>NC_081351.1:23183181-23241537 GCF_029784015.1 Lycium ferocissimum
CAAAAAAAAGGGGTTTGATCCAAAATAAAAAGCTTGAAAGGTTGGTTTCGACCCCTTTTGGCGAAACCCCTTTTGTGGTGTTTTAATTTTTAATTTTTTTTTAAATGTTGAATATAAAGGTGACTTAAGTCATCTTTTAAGTCTCCACAATAGTTGCACATGTGTCTATGGCCCACACTAATGTGTTGGTGCAATTAAAATTGAACAAAAATAGGTGGGCAACCGCGCGCTTGTGGCTTCTGACATGGAAAAATGGATAGTTTCGACTTCCAATTATATCACTTTGGTCCCAAATTTTTCTAATTGTTCCATGCCAACAAATTCATGCACAACTTATGTCCAAGAATAAAATCGAAGGTCAAAAGTCTCGACTTTGTATCCCTAATGGTTTTGTCCCTAACTTATCATAGTTAACGGTGTCGAATGTACAAAAATGCGGGATATAACAAGGACTCATCAAAATCACGTACTTGCTAAAAACATACGCTCTTCTTGTCAGGATGGCACCTATATCCCTTATGCAAGCGTTGTATCCTATAAATACATAAGGATAAGTTTTTGGACTAAACTTTGTACTGCCTTTTATGTATGGAAAACACCTACATCCAAACACCTTTAGATCACATAGTACAAGGTTGAGCACTAAAACAACTTAACAAAAGGTGTTTCCATTTTTAACTGTGATGAAGGTAATCTATTTATGAAACAACTTCGTAAAAAATGCTTCTACCTATAGAAACAAAGGCAACTTTGCATGAAACGATAGAGTTAGTCAAATAAACTATATCTTGTGTTTCTTTTCGGAATTCCGTTTCCTTGTTCAAAAGTGTTAGGACAAGATATGTGTCTTATGATACCACAATCCTCCAGATGTTTGATGAACTTGATTTTATGAATTCACCACCACCATCACACTGAAATATCTTTATGACCTTTGAAAATTGTTTTTCCACCATTTTCAGAAATTTGAGAAAAGTGTCAAAGAAGTCTGATTTCTTTCTCGAACGATAAATCCATGATATCTTGTATGATCATCAACAAACACCACATAATATCTCATATGTTGAGATGATTCAACTGGAGCAGGACCCCACAGATCATAATAGATCTTTAACAAAGTTTCTTTCTCAATTTTATTTCTTAAGCCAAATGGTAGTTTACAACTCTTTCCCAACTTACAACTAGAACAAACACTAGGCACTTTATTCCAACTACTAACATTAATGCAGCTACTTCTACTCAAAACTTGTAAAGACTTCAAACTAGGATGTCCTAATCTAATGTGCCAAATAGTGTTTGATTTCTTCCAGTCTTGTGTAGCAGTTAAGGCAAACAAGTTGTTATCCTTCAATGCATATAATCCTACCTTTTTAGTTCCCTTGGCCAGTAGACTCCTTGTCTTCTTATCCTTAACAACAAAATGAGACTCATCAAATTCTAGAGTGCATGAATTATCCTTTGCAACTTTACAACCATTTCCAACAACAATCTTGTCAGAACCATTATCACTCTTAAGTTCAGACAAAATACCTGAGTTGTTTGTCAAATAAGTGGTTGCTCCTGAATCCATATACATTGCACCGTACTGATCCATTGGATCCGATACATAATTCTGACGCAATGTACAACTCATCGATGCTGGTATGAATAATCCCGCCTATAGAACACTTTAAAGTTTGGTGTGGTTATTTTACTGCCGCATTGACATGCCTCGCATGCATCTTTCCTTGTGTTTTGAGTTCCACCCCCATTACGTTGTTTCCTCTTGCCTCTTTGAGAGTAGTTTCCTCTTCTTCTACCTCTTTGGCTTGACGAAATGCCATGTTAAAGCTTGTCGAGGCACTTTTCTTCTATTCTCTCTCATCAAATCCACAGGTGCATTACAATTGATTTAAGTAGGATACAAGTGCACTTTCCTAACATGACAGTTCTAAAGGTCTTGTAATTTGAGACCTAAATCTCTAGAAAAGTTGATCACTTTGCTGTCTTCATCACAGGCTTGTGTATGGCTGCAAGTCCATCACAGATGCCTTTGAACTCTCTAATATAATCATTAATCTTTTTGGTTCCCAACTTAACATTTTGCAATTGTTGTTTAAGTTGAAACTCCTTATCTTTGGTTGCTTGAAGGTAGGCTTCCTCCAAACATTCCCATATCTCTTTAGCACTAGTGCATCCTACTATAAGGTACATAATCTTACATTCAGAGTTCACCGAAATCAACACACCGAGAACATCTTTTTCCTCCCAATCTTCCTTACTACTGCTGTCTACAGTATCTCCAGAGTCAGTTTCAGCAGCTTTTCCTGTTCTTTTCTCAGATGATTGTACTGTTGCCTCTTCCTTGATGAGATATGTCAGCCTCATCACTTGAATGAGTTGCAACATCTGTGTTCTCCAGATCAAATAGTTTGTTGGTTTAAGTTTGATGGAACATGAAGCAATAAGGTGGTGCAGTGATAAAGTTGAGAGAGTATTAATAGTAGGTGTGTTTGGAGCTATTGAAAGTTACAACTGAAGCAGCGAGAAGAATTCTAATGCTCTGATATCATGTAAAGAAATGGATCATGGGCCTAACTCAACCCCAAAAGCTAGCTTATGAGGGGAGGATTGCCCAAGTCCATATAAGGAGACCACCCATCTCATTAACCACTGATGAGGGACTCTTTTCATTCTTCAACACCCCACCTCACGCCCAGGACTGGACATCCGGTGCATGGGCAATTTAATTTGGGGGCCCACATCGGGTGAGATGGGTTCTGCTATGATACCATGTAGAAATCTTATGCTCACTCAGAGGGAAAATATGTATTACTGATGATGAATCAGTCGAGTACAAGAACTCCATTTATAGGAGTGAACATACATAGAGACCTTAGCCTACTACAAGTGATATACAAGAGTCCTATTCTAGTTTAACAATGCTAGCCTAAGACTTATCACAAATCTATTAAATACAAGAGATTGAGTACAATTATAACTCAAGTGACCGGATATGCCAACTGTATACTATGTATATTTTTGTGTATATCCTGTATATCAAGATCCTTATCTTCAACAGAAGTATATCATAGCCATTAGCCAAAATGACAATATCTTTCCCAACGAATGCTGGTGATGGTCCTTACGCTACTCCAAAAACTCTCAATTGCAGGTATTAATTACTTGCACCACTATATACCAAATTGAATCTGAATTAACCATATACAAAAAACATTTGTTTGACAAGCATTTGAGATTTGAATAACCTTTGAGTTGAAACACTACTGGCTTGTGTCTAATTACTAAGTCAAGTTTCTATGTTCAAAACATGCTGAACTTAGTTAATTTCTAATTTAACGTTGTCAATGCTGTCTAAAAATGGTTACTTATTAATTAAGCTCTTAAATTCTTGAATGCAAGTAGTTACCGAGAAAAACATGAGTTAATTTCACCCATGTTACTGAAGTTATCCATTATAACAGTAAACCACAATTATATATGTCACACTAAATTAATTGAACTTTGCCCACTATAGTAGTAAAATAAGTAAACTTCATGCGTAATAACAAAAATATCACAAAATTATTTTTGTTGTCATACTAAGGTAACTAAACTTTTCCATCTATAATAAAAAAATCACTAAACTTATTCGCTATAACGACAAAACCTACATACCCATCAACGTGACTTTACTGTTATAATTGCATGCAAAGAGAAGTGCTAGAGGGTTCAAAGGAGATGATAAGAGATGCAATTATTCGAAAGCTTGACATCAAAATCATGTTATCTTCTTCAAACACATTCCGTATTACAGAGTTTGGATGTTCGGTTGGACCAAACACTTTTAGCGCAATGCAACATGTTGTAGAAGCTGTAAAGGACAAGGCATACAATAATCATCAGTTCACTAATAATATTCCTGAATTCCAAGTTTTTTTCAATGATCATGTCACAAACGATTTCAACACCCTCTTTCAATCACTACCGGTCGATAAATCCTACTATGCATCAGGAGTTCCAGGATCTTTCCATGGTAGATTATTGCCATCGCGATCGATACATTCTGCACATTCTTCTTGTACTATACATTGGTTATCTAAGTGTCCAGAAGAGTTGTTAGATGACAAATCCCCAGCATGGAATAAGGGATTGATTTATTATGTTGGTGCCTCAAATATTGAAGTGGTTAATGCTTATGTTGCTCAATTTGAAAAAGACATGGAAATGTTCTTCACTGCAAGAGCTGAGGAGATTGTTCCTGTAGGAATGATGGTTCTTGTTTCACCATTTTCAGGCTATATACGTCTCATGGGATTTTTCGGTTCTAGTCTTATGGATTTGGTGAATGAGGTAATCTCTGCTTCATTTTATATGGTGATGTTTCGCTTTTTGGTTTGTTTCGAAAAGAAAGAAACTGTATGTTTTTCATTTAAAACTTCTCGTTTTACACCCTAAGTAGGCGTTTGGCCATGCGTTTTCAAACCATGGTTTGAAACCATGACCCCAAACCAGCGTTTGGACATGCGTTTTCAATCATGGTTTCAAACCATGATTTCAAACCCCAAATCATCCAAAAAGCCATGATTTGGGGTTTGAAACCATGGTTTCAAATTTTTAAATACAAAATTTAACCCATAAGTTTATATTTTATAAAAAAAGACCCAGAAGTTGGTAGATATTTTTAACAATTACCCCCATCAATCATTTACCAATCTCATTAACTTCCATAACCTTTATTTATGTCTACCAACCTTTAATTTATGTGGGAGGATTATATTAAAGAGTAGTTACGTTACTATTCATGTTAAATTTTCGTTTTATTGAACTAAAGTTTGATTAATTGATGTTGTATTTTTTAGAAAGGCCCCACTAGTAGTGTACTAATTTTGTTATGAACTATGACTTGCTCATTTGGTGAGATTGGATAAGAATTGAGAATGTTTTGATAGTTTTCACAATTTGTGGGGGTTTTATGTCTATAAGAGAAAATACAACTTAAAATATCGAAATTGCATGGCCAAACATGGTTTGAAACCATGTTTTCAAACCATAGTTTCAAACCATGTCCAAACGGGGCCTAAATAACACGTGCTCATAATCTCATGGAAGGCATGGCATATTTAAGAAGACAAGTTACGTGGTAAGAGTATTTTGGTATGTTATACACTTCATTTGTTTCAATTTATCTGAACATATTTGCCTGGGCATAGAATTTTCAAAATCAATGAAGACTTTTAGAAATTGTGGTGTATATATATATATATATTATATGTGACATAACATTTGTGTAGCCATAAGACTATTAATATTTGTGGTCTCATAGAAGGCATGACATATTTAAGAAGACAAGTTACATCATAAGAGTATTTTGGCATGTTATACACTTCATTTGTTTCAATTTATCTGAACATATTTGCCTGGGCATAGAATTTTCAAAATCAATGAAGACTTTTAGAAATTGTGGTATATATATGTGTATATATATATATATATATATATATGACATAACATTTGTGTAGCCATAAGACTATTAATATTTGTGGTCTCAACTTGCCATAATATTTGTGTGGCTGTAAAAGCTTCTCGTTAAGGGTAGAATGAAAAGTTTAAATTAAATTATTCCCAAATTTAAAACTTTTTTATACAGACTAAAAAGAAAATATATTCACGTAAATTGCAACTGATAAAGTATTTATTAAGCTTATGTGTCTACAAGCACGGACGTAGTGTATATGTAATATAAGGGTACATTCCAACCAAGTATCTTTGGCTCAGACCCTATACATGTGATAAAAATTTCACTAAATTTGTACAAACAATAGATTACAAACCTAGTAAATCGAATGAGATATGGTAGGATCTTGAACTCGAACCAATAAAATTCAAATTATGTATCCACCTCTGCGTGTTAAAAGTCTTTCTTTTTTAAACTTTTTATCCGATTAATACCACCATATTGTATTTAGTTGTGTCGTGCATTTTTTTAGTTTTATTTCTTTTTGACACAGGGAATGCTAGATGAATCTCTAGTTGACTCATTCAATTTGCCAATGTATTTTCCCTCTCCTGAAGACATGACCAAAGTGGTGGAGAGAAATGGATGTTTTAGCATAGAGATAATAGAGTTGACATATCCAAAATCAAAGCTTATGGATGAGTCTGATGCAAAGACTTTAATGATAAACCTAAGGAGTTCTTTAGAAGGACTTTTAATCAATCATTTTGGAAGTAAAATTGCTGAAGAAGCTTGTGCAAGGACTATTCTCAAAAGTGAAGAGATTTCAGCCTGGATGAAGGTTAATTACGAGAAACCAAGCCAATTATTTATCGTTTTGAAGCGTAAATGAAGTTCTGTGGAGGATATATATATATATATATATATATATATATATATATATATATATATATATATATATATATATATAGTTCAGATCTATGTAGAGATGATGTGGCACATCTCATAAGTCAAGTTCTCTATTTATGCTTTCCTTAATGTTTTTGGCTTTTTCCTCATTTCTTTCACTTTATGTGCTCTGCAAAGAAAACTGAAAAGTTTCTTGCTGAATTCATCTGGAGACACTTGTGATTGGCAGCATCTTTCACTTAGACGCTTCAACTAAATCTTGTTCCATTTAGACACTTGCGGTAGGGCCCGACTGTGTCATTTAGACACTTTTCGTACTATCAACTAGATATGTAATATGTGTGTAATACACTCGCCGATGACATGACAAAATGACAAATTAAATCAGGACATGTGGCTAAGCCTGTCAAATGGGGCGGGTCGGCCCGGCCCCGGCCCACCTAACCCGACCCATAACCTGCCCGGCCCCGAACCCGGTAAGAGAGTGGTGGGCTGGGCTAGTGGAAAAAATTAGGGGGCTGGGTCGGACATGCCATGTAGCCCGGTAGCCCGGCCCACCAACAAGCCCGGGTTTTGGTCCACCGGGGCACTGGCCCGGCCCGGCCCACTTCGAATTAATTTTTTTTTTTTTTAAAAAAAAAAACATAAATAGGCAGTTTTTGAAAAATGATTACATATATATGACAACGTTAATTAATGCATATCAAATATTTACTTCCATATGTATTCTAGTATACGAGAATCAATCCTATATTAGATCCATGTTTTCTATTTTCTTGCCTATTTTTTAGGGATAGTTCTAAAATTTTGGAAGTTAATTAAATAAGTCACTCAAATTAGCTATTTTATAGGGAGATGATTCCAACTTTAACTGTTAAACTCACTTTATTCTCTTAATTACTATGCAACTAAAACTTAATAGTATTCAATTAATCATTCTATATAGCTGACAATTTTGTAGAGGTATTCTATTTACTAATGTATTACAATATACATGGTATAATTTAATTATATCATATTTTATTGAGGTATATTATATATACATAGTATAATTCATTTTTAGAGGCACACTGATGTACTTTATACATAGTATAATTTAACATAGATTATAATGGTATTGTTGAGATACATCAATGGCAATTCTATGAGAGCATTTAGATGAGAGAGGAATGGAGAAAAAGAGAATTGTTCTTCATTTCATTATAGAACCGTATCTGTACAAAGTGAGGAATAGAAAAGATATATACACCTTACACTAACTAACTAACTGAATTAGTTGTTAAGTTATGTTAACTATACTAATGTGCCCTCTAGTTCTGGTAATTACACTTTGACCCTAATTATTACAATTATTTCACAACACCCCTCCTCAAGCTGATGCTTGAAATATGTCTTTCAGGCCCAGCTTGGATAGTAAGCACACATGTTGATTCTAGCCTAAGCTCTTGGTGAGTAAATCAGCTTGTTGCTCCTTTGTTGGCACATGACGAGTCTTGATCATCCCTTGAGTAAATTTCTCTCTAACAAAGTGATAGTCAATGTCAAAATGCTTAGTTCTCTCATGGAAGATTGGATTTGCTGCAATTTGCATTAGAAATTTTACTATCACAAAAAGATCAACGAGACTTGACTTCTACTCCCAATTCTTTGTATGACGATCAGCCAAGTGATTTACCATCGCTAAAGCCATGCTTCTAAAAACTCGACTTTGGAGAACTTTCTTCGCCTCTTGTTTCTTGTTTCTTGGACTTCTAGGACACCAATGCATTGCCAAATTTCACTAAGTAACACCATTGGATCTCTAGTTTCCAAGCATGTTCCCCAATCGAGTCACTGATGTCTAGGAAAATACGCACTTTGTGAGGGCATCAACAATCCCAGACCTGGTGCTGACTTGATGTATCTCACAACCCTCATAGCTGCTTCTATATGAGATTCTTTTGGAGCATGCATATACTGATAGGGGTGTCAATGGTTTTCAAAAAATCGACTTAACCGACCGAACCGTACCGTACCGAACAGATTTTTAGGGGTTTTTAATAAAACCGACGGTTTTTATATAAATTTATAACCGTACCGAATAATTGGGTTGGTTTTTAATTTTATAAAAATAAACCGAAAAAATACCGAACCGAACCGAATAAGTTTATATGTGTAAAATATATTTTATATATAAAATTTAAATATAATAAAATAATAAATTTTCGCCTTGGGTTTGGGATGATGAAAATGACTACAAGCAGGCAATATAATTAATATCTCAAGTTCCAACTCTGAAACCTATTATATTACTCATATTGAAATTAAATTAGTTCTAGCATCTCGAGTAGTACCTAGTAAGCTACAAGGTATTCCAACGATCTTTGATAGAAAGTTACAAAGTACTTTTTGATATCTTTCCTCGTGTATGATTTTAAATGCTCTTATTAGATACTTAATCTTAGTAGTCTCAGTTCTTGAGTCTCATCTTGATTGATTTTTTCTCCTCATGCGATTCAAAATATATTTTTTGTTTTTGCTTAACATTATTTTACACCGCCATAAAATAGTGGGATCAATCTTTGTTCTTGTCATTTTTCATGTTTTCTTGATTCATCACCTTTTAATCAGTAAAAATATCTAAAGATTTTTTGTCAAAGTCCTATAGAAGTATGTATGATATTGTGTCTTAACTTTTACTATTGACTATAATATGATGGTCTTTTTAAAGAAAAAAAAATCCAAAAATTAACCGAACCATACCTATATCGAAGAGAAACCGACATGATGGGACGGTTTCGAAAAGTCCAATTTTGGTTCTACAGAATGAAATAACCGAACGGTATAAATTTTCTAAAATAACCGCCCAAACCTTACCATTGACACCCCTATATACTGACTAAGAGTTTGAACTACAAAGGCTATATCCACCCTGGTCATGGTAAGATACAAAAACCTTCCTACTAGTCTTTGATACTTCCCAACATCCTGTAATGGTTTATCAGCTGTTGTGTTGTTTGACTCACTCATAAACTCATCATATCCCAAAGAACTGAGTCTAAGGTTGGCATCTAAGGGAGCCTGAACTGGTTTAGCTGCACTTAGTCCTATCTCAGCTACAAGTTATAATGCATATTTGCACTGGCTCATAATAATTCCATCACTTGATCTAGCAAATTCAATGCCTAGAAAGAACTTCAAGTCATTCTTAGTTTTGTTTATCAACTCAACACTGCTGCCAGTAATCAATAGGTCATCAACATACACAAGCACTATGATAAGCTCAAATTTGTCTTGTTTGGTGAAGAGTGAATAATCAAAATGACTCTGCACAAAGCTAAGTTGAACTAGTGATTCAGTTAATTTCAAGTTCCATTGCCTTGGGGCCTGTTAAGGCTATACAAGGACTTGTGTATCTTGCAGACTTTGCCATGCTCCCCCCGTCTGCAAAACCCCTGAGGAATCACCGTGTAGAAATCTTCTAACAAATCTCCATGCAGAAATGCATTTTGCACATCCATCTGAGCTATAGACCAGCCTTTAGAGGCAGCAATGGCAATCACAAATCTGACAGTTACCATCTTTGCAATAGGAGAGAGTGTTTCTGAATAATCAAGGCCCTCCTGTTGAGCAAAGCCCTTGGCCACTAGCCTGGCCTTGTATCTTTCAACCTCACCATTAGCAAGGTACTTGACCTTGAATACCCATTTGCACCCAATAGGCTGTTTATCAGCAGGTAAGTTTACAATACTCCATGTGTAATTATCTTCCAAAGCAGTAATCTCACATTTCATAGCCTCAATCCACTTGGGATCAAGAGCAGCTTCTTGAAAGCTAGTAAGTTCAGTGATAGCAGAATAGGAGGCTAAGGCTTGATTATATGAGGGAGAAAGAGACTGATAACTGACATGGTTGGAAACAGGATATGCAATAGTTGAATTGGTGGATTTAGTGACATAGTCTTGATGCCAAATTGGAGGCCTACTCTGTCTGGTTGATCTTCTAACATCAAGAGTAGGAGCTAGTATATTGGTGTCATAATGAGGTTCACTAGAAGAAGATGGAACATCCTCAGTTGGAGAGGACCCTAGAGTAGGCTCAGAAGGTGGTGAAGGATAAGAGGAAGTAGGACTAGAAGCAGGGATAGTAATAGGAACAACATCAGGTAGTTGCTCAGAAAACTGCAGGACAGGGAACAAGGGAGAAGTAGAAGTGGATAATTGAGCAAAAGGGAAGATGTCCTCTTTAAACACCATATCTCTACTCACAAGAAATACTTTAGAGTGGAGATCATAAAGCCTGTAACCTTTTTGAAGAGCAGAATAACCAAGAAAGACAGATGGGATTGCTCTAGAAGAGAATTTATCAGTTTTTCTTATTCGGGTGGCATAAGCTAAGCAACCAAATACTCTTAAATGATCTAGACTGGGTGGAGAGGAGTATAGAATTTCAAAGGGAGTTTTACCATGAAGTATAGAAGAAAGAATCTTGTTAATCAAATATACATATTTCATAACACAATCTCCCCAAAAAGTCAAAGGAACACAGGAATGAAATCTCAGTGATCTAGCAGTGTCTAGAACATGTCTATGCTTTCTCTCCACAACCCCATTCTGTTGGGGGTGTGTATACACAGGAACTTTGATGCAGTATACCCAAAGACTGAAGAAAGTTGGTCATTTGTGAGTTAAAGAACTCACACCCATTATCAGTTCTTAATGTTTTCATAGATGCACCAAAAATATTCCTAATCATTGTTACAAAATTTTGGAAAGCAACAATCACCTCAAACTTGGAATTTAAAAGGAACAACCAAGTATACCTGGAGAAATCATCAACCAAGGTAAGAAAATACCTCTTACCATCATGTGTACTTACTCTATATGGCCCTCAGGCATCACCATGTAAAATCTGAAAACATTCCTTAGAACTAGTAGTACTCAAAGGAAATGACAGTCTTGATTGCTTTGCTAAAGGGCACACAGTACAATGATCAACAGAGTCTGATACTGAGATATGTTTAAACCAATTCAACCTTCTCAATGTTTGAAAGGAAACATGACCTAACCTTCTATGCCAAAGTGTTAGGCTTATTCTAAAAACAATAGAAGCTGGTTTTATTGTATTTACAACACAAGAAACTTCAGCCTTCCTTGGAGTATTGAGTTGAGGTCCTTTTGAATACAGCTTACAATCAACATACAACACATAAAGACCATTCTCAAGCCTTCCAATCCCCCTCACTTTCCCATTGAAGAGGTCCTAAAAAAGGCAAAAATAAGGATAAAACATAGCACAGCAATTCAATTCCCTTGTAAGCTTTGAAACAGATAATAGGTTATACTTGAACTCAAGAACATGTAAGACACTACCTATCTCACACCCTTGCAACACCTGAGCATACCCTATGTGATTGACTTTAGCTAAATTTCCTGTTGCTAAGTGTACTTTCCCTTTGGACTCACTCATAGGTTTAGTATTGTCTAACATGTTCAAGTTTTGCACCATATGTTTTGATGCACCAAAATCCACAATCCACTTATCATCATTAGTTGATAAGTAAGAGTTGTGCATCATACCTATTGCTCTTACTTCATTATCAGCCTCATGTTTGTTTCCCAGCAGTTGTAGAATTTGCATGTATTGCTCCTGAGTGAAGTGAGGTCCTGCAGGTGGTGGATTGGTCAACTGGTAGGAAGGTCCTGAGTTGTTTCCACTCATTGAACCCTGATTGCACTGACCACTATATCCACCCTGAAACTGGCTGCATTGAACTCCAAAGCCTGCTTGAAAAGGATCATTTCTACTAGCCTCAACTACAGTGCCTGCATAGTGTGCAGTGTTAGGTGTAAAGTGATTCTTCTTCTTACCCATAGCTTCACTTGGATAACCATGAAGCTTATAGCAGGTATCTCTTGTATGACCCTTCCAATGACAGAAGTCACAGTATAAGTTCCCCTTCTTGAACCTGAAGTTTGAACTGTTCATGTTCATGTTACCATGTCCTGAGCTAGATGCACCTGAACTGTTTTTATTACTAAATCCTCCACTATAGTTCATCTGTCCTTTACTTCCAGAGTAATTAGATGACACTATGCTACTTGTCCTGCTACTAGAACTAGCAAAATTCATGGGACATTTGCCTCCAAAAAATGCCATGCCATCCCGTACTCCTCCATTGTCAACATAGTTAGATTTTCCTAGTATTCTCTGGCACTCTTCAGCAATAATCAGTGAGTATGCTTTGTTGACACTAGGAGTGGGATACATCATCATAATTTGGCTTCTACACTAATTAAATGAGTCATTAAGTCCCATAAAAAATTGCATTAACCTCTGATATTCAAAATGTTCAGCATATGTTTTAGATTTAGGACAAGGGCAACCAGGACAAGGCATTATAGAGTCATACTCTTTCCATAACTCCTTCATTCTAAAAAAAATAGGTTGACATAGATGAGACACCTTGAGACAAAGTAGCAATCTCTCTGTGTAAGTAATAAATCCTAGATGCATCTACCTTATCAAATCTCCCTTGTAGATCATTCTAGACCTTTTGTGCACTAGATGCATATACAATCCCATTGAGTAATTCCTTACTATCAGACACCATAATCCATGACAAAGACAATTGCATTACATTTATCCCATAGATCATGCAAAGAAGGATCAAATTTATCCTTAGCACATTTTCCAGTTATGAACCCTAGTTTCACTTTGCCTAGCAGTCCAATTTTCATATATCTACTCCATGAGGCATAATTTTTAGATCCAGTTAACTGAATTGCACCAAGAGAACTACCAGGAGTATCACACGCTTGAAGAAACAATGGATGATGATGATCAACCACAATTTCACCATCTCCAGTTGCATTTGCTGTTGTGCCAGTGGTTCTTCCATTGTTATCTGCATTGTCAATCGCCATTGATGTGGACCGATTACAAATTGACTAAACTTTTACAAAATTCAATTGTTTCAGCTACAATTCTAGCTTAATCGAAGTCGAATCAACTACTTTCTGAGCGACAATCCATCAGATACTATCGCTAGTAGAGATTTGAACAACGAAGAAAAAAAAACTCGATTTGAAAGAAAGAAAAAATTGAAGAAATCAGAGATGAAAGAAGATGAATTCAATCGTCAATTCATAACCTAGCTCTGATACCATGTTGAGATACATCAATGGCAATTCTATGGGAGCATTTAGATAAGAGAGGAATGGATAAGAAGAGAATTGTTCTTCATTTCATTATAGAACCGTATCTGTACAAAGTGAGGAATAGAAAAAATATACACACCTTACACTAACTAACTAACTGAATTAGTTGTTAAGTTATGTTAGCTATACTAATGTACCCTCTAGTTCTGGTAATTACACTTTGACCCTAATTATTACAATTATTTCACAACAGGTATAATGTTATATATACCTGGTATAATATTATTTTTTAGAAATACTATGTGTATTGATTTAACCTTTTGTGACCTTTTTGATCGAAAAATATTTTTTCGGTTGAAAAAATACCATGTATATTTGTGATTGAGATATTATCAAAAACTCCAAAAACGACTTGTATATCTTGTTTGGATATTTATGACTTTGTGTATGTCTTGTAGATGTTGTTTGTATATTTGTGTATATCTTGTATATGTTGATTGTATATTTGTGTATATCTTGTATATGTTGTTGGAATGAAGATTCCCAAAGGCTATTTAAGCAAGAATAGCCGTTGGGAAAATGGCCAAACCCCAAAAATGACTTCTTCTTTTTTTTAATTTTTAATTCATTTAAATATAAGTGTCAAATATTATAAAAAGTTGAGAGTGTGATGCAAGACTACATCGATAATTTTAAAAAAAATTCAAACTTAAATTGATAACACTGCAAATTCCAAACATACAAACTTGAACGACTTACATTGCAAAATGAAAACATACAAACTTGAAATTTGAAACTTGAAACTTGAGAGTTGAGTCTTGAAACTTGAAGGCTCAAAATTCAAATTCTAACCAAGAGTTGCATTTGCATTTGGGTGTTTCTGACCCAAGTGACGGACCAAAGTATCAACCGGCCCATATCCCGGTCTGGACCTATGGTTCATAGTTCGTAGTCAAATTCTACATCGAATCGTATCTTATTTTAATTTATCATAATAGCTCCACACTGATGCACTCCTTGAGCTAGAGGAGGAGGGTTGTCATTATCCATTAAATTTAGATTTTGAAATTTGAACTTGGAATTGGAAGAGAGAGAGAGAGAGAGAGAGATTTAGATGAGTAGGAAATTTAGGGATAGAGGAGAGTAGGGAATTGTGAGATAATATGGAGAAGAATGAATGGTATTTATAGATTGAAAATAGGGCTAAAGAATAATTTAAGGAACTTAAAGGTTAAAATAAAGTTGGCAACAACTAGGTTTTAAAGTATCAAACTTAATAAATTTTAGTATTAGAATTTTTTTTTAAAAATAATTAAAACCTACGCCCCTTAACTAAAACACGACCGGCATTAACTAAAATCCGCCCCGCCTCACTTAAATACACTATGTACCCCTACCCGGGTAGGAGGCTGGGCCGGACACCTTTTCCCTCCTCAAACCATGCCTCCAACTTGGCCCATTAACCTATGGCCCGGCCCGGCCCAATTGACAGTCTACATGTGGCCTTTCATCCCATAATAATAGGAGGTTCACTATTTTTCCTTTTTCCTTTCCATCGTCGTAGCATGTCTCAATTGCTCATCATTTTTATGAGCTGCAAAATGCTTGTCTACGAACTTGGTAGTATTTTTCTCACTAAATGGACCCTTGTCCAGCTATCCTCTTGTCATATTCGATCTTAGTAACATGAGGTTTAAGGTCCCTTTTCATTTTATACTACTTTTCCTTATATGTACCTTTCTTGATCATCCCAAAAGGAGGCCATCTCTTTGACCGATCCTCTTATCATTTTGACATTATCTGAAGCAGCCTAGGGATATATCTCTAATTTTTTTTAGGGAGGAGCTAGAGAACAAAATGTATCCTCACCGTGGAATGTATCTTTAATTTTCAATGTAAATTTTTAGGAAGAAAATAAGAAATTAAAGGCGAATTATCGAGGAAAGGAAAAAAAAAAAAAAAACAGAAGAGTAAAAGTTAATTTTGTTTTTAGGAGGCCAATTAAGAATGTTAATAAAGAGAATTTTCAATTTTCTTTATAGAGCATATAAAGTGAAAGAAATGAGGAAAACCAAAAAAAAAAAAAATATATATAGGAAAAAGATAAATACAGAACTTGGCCTAGGAGATGTGCCATATCATTTCTATATATTTGAATTATGTAATATATAGATAGATTCCTCCACAGAAATTCATTTACACTTCAAAGCGACAAATAGGTGACATGATTTTTCGAAATTAGCTTTCATGATTCATCCATACTGAAAACTCTTCACTTTAGAAAATAGCCCTTGCACAAGCTTTTTCTGCAATTTTACTTCCAAATTGATTGATGAAAAATTATATAATATATATATAGATTCTTCTATAGAAATTCATTTACGTTTCAAAACGACAAATAATTGGCATGTTGTCTCGTAATTAGCTTTCATCCATGCTGAAATCTCTTCGCTTTTAAGAATAGTCCTTTCACAAGCTTCTTTTCCAATTTTACTTCCAAATTGATTGATCAAAACTCCTTCTAAAGCAGCCCTTAGGTTTATCATTAAAATCTTTGCATCAGCCTCATCCACAAGCTTTGATTTCAGAGATGTCAACTCTATTCTCTCAATGCTAAAACAACCATTTCTCTCCACCACTTTAGTCATGTCTTCAGGAGAGGGAAAATACAATGGCAAATTGAAAGAGTCAACTAGAGATTCTTCAAGCATTCCCTGTGTCAAAAAGAAAGAAAAGCTCAATTAAAATGTAGGGCTAAAATAACTATTATTTTCGTTTCATTTTATATGGTGATATTGACATGATATAAAGTATAAAAAGAAAGACTTTTGACACATAGAGACAAATTTAAAGTTTGAATTTATGTGTTCCATTTCCGGATTATATATATCACATTTCAATTGATTTACTAGGTTTTGAAATCTATAATTTGTACATGTTTAGTGAAATTTTTAACACATATATATAAGGTCTGAGCCAAAAGTAGTTGGAATAAACCCTCTATATTACAGATACACTACGTCAGTCCTTGTAGACACATAAGCTTAATATATGTTCCATCTATTTCAATTTATGTGAACGTATTTTCGTTTTAGTCTATTAAGAAAAGTCTTAAATCTGGAAATAATTTAAGCTTTTCATTTTATATTTAATGAGAAGCTTTTATAGCCATACAAATATTATGGCATATTCTAGCCCAAAAATATTAACAACCTTATACCCACACGGATGTCATGTCATATTTAATATCAGAAGTTTCAAAAGTCTTCAATTATTTAAAGCTTTGTGCCAAGTAAAACAGGTTCACGTAAACTGAAACAAATGATGTCTTCTTAAATATGTCAGGACTTTCATATAGATTATGAGAGGATGTCATTTATGGTAAACGAGAAGCTGTAAGTTAAAGAGTTTATTAATGAAAAATATTTCATTCTTTCACGTAAATTGAAACGGATGAAATAACACACACACACACACACACACACACACACACACACACACACACATATATATATATATATATATATATATATATATATATATATTATTATTTTAAAAAATAAAACTCTTACAATTTGTCTTCTTAAATATGTCAGGACTTTCATATAGATTATGAGAGCATGTCATTTATGGTAAATGAGAAGCTTTCAGTTAAAGAGTTTATTAATGAAAAATATTTCATTCTTTTCAAAAAAACCAATAAGAAAAACATCGCCATATAAAATGAAACAGAGATTACCTCATTTACCAAATCCATAAGACTAGACCCAAAAAATTTCATGAGACGTACATAACCCGAAAATGGTGAAAGTAGCACCATCATTCCTCCAGGAACAATCTCCTCAGCTCTTGCATTCAAGAAAACTTCCATGTCCTTTGCAAATTGAGCAACATAAGCATTCACCACTTCAATATTTGAGGCACCTACATAGTGAATCAATCCCTTATTCCATGCTGGGGATTTTTCATCTAGCAACTCTTCTGGACACTTAGATAACCAATGTATAGCACAAGAAGAATGCGCAAAATGTATCGATCGTGATGGAAATAATCTACCATGGAAAGATCCTGGAACTCCGAATGCATAGTAGGATCGATCGACGGGTAGTGATTGAAAGAGGGTGTTGAAATCATTGGTGATATGATCATTGAAGAATACTTGGAATTCAGGAATATTATTAGTGGAATTTGTGAGTATTTGATTATGGTACTTGTCCTTTACAACTTGTACAACATGTTGCATTGACCTAAATGTGTTTGGTCCAATTGAACAGCCCAAGTCTGTAATACGGAATGTGTTTGAAGAAGATAACATGATTTTGATGTCAAGGTTTTGAATAATTGCATCTCTCACCAGCTCCTTTGCACCATCTAACACTTCTCTCTGCATACAATTATAACAGTAAAGCCACGTTGATATAAAGTTTTAAAGTTTACTTACTTTACTATTAAAGTACAACTACTTTAATGTGACAAATATACTTGTGTTTTATTTTTACTGTTACAGTGGATAAGTTCAGTAACTATATGTTAAATTAACTCATGTTTTTCTCGGTAAATACTTGCATTCAAGAATTTAAGATCTTAATAAGTTAACCATTTTTAAACAGCATTGACTACTTTAAATTAGAGTTAACTAAGTTCAGCATGTTTTGAGTATACAAACTTGACTTAGTTAGACACAAGCCAGCAGTGCTTCAACTCAAAGGTTATTTGAGGCTCAAGTAAATCTCAAATTATTCAAGCTATGTAATTGTGTAGCTGTAAGAAAAGAATTCATTCACTAGCTTGTCAACCAAAACGGTATATAGTGGCGCAAGAAATTAATACTCCCTCTGTTTTTTGTGACACTTTTCGTTTCTAGAGTGTCAATATGTGAAACTTTTCGTTTCTCAAGCATCAATTTGACCGAACTTCTAAGCTAAATTGGACTAGATCAACTTAATATATTAATATTAAAATTTAGATATTAAAAAACTATACAAAATATACTATTAAGTTGCAATTCTTCTCCTGTTCATGTGATGATAAAAACATTTTGAAACATTGACCAAAATTTACATAATTTAAATCTCGAAAAGTAAAAAGTGCCGCATAAACAAAAGTACCTGTATTTGGGAGTTTCTGGAGTAGCTGTAAGCACAATCACCACCATTCATGGGGAAAGATATTGGCATTTTGGCTAATGCTGATATGCCTCTTCTTTGAGTTCTTGCCCAATGTTTCTTCACACATTATACTTATATATAAGGGAGAATATGTAAGTTTTGTCGTCCTCACATCTTTGATTGACCATTCATGTTGCACCAAGTGTGTTCCAGTTGTTGCATTTTGGTCGGTTATTTCCAATTCTTAAAACCAATTATTTTTCTTAAGTTCATTCGACTGCCTCTTTAATTTGTATATTGATATTGTAATAAATTTTTGTGGGTGTTTTTTTTTTTTTTTTTGCCTCTTTACTCCCTCAGTTTTATATTACAGAGTAATATTTTTAAATTTTATACTTAGTTCAAAATAAATATTACTATTATATATAAGAGACAAGTAAGAGGCTTTTGTAGTCCTCACAAAAGTTTCCAATAAAATGTCAAACTTTTCAATTAATTAATTCTAGGTCCTAATCTTATTTTTTAAAATCAAATTTACTTTTTGTTCTTATGGTCTACTTTTCGAAAACTGTCGAACCTCCTACCTCATTTTCCATGTTTTTTGATTTTCTGCACCAAAGCCGGTGCCCGGTATCCGCATTTGAGCCCGATTAATCCAGATAATTCGCATTGTGTAGCGCCCATTCGGGGAAAGCGCTCCCTCAAAAGATTTTTTCATACCTAAGCTCGAACTCGTGACCCTTAATTAAGGGATGAGCAGCCCCATCCACTGCACAAATTTTGTATTTGTCTTAAAAGTTCATTAACTATGTATAGATTATTAATGAACAAAATAACTTTTAAAAAATTAGGATCCAGAACTCATGAACGTCAAATTCTGACTTTGCATTTGATTTGAAGTAAATAATTTCATCAAAATGAAAGTTAAAATATTAAAGGAGTGAAATGAAAGTTTTGCTTTTATATATTGAAAATATACTTATATCAGATTTAAATATTACTAACATAAATTATATTTCTTTAATTAAAATATGTACTTTTATATATTGAGTTTGGGCACGGACTTCGCACGAGCCTCACGGAACTAGTTTTCTTATACTTAGTTACTTGTAACTTTAAACTAATTCTTAAAGTTATAACTTTAAAATAATCACATATGTTAGTCATTTTTCCTCTAAAATAATTTAAAATGAGAAATTTCAAAATTTTAAGCTATAAGTTGAATGTAACTTTATTGTTTTTTCATCACCATCGCATAGGAAAATTCAAAATTTGACAGTCACTGGTGGACTATTACATTTATAGTAAATGAGTTAGTAGTTTAAAAATGATAATACCATTTATATTCAAACGGTTCGCGATTGATTCAATTATTATAATAAATTTTTGTTTATAAATATGTAAGCAATCAAGAAATCGAAATTTGTTGAATTTATTAGAGAATTCTCTCCCATTTTTTTTATAATGAATAAAATTTGAAGATAAATGGTAAATAAATTCTTATATTTTTAAAATTGTTCATATTAATTAGAAAAGTTGATGAAAAATCTATAGCATTTTTTTGATATTTTTTGTTAGATTTAATTGATTACTTTATTATTTTATAGTATTAATCTCTTTTTGTTAATATTATATTTTAAAAATATTAAGATTACTAAAAAGTACTCAAAGTCATTTTTGATAGCTATCACATTTTTCCATAATCAAATCAGAAGAAAATAAATTCACATTAAGGGTGAAATTAACAAGTTCATAATTTGTAGTATAAAAGAAGGGTGTGAAAGATACCTAGTATAAAAGAATAGAAGAAGGATAAGGCTAATTAAAGTCACTAGAACTATTAACAAGTTCAATTAAAATTTTCAACTCTTATTCTAAATTAAGGGTGAAAGATAATTTGTAGTATAAAAGAATAGAAGAACAAGAGGAAAAAACCATTATGGGGAAAAATAAAAAGAATAATGTAAATGAATAAAAATGTAAACAAAATAAAAATAAAAGTATGAAAGACCGAGAGGGTAGAAAGCCTGATATGTAAAAAGCAAAATTTAAGGCATCGGTAATCCCTCACTGTTACATGTGAGTCTGTCGTTGTGTTAACAACGCTTTGTTTATTTTTCTTGATTTAATATCTCTTTAATTATATTTATCTAATTTTCTAGAATATTTTCTAAGATTTAATTTATATTTTTTAAGATAAATAACTTTGCATATATAGCAATAAAAGAATAACAAGAAACTTACTTTACTATTTCTTTTTTTGTTTTCAGTATGTAGTATTCAAATTAAAAAATGTAACTCTACTTAATTGATCTATTATCTAGATCGAATACTTAATTTGAAATAAATTAAAATTTTCAAACAAAACGATGATTCTTTTTTATGTTTTCTCCACTATTTCTTCTTAAAATGTTGAGTTGTTAATCTTGTTGCAAAACTTTAAGCTTTGGTGAGTGATAGACTTACCAACAATTGAAGTGCGAAAGAAAAAATAATCATAATGTTCTAACGACCATCTGATGCTTAACTAGTTGAATTACATATTTAAATTCATTTTTCAAGACATATTCACGTAATTTTGTAAATATATTAAATTAATTTTTGTTCTGATAAATTATTTATACGTATTCAACATATTTTATAATACAAATATAATGAAAGAATTGTTGCACTGCGGCAAATAATCCTTCTCTATACAATTTTTCGAATAATTTTTTTAAGCAAAACTTCAATAGGTGAGATGTGATATTGACGAGAACTATATATTAACTTCTGCCCGAATTTATAGTTAAAACTCTAGTTCCGCTTTTTGCCAAGAAAATTTTGGTGTAGTAATATTTTTTCTTTGGTGGGAGGGCTGGGAGTAATTTTAACGAGGAAAAAAAATTAATGATATAATTAATCCTTTTTTCATTGTTTTTTTAGTATAATTCTTTTAATATTAGTTAGTCTTACAAGATACTTCCTTTGGATAAAAAAAAAGTGTCCATTTATCAAATCAAGAAAGAATTAACCTTGTTTTTCCAGATTTGCCCCTATTAAGTGTTATATGATCAAATCCCAATGCCTATTTAATGAGGGATAGTTTAGTCAAATTACCTTTTTTGTCTAGGAGTTAGTATTTTCTTAAGGGGTGTGTAAATGGCTAAGTGGACTCTTTTTTTTATCCGGAGGGAGTAATTATTACCATCATAATTAATAAAGGAAATAAAATAAATTTCAAACAAATATTGGAATTTAACATTTTAAAGTATACTTTTTTTTCTTCCATTATGTATGCCAAAAAAATCTAGTAAAAGTTCCTAGAATGTTTATAAAGTATCTAATTTCTTTTATACAATTATATGAAATTTGGACCTATTCATGTTTTTATATTACCTCCAACTATTATAAGTGCTAGGAGACAATAATACATATAAAATGAGCTAATTATTTTAATAATGATGATTTTTCTTTGATTAAAGTTGGCGAAAAGGATCAAGCAAGAAGAACATTCTATACATTATGTTATTTCAATTTTTCTATTTATTTCTCCTTGAAATTTTCAAGTTGAAATCTACAAAATATTTTGACTTGAATAAGCATAAGTTAGTGTATTTAATAGTGTGTTTTTGAGGAAAAATTATTGGTGGGAAATTGCTGGTAGCAAAAATTTCTACAAATAAAGGTTATGGTGGTCCTTTTATAGATATGGCCAAATGTGAACCAAATTAATGTGATAGTTTAGCAGCTCTCATTTTATATTATAACTATACATAAGGGGGAATGCACGAGTTTTGTCGTCCTCACATTGCAAATCAAAGAATTTTAAATTGGTTTATGGTACAAACCACTTACACGTGGGTGCTATTCCTTTTCCTTGGCTAATCCCAGATTTAATGCTAAATTCCTTTTCTTCAGTGTTGACGTGACCCCTACAATTTTTTGTGAATCTTTTTTAGGTCCCGACTAATATGATATTTTTAGCTTTTATATTTAGTTCAATACAAATAGTTTTTACAATTAAGTAAATATTAATAGCTTTATTTTCTTCTTTCAAACTTACCCTTTATTTAAACAAATGAATTTTTATATAACTAAGAAATTATATTAAATTAGTACTATTTAGTTAAGGATAATTTAGTGAAAATGCTTCCCACTCTCCAGGGGTAAGTAATATTTTAAAGAATGTGTCCGAGCTAAAGAACCGTACAATATAAACCGGAGGGAGTATTAGATTACTCTTTATATTTTTTTTCATTAAATACTTTGGTAAAATTTAAGCTATTATGGAACACATTTTCATTTTCTAACTGGAGCATTTATAAGATTTTACTAATTACTCTCTTTTAATTTCAATTTACATGGTGTTGACATTGAATTTTGGCTCATCATACTTAAAAATAATGTCTCAGAAGCCTCCGATTGTTAAAAAACACAAAATAGCACATTTTTGCATTTTTAGCAATTTATTGATAATTAACCTCATTTCTGCAAATATTAGGACTTTTATCAATTTATTGTCACTTAAATTAATTTCGGTAATCATTGTTTTTTCACAGCAAGCACATACACAACACTGCAATTTTATTTCATTAAATAATTATTTTTTAATTCTTTACAACACAATATATTTTTTATTATCAATCACTTTTTTACTTCACATTTTTTAATTGTATATTAATACTTACTATATTTTTATATGTATATTAGTTATATTTTAATGTAGTCCTTCACTCTATTAAAATCTGAAGAGTTTATTACAAATACATTTTAATTTAGAGGCATTTCAAAATTTACTTTGTACTAGTTATCCGGCTATTGTTCAGTGTAAAAATAAATTTTACCTACCCCACTTACTATTCCACCGAACCCCATTAAGTCTGATTTCTTTATCTTCTCTGCGGCCTCCCACATGTTTTCTACTTTTTGACTACATCTCACCTTCTCCCCTAAATTCACTCCTTTCCTCCCCCAGTTTCAACAAAACAATTTTTTTTTCTACTCAAAAATCTCTCCTCTCTCTTCTCATTATTTTCTATTTCTACGAGTTCGCAATGACCCAAAAATAGTGTTTAGGGACCAAAATAACCCATAAAAAAAAAAGTTACCAAAGTATCTTTTGCGCACTAAATTAGTGCGCAATAGAACTAAACTGTAACATTGCAGTTAAGTCCTATTGCACACTAATTTAATGCGCAAAAGGGGTTATATAATTTTCCCAACACTTGTGTAATTTCAAAGTTTTGAAATTTCATATTTTTTTCATAATTTAACTAAAGATTTGTCATGTTTCAAAACACCGGAATATCAATATCTTATATAGAACCTGATATCTTTTTGCGCGAACAATAATGTAGGCTCAATACATCAAGTATACGTAAGCGTTTGGTGTCACGACCCAAATACCACTAAGTCGTGCGGGCAGCTACCATATCCCACCTCAGTAGGAGAACCCTTCCCTTAATCAGTTATTCAACAATAATTAATAAATAAAGCGGAATTAATGAAGAGTCTAACATATATTATAAATACCAAGTGCGGAATTCCCAATTCTAAATACAACCCAAGGAAAATGGTCAGAAATAGTACAAGAGCCACTAATCAACGTGTCTGAATTCTCAAAACTAGAAATAATGTCTAAGGATCAAAGTAAGACAAGTGGTAAAGAAGGAGTCCCAGGGGCGGCGGACCCGTCCAATGAGCTCACCCTAGCAAACTCCGTAGATGGCCTCGGGATCAGTCTCGAGGTGCAGAAGTGGTACCAATCTCGTACTCTGCACTAAAAAAGAATGCAATAAGGTAGGGTCAGTACAAACACAAGTACTGGTAGGTATCATAGGCCGACAACAATTTGTTAACATATACACAGGAAGAAACTGAAGAATAAACATGCTCGCAATCAAGTACAAGTAAAAATCACAGTCCAAGTATAGAAAGACATATACAGAATCCAAGGCATAAAAGGATGATATGAGGAATAAATACGCAACGCAAGGCAATACAATACAATGCAATGCAATGCAATGTCCGTACACACATGCTGTGACGGTGCAGATCGTCGCCCAACAGCCATGACCCATGGGGGACCCGCGAAGTCCATGTACCACTCTCACGATCCCGGTAAGGACCTCGGGCCTCGTCCACTCTCACGATCCCGGTAAGGACCTCGGGACTCGTATACTCTCTTCCATATCATCACTTCCAATCACATTCACAACAAGTTCTCATTTTTTTAGGACAAGGACTTGAAACCTTCAAATACCCCAAAATCCTAACGTAGGATTAACATCTCACTTCCCACAACTCAAATACCATGAACTTGAAGGTGTACATATAATCCAACGCGCTAATATTCAATTACATATACCCAAAATATATAAAAATGGAAGTTGCTAACCTAATAACTATGACCGAAGACGAAATCATAAGAAATTCTAGGAACAGTGTTCACGAAACTAGAGACAATTTTTAAGAAACATTAATGATCGACCCTTAGGCCATTATACAGGAAACCATCACTACAAGAAAAAAAATATTTGGCAACAAATTTTTTTTTGTTGCCATAGGTTGATTATTGTTGTAGAAAGTACTTTTGGCAACAATTTTTTTTTGTTGTATAGACTTTTCGCAAAGGCTGTTATTGCAACAACGTGCAACAACTTTTTTTGTTTTGTTGCCAAAAGTACTTTTTGCAACCATAATCAGTATAATGACAACAAAATTAAATTCTTTGGCAACAAAAAAGTTCATTTGCCAATAATAAAACTAAGTTGTTGCCAAATATTAAATTGTTTGTTGCCATTTCTATACTTTCTTATAGTGCATAATTATTAATCATCACTACCTCATGATTATTAGCCCTTTCCATCTCATCATTACTATCCATTATTGACCCAAAATTATTACTCCCTCCATAAAAATCCGAAACCAGTAGAACCCACGGTAGATAAGGACTTCAATCCCGTAAATAATATTAAAATAATATCCCTCAACAATAATACACAGCAACATATGTAATACCCATAACAATGCAACAATTACCCTACCATTTTCTCAATTATTAGCAAATCATTATCCAATCATGTATCCTAATCATTAACCTACTGATTACCTTATTTAAATTACTACTAGTACAGCAATTCAATTCAATAATCACATGACTTGGGTTAAATAATTTACCTGCAAATAGTTATGTTTTCCTCGTTGTGCAGAGTTCGTGCGTTGTGTATTACCAACTGCCTCTAGACCCTTTCTTTTCTATGCAATTAATGAATTAAGACTCTATATAGTAGGTCTCCATGGATGGGCCACCAACGAAAAAATATGTGGGCCTAGTCCGATTATTTATCACAGTAGCTTCCTTAATTCATTTATTCCCTTAACCACGTTGTTACTTTAAAATTTACCCACTCCATCAAATAATATATTTACCAACTTTTACCTTATATGGGTGCAAATAATATTCCTTTGAATAAACTATTCACACACGTTAAATAATTATATATACAAAAATTTACCCGTCAATTAAATAATCGATTCACCCATTACCGCAAGCTATAAACACCAAAATAAGACCACGGAAAGGGTGTTTTAGGAATATTAGGTCTAAAAGTGCTAAACGACCAAATGGGTCATTACATTTGGATTGTCGTTTTAGGGGATGTAAAGTGCCCCGAAGTAAGTTTTGTTTATTTGGAAACTTGTTATCTTTAGGTTTAAGTGTTTTATTTTAAAAGGTTTTGATTTAAGCGTTTTATTATGTAGTCAAGGCATTACATTATTAAGGATATGCCAAAAAAAATTTGAGTTTTTTTTTTTTTTTTTGCCGTTCATTATTCAAGACAATTCGAATAGAAGAATTAAAATACATTGATAATTCAAGGCAATTCCAATACATCGAGAAGGATTAAAATACATTCATAATTCAAGACAATCTTCAACCACGAGAGGCTCTTCCACTACGAGAGGTTCTTCCACCACCAGAGGTACTTGCACCACCACGGCCCCGTAGGTGACACAAACGCTTATCATGGCCAAACTCCTTACACGTCGAGCACCTTCGGGAGTATGTCCTATCCGGAACATTCATTTGATTGGGAATCCGAGTTCGTGCGTTAACATGAATTTTATGGATATACTCTGTTGACACCTAATTTTTTACCTCCCATAAGTTATTTTAATTACCCAGAGTCCTTGGATATCAAACGGAGTAAAATGTATATTTTCTACAAGTCAAAATGATTTGATAAAATTATTTAGATAATATTTTGCCATTTCATTTGGCAAAATAACTTCAATAATAGTATAAGTCATTTAAAAATCAATTTACATTTTTATAATTAGTATGGAGCATTTGTCAAATATTAATCAAAAAGATAATTCAAAACAATTACTTATCTAATTGTTAAAGTTGTCAGAAAGCACGCATTTTACTCGGTTTAATTCAAGAAGTCTGATTAGTTAAATGAATTAGTCATTTTACCCCTCAATTCTTAACTTTGCATATCCAATTTTTCGTTTGCAATTTTTGAATTAATTTATCTGAAATTGTTTGCTATGTGATTAATTGTGGCCGCAATTGAAATAATCAATTGTTAGTTAATTACAACCATGGTCGAAATAACCAATCTCATGGTTTAAATCCATTAAGGCCATAATCGCAATTTTAAGTCTTTTTACATAATTAACCATGCTTTTAATTTAAATAGTAAATTTAATTGAATTTTGGCCATAATGGAAAGGTTTAATTGATAGACATTTTAATTTTGTGGCCATTTACTAAATACACCTTCTGCCCTTCGTGTATGCGCGTGTATACATGAATATACATGTGTATACATGTATATCATGTATACACGTGTATACTGGCCCATTTCCCTCATCTCCCTTTTAAAACGAAGGCCAGGCCCAATCCAATGTGGACCGACCTGGCCCAAGATCGTTAAATATATAAACCCTTCATCAGCCAAACGAACCCCATAAGGATCATTTGCATTTTCACCAACAGAAACCCTAGGCATCGCCACCACGCGAAACGCCTCTCTCCTACGTCATATCGCCATTTTTGGAAAATTTGCAGAAGGCAACAGCCTTTCTCAGTCATGGCTCAACTGTTTGAGGTAAGCAATTAATGCTTCTTCCTCTCTCATGTGACATCACAGCCAAACAAGGTATATACATCTCTCTTTCTTGCTTTTCTTACTTCAACGGTCTAAAGCTCTGCAAATCCTTAATGGATTTTGTTTGCATGCGATTTAAATCTCGTATTTTCACTGGTTCTTGAGGAAATGAACGGATCGATTCATTTTGGGTCGATTCTGACCCTTTATGCATTTTTGTGAGTGAATCTCAACCCTTGATGTGTTGAAAAAAACAAGGCTTATTCACAGAACTTAGCTTTGTCTTAGCTTTGTCCCATATCAGGGAGATTAGGGTTTTTCTTGCAATTTGGGGTTCTATAAATAGAACCCCCAAATCCCATTGTTGAACAATCCATCGAATATCAGGCATCACTGCATATTCATTTGAACTCGAAATACTTAAGGTTTTTTCATAAATTTGAAAGCCTTTAAACTTTCTGAGTTGAGTAAAAATTTTAAACTAGTTCTTTGCTTGTTCTTGTGTGGTTGAGGCTGAGTGTGGAGCAAAAAGGAACATAGAATCTCCCAAGTCCATTTTCAACCAAGGTTGCGCATCAAAAAGGTATTTTTGCCTCCTTTTAGTTAATTTTTTTTGTTATGTGTTAATTATTATTTGCTTTGTGTGATCATGCCTTAGGTGATTTAATTAGTTTAATGTTGCTTAGTTTAGGATTTGCTTATATTTGTTGGTTATCCCATGTAATTGTGTTAGCTTAGCTTATTCATGTGGTTAAGTTATGATTAGTTATTTAGCTTAAAATAATTATTAGCTTATATCAATCCTGTTTTTAGATAGCATTAGAGATAGAAGTTTTTTTACTGAAAGCTGTCTAATAATGCTTTACTAGTTTAGGTGTGATATAACATTAGTCTTACTTAAATTGGTTAACCCTCTGTTAATACGTAGTATCATTCACTTGTTCATTTGGGGGGGGGGGGGGTATAAACAGATAGTCATTTGAATACCTAGTTGTGCCATGAAATTCACTACTTTTAAACTGTTGATCTTGTCTCTGTCTCCTTGAATCTGCCCAAGTTTGTTGAGTTTTTGACTTTGCTGTATGTTGATATTGAATACATATTGTTCCATTGTGAGTTTGAGAATCACTTGTGTCTAAATTTGTGCTTTTCTTTAAAACTTGTGCCCTTAGAAATAAAATTGTATTCCCTATGGTTTCAAAAGCTACACACGTTTTCACATAAAGTAAACAGTGAGGTTTAGCTCATTTTATTAAGTCTTATTTGGTACTGTTTGAGGCTTTAAGTATGGTAAACACCTGGTCTATCTTGTAACACATTTTGTGAGTCTAAAAATGTCTAAAATTGGAAATAATGTCTTGCAAGTCCTAAAAGTTTAAGTTGGTGTTTGAATATGAATGGTTGAAATCTGTGTCCTGGAATACTGTTTTATTTGAAAAACTACTTGTTAATAGTTAACTTATGCATATTTGGAGTTGTTGTGAGATAAGAAATTAGGGTCTGGAAATTGTAACAAGGTTGAAGTTAGAAATAGGTTAAAAGGTGTTAATGAAGCTCAGTTTGTTTCACATAGTTTGATGTTTGCTCAGTTGGGTTCCTGTACTGTTGTTTCTGTAAATCATGAGGTCAGAAACTGTATTATGGTGTTATGTGTTGGTTCTCTGGGGGTTTGAAATCTGAATTATTTGGACCTGTTTTACTTATCCTCACTCTTTGATGTTGTTGGTTTTGTGTAAAAATAGTATATGAATTATCTGTGTGTGGATTGTGCATTCATGTGTGGTCAATGCTACTTAGATTAATCTTGAATCTTGTTTAGAGAGCTTAAATACTCCTCTAACCCCAACACTTTCTTTTGTTGCCCCTTGGGTTGCATGTGATCCAAACCTTGGGCCATTTGGGCTGTTCCTGCATAAAATTTGATTGGGCCAGAGGCCCAACATTATTCTTGATCGAGTCCGATGGAGGAGAAAAAGGGAAGCTAATATGTTAAAGACCCAGCCATGGGTGAAAATGGCACTGATGGGCTTGGGTAGGCCCATCAGTTGAATCCACTCTTCCTTTCAACGTTATATTATGTATTTACTTGTCTATTGTGTGTATGACAAACATGTAAATAGTGGAGCCCTTATGCATGTTAGAACTTAGGAAAATATGTAGTATTTTGGGAAAGTCGCCTAAGATATTTTCAAACTTGATCACTTTAGATAGCATGAAATAGAATTTCATAATGTCAAATGGATTGATTTTAAACAGTAAAGATTTACTAAAGGGCTAAGCGATTTCAAGATTGGTTCGAAAACGGTTTTGGACCTTTCGTCATTAGCAAATTATATTTGGTACCTGATTTGGGCCTTAAGCCCATTAGTAAACTATCAACTGCCTAATGGACTTTGATGCATAATTGAATTGAAGATTGATAGATGAAATGATTTTGAAGTCATGCAATAACTCTACTATTTTCAAACTTGGGCCTATCACTTGAATAAAGACATCAAACATGGAACAATTTGAAAGCAAAAATGGTGAATTTGAGATTGTTTTCAGTGGAATGAGACTATAAGAAATTTGGAATTTGAGGTTTAAAATCTGGGCTAATTTGAAAAATGAATATGGACCTTTGAGATTTGGATTGAAACCTATAAGATGATTTGGGCCAAAGGCCCAAAACGTTATGGACTAAGGCAGAGGGAAATTCGTTTGGAACAACTTTGAGGATAAAAGATTTTTTGGACTTGGAATATGGTTTGATTCTATGGAATTCAAAAGTGATCTAAATTAAGCTTAATAAAACTATCTTTCTCCTTTATATATATATGTATAAAACGGAGATATACTCCATATTTTCCTATATTATATATAATAAAACTCGTAAGTACTAAATCCATTTTATTAGGACTAGAATAGTAGTGACTCTACTCGGGAGAAATCCCGAGTGTGTCCTAGTTCGGCAATAAAGTGAATTGAACACATATGGATTTTCAAAACCAAAAACCCCTTTTCTAAGGGGACTTTTGCCGAAGTTTCTTTTGATGTTTATGATAAATGAATGACCTTTTTTTGCGAAAAATTAAACATTTAAGCAGATAATACATTAATCACACATTGAAGCTCATAGGTCAACCGTATTCTACGGATCTTTAATACTAGGGTGCGTAAAACCTTCCTTAGGGGATCACCAGAACCCTTACCTCGAACTTTGGTACCAAAAAGATTTCTCTCTTGCTTGAAATTTTTTTTTTACCTGGTTTTCTCAATTTTTCTATAATAAATTAAGTGGCGACTCTAAAATACTAAAATCCAATTAGAGCACCAACAACCTCTTAGTAGCTTTTATGCGCCCGCATAAAAGTGAACCGTAACATACTTCTTGTTAGCAATCATTGAAAATGGCTCGTTTGGCAAATAAGATTGATCACCAAGTGGGTAGAAACCTTCGGCATATGCTTTAAGATAATTTTCGACGTTGTATTCGGATGCCACATAAATGGATACCGTTTTTCCCATTGCCTCAAAACAGTTGATGGCATGAGAACACCGCATGCGGTATGATTACCACTTACCACAACTACACGTTCTCGTTCTCTCATAAACGGTATGGAGGTTTCCTCCCCGACCTTGTTAATAACCTGTCCGGACTTCATACACACGTTCAGCATAGTTATACTCCACCATTTGGTGAAGCTCACATTTTTTCCCATAATGCTTGAACATTTGTGTAGGTGTTGGCATCAATCTCCCACCATATGCTAATATGGCTTTGGCATGTCTTGTTCTAGTGGCAAATCGCTCCACAACTTGCTTGAAAGTCATTCTAATCATTGCAGTAATGGGCAGTCCCCGAGCAGATTTTAGCAAACCATTGAATGAGTCCCAACTGTTTATTGTTAGTATCCCCTATCTCCTGTATCCATCCATATGTAATGTCCATTTCTCAGCCTCGATATCCTTCAACCAATTATATGCTATTGGATTCACTGTCTTGATCATCTCCATCCGTATAAGAAACTTTTTTTTGTTGATGCTCCATTGCAGCCGCCCACATCAATTTGTTTAGTTTGTTGTTTCCAAATTTTATTTGGAACTTTACTTTTATGTGCCTTAAACAAAAGCGATGGTAAGCAAAGGGAGGCTGTCAACCCGGCAAAGTAGACATACTGCGTAATATGACTTGATGTTGATCAGATAGCACGCATATGCCCATACGATCGTTAATAACATATCGCCTCAAATGTGTCAAAAACATCCCCCATGTGTTGTTGCTTTTGTTAGCGGCAATGGTGAAAGCAAGAGGGAATATCGACCCATTGGCATCCATCCCTACTGCAATCAGTAGCTTGATATTGTATACCCCGTTGTGTGTCATCTATGGATATGACTGGCCGACAATGAGAAAAACCATCAATGCATGGTTTGAATGTCCAAAACATAAAATTGAAAATATTACCGGCAACGAGCTTCCACTCTACAACAGTACCAGGATTGAATTTATGTAGAGCTGCTATTTACCTCGACAACTGCTGGAAAGAGCCCTCCCATGTACCATAAATCATCTCAAAAGCCTGCCTACGTCTGAGATATCCCTTTCTCTTGCTTATCGTTTTACGATATGTTTCCTTAACGTTTCTAATGCAATCTTTGATGGGATACCTGGACAAGTTTAAACAAACAACATTTAGCAATGATATGATAATTTAATTGATGCCAAAATTATAATGAACTTGGTCGAATAGCTTACCTTGGGGTTTCGGCAACGTGAACAAGTGACACTTGAGCAATCATATTTATATCTAAATTGAAATGGTCTACTTGATTCTCTCCCATATCACAGGTGTGACGTGGGTAGAATTTTGTGATAATCCACCTACTATCATGCTTAACAATACCACGAAGCATTCACTAACTACCTTGATACTGTATCTGCAAACCAGTCTCAAGATCTTTTGGGTTGAATCATCAACCTTAAACTCTCTCATTCCCTGGTAGCTATAAATTTTGACCCCCTTTTGCATTGCTTTTTTGGATTCGAACATCATGCCTTCTGCAAGGTCAACTTTATCCCTTACAAGGTCGACCGGTTCTCTCCACAATTTATGACAAATTGGATCATCCTCTCTGGTGTAGACGAAGGCATCAGGACGACTTTGAAGATTTTCAAGATATGGAATCACGTCAGAATGCCACTACATTAGGCTTTCGGCCATCAGTTCTTGTTGGTGAATTGGGCTTTCAGCCATCGGTTCTTGCTGGTTTGGCCGACTTTGCATCATTTCTACTAATTGTAGTTCTTGCATACGAGGATTAACATCAACCTCATCATCATCATCATCATCTTCGGACTTCTCTGCATTCGGTATTTCATCGCTATCACTCGATGATGTTTCTATATAATTAGGATAATCATCACCATCTAGTAAAGGACTCTTCCTACACAAAAAATAGGTAGCATATTTTAAATACCAACATCAATATATATGGCTTATTTAATATCACGGTGATGAACCTACCGATAGTGATCAATATTGTCAGGGTTTGAAGAACGAACAATTGTACCGAAATCAACATTTGGTGCCGCTGGCGAGTTTTGTGTGTAGTTTTCACTACAGATCTGATAGTTCAAGTATTGTAAATACAAAACATCAAAACACTTATATTATTTAATTAATAAAAAGTATACCTACTGATAATAATCAGCTGCACCGAACTGAGAGGATTGCCCAATATTACTCATATCAGGTGTATTACCCCTAAAAGGAGACAAAAAAAACATTACTATTACCATATGTATAATAAAATAAACATGTGCTACTACACAAAATTATAATTTAAAAATGGATATTTACAAATTTTCACCGTAATTTTGATTAAATTGCTGGCTTAGAATTTCCAGCGGCACTTGACCACTCAAAATGTCTCCATAAGAACTCAAGTCCGTATAAGTGTTACCATAGAGGCCGGACTTGAGGACTTCCGTATGATCGTGAGGTATCCTTTCAATATACATTTCAAGAACATTGATGTTGACTAACCCCTTATATTCTTCTGCGCCATCAAATAGTTCCTCAATGAGTCATCATCATCGATAGTCCACTCACCATAAAGCAGTAAACCTTGTGTTGCAATGGTTGTTGGGTATCTGCCTACTACAGATAATTCACATTCACGATTAGTTTTCATTCTTTTGTGTAAGGCATTGAGTATTGTTTGGTAATCTAACGTAGTTGGAACTTAACATAGGCTTTTGGTTTATTACTATAACAAACAGTATTATTATCATAAAGAATCTCTTCATCCCAAAATAAAGAAATCTTAACAGTTGAAGGGGCAGAAGACATTTTTTTTAAGAACTTTGTGTCATATTTTTTTTTTCAACATTCCGTTAATTCCGTGAAAAAAGGTGAATTAGGGCACATAAGGTTAATTAAAGTTATTAATCTAGAGTTGATTTTATGAAATGGATCTAGGTACGGGTTCAACTAACTTAGAGGGAAGGTATTAGGCATCCTCTAAGTTCCATTAACAATGGTTAATCCGACCGGACTTAGAATTAATTAGGCTAAGTGTAAATATAGTGTTGTAAAAAGGATAATAATTTTATAAGTGTTGTTAAAGTTTTAAATATAATAATGTTATTAAAATAAGACTTGTAGAGAATATAATAGTTTGTATAAAGGAAGGACTTTTAACGGCTATTTTAAAATATGACTTATAAAGATTGTTAAAATTTTGAAGAAAGGAATATAATGATGTTGTTTAAATAATACTTATAAATATTGCTAAAGTTTTAGAGGAAAAATGTAATAATGTAATTAGAAATAAGATTTGTAAAAAAAATAATAATTTGTATGAAAGAGTCTAGTTATAAATTGAAGAAACGGAGGATATATTTGAAAATTACTCCAAAATAGGGAAGACTTTAACTAATTTGTTAAAGAGTACGGACAAGATGAGATTTTCCTCCTGCTCTATGGAATTAAATATTAATCACTAGTTCCCTTAAGCTAACTACTCATTATTAAACTAAATCCCACTAATTTGCTAAAATTCATCTAAATTAAGCAAATAAAACAACGAAAGTGTTAGTCAATATTGCAATCAAATACATAAGTGAAAAATGAAATAGAAGAGTAAAATAAAAAGTGATTTAAATGGGCCCAGCCCATTTTAAGACCGCTACTGTTCATGCTGTTGGGCTTCGGCCAGTACATCCTCGAGTGGCTGATGAAAATGTTTCGTTGGCTTCGGCCCAATATAAGTATAGACGACGAGTCGGCTTGGATCGTATAAGATGTCATGCATAAAAATGAAAAGAAAAAGGATTAGTATATAATTAAGTAATAAAGTCAAATATACGAAATGTAAACATCAAAGTAGATTAGCGTGGTGTATATGTGTATATTGAAAACATGAAATAAAGACGAACAAAGTTATGCAATATTCCATTAAAACAAGGACCATTCATGGATGCATTTTGGAAACCAAATGTATTTCAGGGATGACTAAGTGGTAACTAGTCTCACAAACGACCTTAAAATCAAGTAAGAAGAATAAAACAAAGTATTGTACGCTGCAGGACATGAAATGCAATACTTAAAATTCATTCCAGTTTTCTATTTTGGGAAGAGAATTATAGTTGTGGTGAAGATGTCCCTCATTTTATTTCTTTTCCCAACCGACACATGATAAAAAAAACTTCTTGACAAGATGAAAATGATTTTGATGACTTATGCTTTTGACACACATATACGCAAACTAAGTCTACGACCCACAACCGGGTATCATTAACTTAAAGAAAAATCTAAGAATACAATAATTCACAGAGACTGAGAGATTCTACGAGCATGACCATGGTTCCTACCAACCAACATAATAGCCCGGACAAGCACGGTTGAAATCGACTCAAAACATAACTATGGTAGTTTAAAAGGCGATAGAAAGACACGAACGGAGAGGATGGCTTATTTCAAATGTCCAAACCCAATGTCATCTGTTAACGACAGCCTATCATCAACCACCTATCCAAACGATCTATAAAAACAAAACTAATCAAGGATAGAACCACATAGGAGGAATAATACATGAAAAGGAAAAAAAACAAGAGTTCAATTTTGGTTGTTCTTAAACAAAAGGAAAATAGTATAAGAGACATCGTGAAATAGTAGAGCAACCACGAACAACAATCTTTCCTTAGATGAGTACTAAAACAAAGAATCGACCCAGCGGTAAATACTTGTTGAGAGTTTGCGATAACTGAATCAATCTAAAAGCAGTGTTCTTTGTATCCAAACTGAGGATAGCAACACAAAAACTAAGTTCATAAGTTCATGTAAGAAGATGGATATAGAAAGAACTGAAAACATCCAAACGAACTAAACTTGATCAAAGTATGCAAAAGCAGACTATCTAAGTTCGAAATCGCTAATATTTTTCGTCTAGAAAGAGGGCTTTACGTGTTACGATTTAATCACATACGCGATATATAGAAAGTATATACATTAATGAGGTCTATATTCGATGTATATCTAATGTATATCCTCTTCTTACCTTGACAACCCGGTATATCCTATGTATGTTTGACTTTAAATAGGTTCTAAATCAATTATATAGTCCCGAACATCCAAGCTACAGTACGTCTCTTCCAAATTCATTTTAATAGACATTAATCTATTCTAACATAATCATCAAAACGAATAACGCGTAGAAGAAACTACATAGAACAATTAAAAAAAAAAATGAAATCTTAACTAAAACTCCAAATGATTCAAATGCGTCAAAGTTTACCTTGTTTGCGTGCGATGAACTGGGACGGGGTCAAATCTATTCTCGCAACGAACAGACCCGAAGCTCGAAAGAGTGAACTCGAGTAGTTTGTTTACATAACAATGAAATCAACCCTTTATTTCGGCTAAAGTTCCCGAAATAAAAAAAGTATGTTTTGAAGATGGTCGTGTCCTTTTTTTTTTTTCCTTTTTTTTTTCGGCTGAATCTTTTGCCCCCATTTATATGCGAAGGCTAGGGTTTCCATTTGCTCGAATTTTGGGCGGGGTTTTGAAAGTTGAAAAGATTCGAAAAGGGGTCAACTTGTTCAAATCCGAACGTTAGTGCAAACTTGTATGAGAATGGTAAGGCAAAATCTGCCATGACCGAAAACAAGAATGGTTGCGTGTTTGGAAGAGGAAAGAGGACAGGATTACACTAAAATGAAAGGGTAAAGACCTGCCAAGGTGAAAGTGGGTTAAAGTTTTGCTAAAAATAGGGGGGTGAGAGAGAGGAGGAGAAACGAGAGAGATGAGAGAAAACAAGAGAGAGGCGGCTGAAGTTTTGTTAGGTTTTCTTTTTTTTGTTCCAAAGAGGCTGATGAAGGAAAGGGAAAGTGGGCCGGATCGGGTCGGGTAATGGGTATGGGTTGCTGATTTCGTTTGGGCTGTGTTTGGTCTGGTCTCTAATGGACTCAGTTGGTCCGAATTGGAGTAGTAATAGGCTAATTTCGGTGTGAAATAAGGGTTGCTGTGGTCCAAATTTTGGGATTGAAATATCTTTTCCCCTGTATTTCTTTGGCTTCTAAATTAGATCAAAAATATTACGTAGTAGTAGTAATTATGACCATAATAATAGATTTCGTAATTTAGCGTTAATATAGGATATGAACATTAGTACATAAAATATAAACGAAGCGATAATAGAGTAAAATATTACCTAGTTATATCTTATATAATAAGTAAGTAGCGATGTATGATGTGTTAATACTTAAAACTATAGTAGTAGATGATAATAATAAAATAAAGGTTATTTTAATTTATTAATTAGAACGGAGTTTTTGGGTGTCATTTAAGTTTGATTTTTTTTTTTTTCAAGAATGTGAAAAAAGATGCAATTAATGGATGAGTGTATTTTTAATATATTATTTGAAGTCATTATGTTTTTGTCATTAAAGTGTACTTGAGCATGGTTGTTATAGTCCATTATTAATTTATATAAAGCATACGAAATTGAGCATGGTGTTGTTACGTTCTTGGAGTTAATATAAAGCATAAAATTGAGTGGTGTTGTCAACAATTCACAATTTTAAAACAAGAAATTTTGGAACCAATTTTTCGACAAATAAATTAGTACATAAAAAGTTGATGAAAATGATTTTTATTATAATACGTGAAAACGTACAACTAATAAAAATAAAATAGATAAAAATAACAAAAAAATACATAGAAATAATAAACTTAAAAACAAAATACATAGAAATAATATACAAAAAGAAGATAGCACAAATAATCTTTCATTAATATTTTTTATAATAAAGTAAGTTTTTCTTTCAATAAGTAAGCATTTTTATTAAACTAGTATTCAATTGTAGTAGAAATGTAGATTGGTTAAGTATTCTTCCAAGATTCAAATAGCAGCCTTGAAAAAACTTTTCTTTTCTATGGATTCTTTTAGCAAGACGTGAAATATTCTCCAAAAATATTATTGGTCAATTTTTCGAATCTTCTTGACTTGGAAATTTCAACGCTCAAATCCCAACAAGGTTCTCAATGATCATGCCTCGAGTAGGTGCACACACTTGCGAGCTTTCCGTACAAAGGATTAGAAAAGAAAACAACAGAATGCTAGTAAGACGTTGTAGATTTTACATGTTAAAGTTGGCCGAAGAACAAGTATCATCAATAGGTAGAGAACTAACATCTATAGAAAGAAGATATGTCTTAAAAAATCCAAAATATTGTCCACCTTATTTTGTAATTTATTTTGGTTTACTATCTTAGTTTTTGGGTCATTTAAGTTTCAGACACATGCAATTAATTTGTATTTTTAATATATTATGAAGTCATTATGTTTTTAATTTGCTTTGGTTGTCATAGTCCATTATTAATTTATATAAACATTAATAATACAAAAAATTCAACAATTCACAATTTTAAAGAAAATACAAATAAATTAGTACATAAAAAGATAATGTACGTGAAAAAAGTCTAAAAATAAAATAGATAAAAATAACAAAAAAATACATAAAATAATAAACTTAAAAACAAAATACATAGAAATAATATACAAAAAGAAGATAGCACTTTCAAAATTTCAACTTTCAAAGCATTTTTCTAGTGTTGAGTGTCCTAAAACCTTGAAAAACTTTGCTTTTCTATGGATTCTTTTAGCTTGACCTCCAAGGGTCAATTTTTCTTGAGCTTCCATAAGCTTAAATTGCAAGTCAACTTCACGATTCACTAACGATACGAAGTCGCGGTTGATCAACAAGAGGCTTTTTAAACTTCACCGACGTTTTATCCATGGGAATGCTATCTTCCCATCGAAAATGTTTGCAGCCATTCATATCCTATAAACATTACAAGAAAATCAGTTTTTTAAAGTAAAATATGTGGATAATGTGAAAAAAGTCTAAACACTAAAAACTTGTAAAAACACTTACTTCGAGCACTTTACAACGCCAAAAACGACGACCCGGATTATCTTGGGTTCTTGATGTTCTTAGCTTACAATAATAACCGCATTCACAAACATCGGGTTGATAGAAAAGTTTGACGTTTCAGAGTTTTGAGACATGATTTTGGGGGGGTGAAGTATGTTGACAGAGTGAAAATGGAGGAGGTGAAGAGTAATTTGAAAATGACCAACTGATGGGGTTAATATAAGTACCTTTTGCGCACTAAACTTCAATGTTACAGTTTAGTCCTACTGCGCGCTAATTTAGTGCGCAAAATGTTCTTTGGTAACTTTTTTTTTATGGGTTATTTTGATCCCTAAACACACTTTTTGGGTCATTTAAGTTGCGGATTCCTATTTCTACACCACCTGCATATATTTCAAATTATATAAACACACACACGGATAAAGGAAAGGGGGGAGCAAAAAATCAGATCCGAAGGTGGTGGGCTCTTTTCTTTTCATTCTTAACTAGTGAGTTTAATCGCATTTATGAAATGTATTAGTGAATTTACGAAATGATTAACAGAACATTTAATAAATTGACACATTCCCTTGTTCTAGAAAAGAAAACACTCAATATAAGTTTAGAGTTACTTTATATAATTATAATTGCTTTTTCTATGATATCATGTTTAAATATGCATGTGAATGATTATACATTTATTATAACATCATATATATATATATATATATATATATATATAAAAGCAGGACAAAGGCCCGCTGACGTGACACTCTAAAAATTCAGTATTAGTATTTATCTTTTTCCTTATTTTTTCGGATTTTCATCCTATTTTCTCATTAAATAACTATTTGTTATTTTAAAAACTAAAACCCGAAACGGCGCCATCAAAGAAACGGTGCAATTAAAGTAACAGCCGTTGCTCTGTATTATAATCGCAAAAGTCACGTACTTAGGATTGGATACAGTTGTTTACATTAAAATATTTTCTTTGGTTCTCCTATTGTCACATTACGCCCATTCTCTCCTCTTCTGCAATCCACATCTGTCTATGTATTTAATTCAACGAATGCAGCGTAGTATCTGTATTGCTCAAGTCACTTTTTTTTTTTAGCACTATTTGTTTTGTCTTATATCTTCAGGCAAATTTTTTGCAGAAACAGTGGGAAGAGAAGTATAAAATCGGATCTATGCTATGGCTCCAAACTCACTTTTGCCTTGAGTTTGTATTTATTCCTAAGTTCATCTATTATCTTTTTCAACTTGACATTTTATCTTTGCAAAATATAGGATAAGGTTGTGCATAATAGACGCTTGTGTTCAATCATTTTCCTGATTCCGCACACAGCGGGAGCCTAGTGCACCGAGTTACCATTTATCACTTCCACTAACCACAATTAGAAAATACTGATACAAATTTGTCTTTTCTTCTTACTTTTTCCTTCATTTTATTTGGAGAAGTCCAAAAGTCATATTGGTTAGTGATCAAACAATATCACTTCCATAACCGTTACTTAAACGTAATAGACAACACAACCCTTAGGATCCCTTTGAAGCAACCAATGGTTCCAATTTTAAGGCCAATATTGTGTTTATTATTCTGGAAGTCTTTATGCGAAGTGCCAATAGAATATATTACACTTTCATTTTGGCCCCAAATATTGATACTGAATAGTGTGGCTCACACGGTCTCGCTGACAATTGAGTGTGGCATTTCATGCGATGTATATATCATTCAATGACGCCTTTGTTGCCAAGGTAGACCTTTATTCTTTGCCTTTCAAGGATATTGCGTATAAAGAGAAAAATAGGAAGTCCTCTTGGGGCAGCCAAGAGTGTCAAGTAGTGAAAAAGAATTTAAAAGAAAAGGCAAACAAATGAGAGATGTGATAGTCTTTTTGAAAAGGTTTTCTTCTTAGAAACTCATGTTTGCTGCTACCTTTTTCCTTCTATTTAGGGACTTGTAAAAATATTTGAGAATTAAGAAGAATTTCAGAGAAGTATATCTTGTACAACATGTACCAAAATGAGTTTTATGACTTTCTCCTTCTCCTTTTTGGACTCTTTACATCTCCATACTTAATTCTCTTCTTTTAGCAAATTCTGAGAAGAAATTTAGAGTGGATTTGTACTTTTGTAGGCACAAGAAGGAGTAAAGTTTCTGCTTGGTAAGGCAGGGGAAACAAAACAAAGAAGAAGAAAATAACAGAGAAATATGAAAAATGGGAATAAAGAAAAGAGGGTTGAGGGAAATAACAGATTTTCTAGAAATGCTAGATAAGCATACCAAAAAAAAAAAAGCAAAGGAAAAAACAATAAGAAAAAGCCTTTTAAATTTCTTATTATGACTTTTAAATTTGTGATTTGGTCAATATATTAATATACTTTGTGTATAATAAGAAAATATTTTTATCTTTCAATTTTGATTAAGTTTGTAAAAAGAATTATCCCTAAATTCACTAACATACCGCGCGGATTTATTGACTAGTTAGATATATATACATTCACCACACACATGAAATATAACGTTAGCGAATTATGGACACCTTGCATAGGCCAAAAGTTAGAATCATCCCTCACAATCAAACAATAAACTTTAATTTGCCAGAACTCTGATAGCAAGTACGCTAAGATGATGTGAAATTTGTGCATTGATATGTCATAGTTAATTTCCTCGCGCTTCGCATTCCTCCAATTATACATAAAATATCAAAAATAAAAATAAAAGATAAATAGACATATAAGGCACGACATGCATATCTGAAAACTGTAAGAAAAAGAACAAATATAGAAGGAAAAATATATACGTGGAAAAAATCATTACAAGTGAAGCAATCATCCAAAGAAAAGTTGTTCCAATTCCTGTTATATAAAGAGCAAAATATGTAATGTACGTAAGACTTCACTTGGTGCTGCAACTGATTGTCAAAATTATTTTATGAGGAGTCCATCCTTGATTTTTCTTAGATTTGTGGAACGAAGCCATGTACATGTCTTGCTATGGGTTTGATTCTTTTTGTGTTGTTAGTGAATATACAATATACCTAATGATTATAACATTATTAACAACAATTGTGGTAAGGAAAAGAGAATCAAAATGCTAAGACACTGCCATAGAATAAATAACTAGGTTTCTTGTACCACAAAATCCCTTCCTCTTCAAATATATGTTGAAAGTTCTTATTTGGTAGAAAGCATCAGCAAAATGACCAACCTTGACGCAAGTCTTCCAATTTGTTGTATTTATCACTTTCAGAATAAGGAATCAAACAACTTGACATCCTCATCCTATCTTTTCATGATTGTGTTCTTCTCTGGAATAGTGTCAGGGAAGAATTAGAAAGAGACTTCATCTATACATGCATATTGACGCTAATAAAACACAATGAATGAAGAACAAATATTTTGGTTCAATTTTCATATAAAAGATTATAGGGGTTTTAGCCGTTTTTAAATAATGCAAAAAATGGACTATTGAATAATCATATTTAATTCCCATAATAAAGCCATTAGTCACTCTGTAAATTTCATCAAATGAATTGCGTACCTTTTCGTATAGGATTTGATGAATCAAAGGCGTTAAGACCTAGCAGATTCCAAATGGTAGTTAAGATAAGCAGTGACTATTAGAATTCAGGAACTGGCTTTTAAAATTTTTTATATATCACAGAAATGAAATAAAGAGTTAATATTCTTAAATGTCATTCCTTTTAATTGATTAATGAATTTGGACAATTATAGACTTATTGATGGTGAGATTTTAATATTTTCAGCAAATATTTTGAGGGAAATATAAGAAAAAAAATCAAAAATTTGAAAAATAAATAAATAGCAATGGTAGCCTAAGAGAGATGCCACATCACCTTGTTTATGTCTAGCTTTATATTATACTTATATAGATTTTGTTAAGTGCCAAAGGGCTCTCCCTTTCTTTCTCCAAAAAGAGCAGATGCTCTTCTTCTTCTCGCCACCAGCCATAGAGTCCGGAGCCAAAATGGCTTATTTTTGCAGCCATTAGACAAAAATGGTATGCTTTTTTTTTTTTAAGATCAAAATGGGTATTTCGTTGGATAACCAACGAAATACCTACACAGGTTACTGTTCATGGACGAATTATTTCAATCATTTTTTTTTTTTTTTTGCATTTCGTGAAATGTCCAACGAAATGCAACAAATTTTATTTTTTTGTTTTATTTCGTTTTTTATATGAAAAAAAAAAATTAAAAAAAAAAAAAATTTTTTGCATTTCGTTGGACATTTCACGAAATGCAACAAATTTTTTTTTTTTTTGTTTTATTTCGTTTTTTATATGAAAAACGAAAAATTCTTTTTTTTTTATTTCGTTGACACAAAAACGAAATAGGAAAATATAATAATATTTTTTAATTTTTTTTTGTATTTCGTGATACTACTAACGAAATAGCATTAAATTTTTTATTTCATTTATACCAAAATGAAATAGGAAAATATAATTTTTTTTTTTTTTTTTTAGTATTTCGTTTATATAAAAAGGAAATAGGAAAATAATATTTTTTTTTTTTTTGCATTTCGTTTATATTCATCGTATTCGATTATCTAAATATCAAACTAACTATATATATATATAATGTATAATAAATATATATTTTTCGGCGGATGATTTTAAAAAAAAAACATAAATATAGGGGAGTATATACTACGACATATATATATATATAACTACGACGCTCTCGGATATATAAATATAATTTAATGAAGATGGACGAGATGGAGATAAGATGAAGATGAAGATGAAGACGATAGCATTAGCGTCATTCCCGAAATTGGAAAAAGATTAGAATATTTACATTAATAAGATATCGTTTATATTTTTAATGAAGTCGGATTTATTTAGTTGAAATTCAAATTGAAATAACATTGAAAAATGAAAAAGGTACAAATACAACACTTAACTAGCCGACATAACAACGAGAAAAATGCTTATGAAAAATCATCTTCATCGACATTTCGCCTGAGTTCCAATCGGGGGTAACATATAACCCCAATTGTGTCCCTCCAAACGCAACCATCGCAAACGCATCCTATTATTTTCTTCGCGAATGCGGTTTAAAAAATTCAATTCTTGGGGTGATGTGAGTGGCATGCCTATTGCACGGCGTTTTGGACGATGTATATATATATATATATATATATATATATATATATATATATATATATATATATCCTCATCTTGCTAATGTATTGTCTATTGTAGCGCTCGCTCGGATTAAGCGAGTACTCAAATTCACGTTCCAAAACCCATTTCCTACCCATTGACTCAAAAATGTCACCCAGGTGATATGTATATATATATATTGCCGTAAGAATGGATTCCACGATGACATTTTGAAAGAGTTTGTTTTAGCGTGGTAGATGAATGAGGTATTATGGAAGACTATTTATAGAAAAATACATGGTGCAGAAAGGTCTAAACCCCACATGCAATTTTCGTATTTATTAAATATTTTTGTTCATTTCTATTGGTTCAATCAGTTTCAGACGAGTATTGAATAGTTGTCAAAATAATATCTTTTACATTTCGTGACTTAATTTGCGAAATTTTTTACTTTTCTTCATTTATAAATATTGTCCTATCTTTACTTATGGTATATCCTTAGTCTTTCAACTTTCTTTTATCCATCTCATATCTTTCGTCTATTGTTTTTCTCTTATCTGTTTCATATCCTTCAACTTTTATTTTTTCTCTCATATATTTCATAAAAGATGACGGAAACTCATGTTAAAGTGTATTTATTTTGGGGTGGTGAAGTTGTGTATGAAGCAGGTTCGGTTAGATACAACCGTGGTCCTGAAATAGGGCAAAGGTTTCCAATTTCCCTAAAATATGATCGTCTGCAACGCGTCTTAAGGAGTAAAATGTTCGTAAATGATCCTGAATTATCGGTGGTTATAACCGGACGATGTCCAAGTTCATTTACAGCCGATGGTTCACCAATTTATGGTGAGATGCCAATTACGGACGATGAATCTTTATCGTCATTTCTTCGTTGTCCTGAGATTTTTAAAAATCACATATGCATAGCGGCGCTTGACATGTATGCTACAGTTCAACGCTCTACCCAGGTCGAAGTACCGACCGACAATGAGTTCGATTTTGGAGGTACTACCTATCTCCCAAGTTTGAATATTGGTTTTTCAAGGGGTGTAGTTCAACAACAAACAATTGTAGGATTTGGTAGTCAGTCAAATGATACAACTAATTATGGTACAAGATGATCGTATGGCTTCAACGCACGATCATAACTTTGATTGGAGTGGACAGAATCGTGAGACGGGTGGACCAAATAATGCTACTACGCAGTTGCATAATTTGAATTGTAATGTACGACACCCTTCACATCCTGGTCCAAGTGAATTGGACAATGATAGGTAAATATAATCATATTTTATTCACTTTATTCATGGATTGTATAATTGTATTTGACTCGTAAATTCTATGAATTTTTCTTATTTATAGGCATAACGATTTTGAAGATAACCCCACGTTGACTCAACTCACACAAATTGTCAGCAATAACGATTTAGCTAATGATATAATAAATGAGTCGGATAGCGATAGTCCATTAGATCATGAAGGGACGGACGATGATCAATCGTCTGCTGACGGTGACGATTCTGATGAAGATGTTGCGGCCCCCAGTAATGTTAGTGTTAATTATCATTCAAATGTGATCCCATATTTGGATAATACAGAAGAAGTAGAACCGGAAGATTTTGCATACATGAGAGATAACGGGTCTGTTTCGAAATTTACTTTGGAATTCCAAGAATCCTAAAGTTATCAAATCGGGTTAGTTTGGTGCGACTAATTTTTTTAATAATATATTATTTTTGAATTTTGTGATTTTAATTGGTGTAATTAAGAATTGATATTTTTTCTTGTACATGCAAATAGGTATGTTATTTTACAACAAGAAGCAAATGAAAGGTGCGGTGAGACTCTATAATATAGCCCACAAAAAAGAATATAAAACAGATCAAGCCAAAGGTACATTTTGGAAGGTTATTTGCAAGCGGCATGAGGAAGGTTGTAGTTGGATGATCCGTTTTTCGTTGATCGGAAGTGGTATGTGGAAAGCAGGAAAAATGATTGAGCCACATAATTGTGATACGGATGATTATACGAGGGATCATTTCAATTTGAATAGCAACATCATTGCTACTTCGTTGATACCATATGTTATGATCAATGCACAAATCGGTATTAAGTTTGTTCAGAAACTATAAAAGGCATTCATCACTATACTCCTAGTTATAGAAAAGCGCAAAAAGGGCGTAAGAAAGCTTTTGAGATGGTGTATGGTGATTTCGAAGGTTCTTTTAGGGCATTGCCTCGATACATGGCTGCCCTAGAACATTTCAATCCGGGCACTATTGTTGAGTGGACACACGAGTCAACTACAACGCAAGGCGAACACATCTTCAAGTATCTTTTACGGGCCTTTAAACCAAGTATCGATGGATTCAAAAGTTGCGGTGCCGGTCATCTCAATAGATGGCACCCATGTCTATGGTAAGTATGAGATGAAATTGTTGATTCTTTGTTGGCATTGATGCAAACGGAAATATTTTTCCACTTGCGTATATGCTATAGTTGCACGTGAGAGCTATGAGTCATGGACTTGGTTTCTCGGTTTATTATGGAGACATGTTGTTTGTGATAGAAAAGGCATTGGACTAATTTCGACCGTCACCAAGGGATCTTGCAATGTGTAATGACACATGAATGGTTACGACCACCCACCACACATCATAGATTTTGTGTTCGACATTTAAAAAGCAACTTTAACAAAAAGTTTCTTAACTCGATCTTGAGAAGCTAATGTGGTTGGTTGCTACGAGCACCGTAAGAAGAAATACCAAATGAGGATGCAACAAATCAAAACTTTGTCACTGCAGCGCATATGTGGTTAAGCGAGCTTCCGAAGGAAAAATGGACATTGTATAAGGACGGTGGTTATAGGTGGGGGGCTATGACGACAAATGTCTCTCGAGTCTTACAATGGTTTATTGAAGAAAGCCCGTGGATTGCTTTTATTCTTGCCATGGTTCGCTTGACCTTTAAAAATCTTGTTGATCATTTTGTTAAAAGAAGCGCCCTTCGCTTTCTGCTAATGGTAAATAAGAAGACTTGGCCGCCCGGTGTTGATAAGAAGTTCCATGAATATTGGGATAGGGCCGCCATGCACACCGATATGATGAACTACAACATTGTATTTGGGTCTTCGAGATTCGACATTTGCACACGAAGGTAAGGGTGGAAATGTCCATAAAGTCTCCGAGAATGGAAAAAAATGTTCGTGTGGGAAATGGAAAAACTACCACATGCCATGTTCCCATGCAATTAAATTCTATCGGATCCGTAAAATTCAGCCTAAGGACTATGTTAGCAAGTACTACAGTTGTAGGTATTACAAGCAAACATACAGTGGAAAGTTTTCTCCCTTGGGTGATGAGGCATATTGGCCTGCAAGTCCCTTCTGTTTAATTGCAAACACTGCATACGAGCGAACTTCTGGAGCCCAGAGAACAACTAGAAGGAGGAATGAAATGGATATTGCTCCCTCGCATGGCTAGGAGGTGTGGAACTTGCAGGCAAACCGGTCATAACAAAAATCGTTGCCCCAATCGTACTCAGTAGTTGTTGTTGCTTGTTTACTGTTAAGTTTTTTCATGAGTTCTATGTTATTGTTATTTTATGTAATCTTTGTTATCTTATGTAATCTTCAATAATATGTTGTCGTCCTTCAATAATATGTTGTCGTCCTTACTTTAAAATATAAACGGTTCGTATTGTATAGTTTAATTTTGTCTTTAATTTAACGATTATTGTTGGATAGAACTTACACAACACTTTATTGAATGAACATAAAATTACATTATAATTGAAAATTAAAAAACATAACACATAGTTGGTCTAAGGGAGTTCGTTAGGCATGTCATCATCCGATTTGTAAAGTTCGTGTGCTAAAACACTTGCTCTTTCATGTTCGTTAGCGTGCGATTTGTTGCTTTGCGGCTTGTTCTTCAGCGAGCTTAAGGATATAGTACCTACAACGTCTCACCAACATCCTATTATTCTCCTTTCGAATTTGTTTCACGGCTATCTCATATTCTACCATATCCTGCGTTCCATCCACACAGAATCGACGTGGCTTGGGTGCCCCCTTTGCTCAAGCTCATTCATGAGCATATTTGACTCATGGTACCTATGCTCCCATTCACGGCGTAATCCGCGGTAGTACTCACATGGATCTGATTTTTTCAAAGATCCGAAAATCATCCTCTCGTTCGTCAAGCATGTGCGGGTTGTACATGTCCATCTCAAAATCATATGGATCCCATGTTCCCCGATCGTTGTTGGGTGACTCGAACTTGAGCTATCATTTCGTTTTTAAAGGGAATGCCCAAGCAAAAGGTGAGGAAGAGCTTCCAGGAGTGTTCTCTTTTTTGTTCGACATTTTTTGGATAGTAAATGGATTTTTAAGTCTCAGTCGAAGATTTTGGATAATTTGCGAAATGCAAAATAAAAAAAAATGGCTCTTGCTTGTAAACGCTCACCCGAAGATAACAATGACCGGTTAGAGTTCTTTATAATATAAATTTTGTTGCATTTCGTTGCATATGCACCGAAAATGTAAAATAAAAAATTGGAGTAATCCAAGTTTATAAATAACTTTTCGTCATGTTGTTATATATCTTCTCCAAGCATTATTGCATACGTTAAAAAGAAGCTAAAAAGGAAGCTAGTTAGTAGGTTTCAATTCATTTTAAGAATCTTGGCAGAAGCATTGTACACTTATTTTATTTTCTCCAAGCATTATTGCATACGTTAAGAAGAAGCTAAAAAGGAAGCTAGTTAGTAGGTTTCAATTCATTTTAAGAATCTTGGCAGAAGCATTGTACACTTATTTAATTTTCTCCAAGCATTATTGCATACGTTAAGAATCATTGTTGTTATATATCTTTTATATTTCAATTCATTTAAAGAATCTTTGCGAAATGCATTGTACAATTTTTTTAATCTTCTCAAATCATTTTTTTACCTTAAGAAGAAGCTAAAAAGGTCTTTAGTAGGTTGCATTTTGCATACGTTAACATTTTCTTACTAAAAAGGAAAAAGCATTTTGCAACTTTAAGAATCATTGTTTCCTTCAGGACATTGTCAATATTTTCCTTCAAGTTTTTTTTTTTTTTTTCTTGGAAATGCATTCCTTTTATTTTTACATGGACAAGTTTTTCAAATCCAAGCATTGTTGCATACTTTAAGAATCATTGTTGTTATATATCTTTTATATTTCGTTGCATACTTTGCGAAATGCTTGGCGAAGCATGGACAAGTCAAATCCCAATTTTTTTTTACAAATTCCTTGGTCTTGGCTTGTTGAAAGAGCTAACATTTTCTTACAATTGCATTCATCCAATTTATAAATAATTTTTTTAAGTCATAGACTTGTCAAATTTAAGTTTTTTATATTTTGTTGCACCTTGCGAAATGCAAGAATAATTAATTGTTATAAGCTTTCAATATTTGTACAAGTCAAAAGCTAAAAAAAAAAAGCTAGTTAGTAGGTTTCAATTCATTTTAAGAATCTTGGAAGCATTGTACACTTATTTAATTTCTCCAAGCATTATTGCATACGTTAAGAAGAAGCTTAAAAGGAAGCTAGTTAGTAGGTTTCAATTCATTTTAAGAATCTATTCGAAAGCATTGTACTTTATTTAATCTTCTCCAAGCATTATTGCATACCTTAAGAAGAAGCTAAAGGAAACTAGTTAGTAGGTTGCATTATTGCATACGTTAAGAAGAAAAGCTAAAAAGGAAAAAGCATTGTTGCATACTTTAAGAATCATTGTTGTTCTTCAGAAGCATTGTCAATAGTTTTCCTTCTATTTTTTTTTTTTTTTTTTACTTGGAAATGTATTCCTTTTATTTTTACATGGACAAGTCAAATCCAATTTTTTTTAAGAATCTTGTCAGAATTTATATTTCATTGCATACTTTGCGAAATGCAAAGCTAAAAAATTTGACAAGTTAGAAGCTAAAAAAGAAGCTAGTCAATAGCTTTCAATTCATTTTAAGAATCTTGGCAGAAACATTATTGCACTTATCTTTTGCAAGCATTCTTGCATACTTTACGAATCTTGCCAGTGGATTGTTAAAGTTTTTACATGTACAAGTCAAAAGCTAACAAAGAAGCTACTCAATAGCTTTCAGTTCATTTTAACAATCTTGGCAGAAGCTTGTTAACATTTTCTTACAATTGCATTTATCCAATTTATAAATAATCGGACTACTTCAACCAAAAAAATAATAAACTTTCAACCAATATTCATCGTATTCGATTATCTATATCTCAATCTAACTAACTTCATTAATGTCTAAAAAACCTTTTTTTCCGCGGATGGTTTTAAAAAAAAAAAAAACATAAAGGAGAGGGGAGTTGGATTATAGCGCTATGAATCTGAAATAACGGGGCTTGGACTACGACGCTCTCGGATGGGAGGGGGGAAATCGCTAACTCGATAATTCATATTGACGAAATACACCATAATTCATATTGACGAAATATATGTCGCTATAATAAGTCATATATAAGTCTAAATAGCCATAGATACACAATAAATTTTCAAAATAAGTTGTTAAAGCTCCTCATGCATCCCTACTTGTGCATCTTTTCCTCCCACCAGTGCCACATTGTGTTGGACGGCGATCCTACGAGATCTGCGCGGAGGAGCGGCCTCATGCATCCCTTCCGCACCCTATAAATATCATACAACATAAAAGTTACTTTTTAATGCGACACTTAAATTATATATATAAAAATTTAAATTCAAAATGAACCTGTGCCTCTAAGTCACGAACGTCGGCGTAGGTGCATATGCATCATTAAAAACCGAGCCTCCTTCCATCATAGGGAAAATTAGGCCGGGAGGTCGAGATGAGGTACTAGTCTCGGGAACTTGGAAAAGGAGGTTGTCCAAAGCTTTTGGCTCCAAGGTTGTGAGGAAATCTTGCTAAATGGGGTGAAACCTTGTAATGTTGATGATGCTTGTGGAGTGACCATATTAGATGAGTTATATGGAGTCTCCGATCGAATCATAGATGGGCCAGGAAATTCCATCGACGGATAATATGGGCTAGGTAAATTCGTATGTGGTTCATGTGGACAGGATGGGTGATATGAGGTGGGTAAATTCGTAGGTGGATGATAGGAAGCAGTCGTAGATGGGCCGACATTACAACAGAATGAATGAGCCGGGTCTGGGTGTGGCGCTAGATCGTCAACTTGATCGTCATCAATAAGCTGGTTCGCCACCTGACCTCGACCCCGTGGGTTACCAGCACGACGTACATTTGCACGATCCCGACGACTAGTTGGCAACTTAGGCGGTGCCACATAAACTGCTGGTGGTATGTAATCGGGATCAAATGTCAACCTCGTCCCCATTGCAGCAGCATTCAGACACTCAGTCGACATGTTAATAAACCTTTGCATCAATGCATTCATACCCTGAGAATCTGAAGGCCACTCTGACGGAGCTTCCTGAACACTGTAAGCCAAATGTCTAACTTTATGAATTCCACGCGCCTACAAAAAAATATATAACAAACAGTGACGTAAGAAAGCCATTTATTGGCAAAAAGAAATTAATATGTATCATAAACGTATAGTTATTAATATTACTATAATATTTAATACATATTGTACACATGTATTTGTATGTAAATCGGTTCCAAATCCTTTATATGATGATTTAATTAGAAAATATAATTAAATTACTTTCATAATCATGGTCAATGTATTATTATACATTCTTTTTGCTAAATAACGAAAGAGATAAAGTATAAAAATTGAAGCACCTAGGTTAAGAGAATCATGGTAAATTTGCACGAATAATGGCATTGGATGAGATCCGTAGTAAGTCAAATTCTTAGACTATTTTTCAAGATATATTAATTAGTAGTAGCGATAATTTTGTTTCTACTCAAATGTTAGAAAACTATATAGTACATCATTAACTTGTCTATTTAACTTGACATGCACCAAAAGTTACATACCGATGCTTCATGCCTCCTGCCGAGGTGTTGGTATCCCCTATCCACGGTATGTTCTGGATTTCCTATCAGAGTGCGAGAGTACCTCCGGTACCAATGAAAATATTCAGAATTCGGTCCGGGAGCTACAGTAGCATATGGTGCTTCAACTATTAGTTCCCGACGACGTTCCCACCAATATTCAGCCGCCTCAAAACTTTCCCTTATCTCCGACTTACCGTAAATCGCTTGTCCGGTGAAAAGTGAAATGGTCTATGTGGGGGAGTGGTCCGGAAACAGACTCTCCCTACCAAATTGTCGGTTGACCCGACCCACCATGTGCCACTCTCGGTAGATTCCACAAATGAGTGGCAACCGCGCCATCCAAATGTCTTGACCACGTCGGCACCACTCCGAAGTCCATCATTGATGGCCTCTCGTATAAGGCTCCCACACAAACTATGATAGCAAAAATATTATACGATCATTTATAATTTATAAGACAAATTATACATTTTGTCATTACAACAAACATCCATTATGCATTTTCAGTTAAGTAAAGATTAGAACATTCAAGCAATTTCCTTCCTTCCAAATACACAAAATTTCATCATTTCCAAATCGTGCAAATGAAGAATCAAAAATACTCAATAGTAGAAAGCGTATCATGACCAAATCCTTGCTAGAAGCACTTTCTTTTTTATTCAGTTCCAAAGCATAACAAGAACATGCTACAATGGATTTTGATGGAAATAAAAACAAAATAAAATAGTTTAGTAACCTTCTAGCCATTAAAACAAACCTAGACAAAATACTAATTATGCTAAAAGAAGAAAAGCTAATAAAAAATATCACAACCGAGTAGCAAGTTGTAGCAAATTAGCTATAACAAATTAAAACAAAATCAACCCATTATCACAAGACGAGTTAGCAAAAAATGAACAAATCTATAAAAACTCTATTGTTGTTATATTTTTCACATTTCTTATCAAAAAAATTTAAAAGGAAAAATACACGATCATCGGTTAGGTTGTCTAAAACATCTCTACAAATTACTAGCACGGCTCGTGCCTCGCTTTCACGAGCTCCACGCCGAGTCCACTTCTCGCGCAAATACAATATCTCGTTCGTTTACTCTTGGAGGACGAAGTAATGGCTGCATCGGGATTATTCGCTCCCAAGCCCAAACTCGTATAAGTAAATTTAAATATATAAATATTTTTTGAATTAAATAAAATAACCCAAAAATACACATGAAAATTGTGTTGTTATGGTTGGGTTCCGATAATGCTCTAATATTGTCGTGCAAGCCATTCGACAATATTATAATTTTTAATGATTTATTATACAAATTATAACACTAGGAAATCTAAAATATTATTTAAAAGATAGCAGAGAAGTTGACTATATAAACGTGTATCAAGCAATACTTTTAAATTGTTAGCGTGATAACTCAAGGAAATATGGTTAGACATTTATATATGTACACAAATATTAATAATCCAGATTGCATTATATATAGTGGTACATTTAGTGTTTATAATAAAGCTCAACTTTCGGTTCCTAATTTCATTTTTCAAAATTTGGGTAATGGTGGTTATAAGAATGCTTTTGATCTCTTATTTCTCTTGAAGTAGAGCAATATAATATTGCAATTCACGTACCTGTAACAAAGCAATAAATCCACAAACATCACGGCTATTAGACATCGAAGCACGGCATAGACAACTGTACAAGTATGATAATGCAGCTGCTCCCCAAGCTTTACCGCCTATTGCATCAAGGTCTACTATGTCAAGCAAAAAGTGTAAACTAAGCCTTGAACCAGAATTATCAGGGAATATAGAGCCACCAATCAACCAAAGCAGGTACAACCTGACCCTCTTTTGTACCTCAGCCTCATCAGTGTGTTCATCAATAATATCATTCCCGGCAATCAAGGTTTCCAAATGATTAGATAATTGTGTTATTACCAACAAGCTATTACCTATAATTGCTTCTTCTCCGGGCAACCAACCAGTAAGGTCGTACATCAATTCCCGCCACGCTGATTTAGTTATATTTTTAACATTACTCTGCACCAATGGGTGGCCATCCACGGGAATGCCATATAACACCTCGACATCCTGCAGTGTGATGGTACATTCGCCAGTCCGCATATGAAATGTATGCGTCTCTGGACGCCATCTCTCAATAAGTGCAGTGATGATTCCTTCATCATACTGCACATTACCTCTTTGCCAAAACTCCCCCAAATCCACACCTCTCAAAGTAATTGAGGATGCGATTATGTAAAGGGTATTGCCTTACGTGATTCCAGAATTCATGATCCGCACGACGTATAAATAAACACGCGTTCCGTCCAGTCAATGTTCCATCCCACACAGCCTGGGATCGATGTTGTTGCTGGAGTGTTAATAAATCATAGTTTTCTGGACCTGGATGTACAGTGACTCTGGGGCGATCCATATCTATAACATTGCAACACCAAGCCACTGCTGTTAGAATAATTGACAACACCTTACACAATTGTTTACTATATATTCAATAGGAAAGTCAACAAAGGTCAAACTATAAGATATATTATCACGTGAGAAAAGAAAAAAAAATTAATAAGAGTACAACTGTCAAAAAATAATTGCAGTTCCCTATGGGGTCAACGAAATGTAATTAAACTTTTGGTTAAGCTCATAATTAATTGCCATAATAGTATTCATCTTACATATAACTACTTCTTTTCTATTTAAAACAAACCATATGATTTGGAGAGGGGATGCAAGGTCAACCAATTTTTTTTTACCAGATCAGAACAGTATTTCGTTAGTTATCCAACGAAATACCCATTTTGGTATTAAAAAAAAAGGTCATGCTATTTTTCTCTATTATCTTCATAAACAAGTCCAACTTCCTCACAGTTTCTTGATCTTATACTTTTAATTTGAAAAGTAAAAATTCTTCATGCTTATCAACAAATGAAATAATCTCCAACGACTAGTCACAATTTGAACATAGAAAATGACCCAACAAATGATACAAATATCTTTATGTTATATTTAACAATCTTACTTTCCTCACAATTTCTTCATCTTTTTTTTAAATGTTGTTCTATGAAAATGACTAACTAAAAGAACATTTTATAATATAAATTTATACCTTTTTAATCAGTAACTTCGACGATCTTTTTAGTATTTTAATTGTAGTTCGTTGACCAATAAACTCTACTAACATTTTTTAAAGCTTTTTTAATTGAAGCAACGAATCGAAATTACCAATTATTGATTAACTAAACTTGTAACTTTTGTTTTCTTTATTATAGTCTACTACACTAAGTACTAAATCAAAAAATATATGTAAAAACTTATAAAATTAAGAAATTACCTCAATTTGAAGAAGATTATAGAGCAAAAGTTGAGGAATCCTTGTGATAGGATTAGTAGAAAAAGAAGAAAAGAATGAAGAACGGAAGAAGAGAAAGAATGGAGGAAGAGGAAGAAGGGAGAATGGAGAATGGAGAATGGAGAAGGTCAGCAACAAAATATAAAAAACCTTAGCTTCCGTATGCAATGTATACAAAAGTGCAAAGTATACAAAAGTGCAAAGTATGCAACGAAATATAAAAGAAAAAAATCAATTTTTTAGCTTTGCATTTCGCAAAGTATGCAACGAAATATTAAAGTGCAACAATGCTTCTTCCAAGTCAAAAAAAAAAACGAAAGCTATTCACTAGCTTCTTTTTTAGCTTCGACTTGGAAGCAATTCTTCGACAAGATTCTTAAAAATAATTGAAAGCTATTGTCCCTATAAAAAAAAATTCCTATTTCGTGAACAATGGAATCCGTTTCCACCAATTTTTATTAACTTTGCATTTCACAAAGTATGCGGCGAAATATCAAAGTACAACAATATATTCTTCCAAGTTAAAAAAAAAATTGAAATTGAAAGTTAGTTAGTTTGAGATTTAGATAATCGAATACGATGAATATAAACGAAATGCAAAAAAAAAAAAAAAAAAAAATTTTCCTATTTCGTTTTTATATAAACGAAATACAAAAAATATAAACGATATTAAAAAAAAATTTTCGTTTATATTAAAAAAATTCCTATTTCGTTTTGTATAAACGAAATAAAAATTTTTTTATTTCGTTTTTTTATGACCTAATTAAAAAAAAAAAATTAATGCAAAAAAAATGCAAAAAAAAAAAAATATTATTATATTTTCCTATTTACACAAATAAACGAAATAAAAAAAATTATTTCGTTTAATTTGTTTCGTTTATACAAAAAATGAAATAGGGAAATATAATAATTTTTATTTGGTTGCATTTCGTGAAATGCTTAACGAAATAGCATTAATTTTTTTTTTTATTTCGTTTAATAAAAACGAAATTAAAAAAATAAATATTTTTGTCCTATTTCGTTGGACTACCAACGAAATAGGATAAAAAATATTTATATAAACGAAATACAAAAAAAAAAAAATTATATTTTCCTATTTCATTTTTGTATAAATGAAATAAAAAATTTAATGCTATTTCGTTAGTAGTATCAAATACGAAAAACAAAAAAAAAAAAAAAAAAATTATTATTATTTTTCCTATTTCGTTTTTGTGTCAACGAAATAAAAAAAAAGAATTTTTCGTTTTTCATATAAAAAAGGAAATAAAAAAAAAAAAAAAAATTTTTGCATTTCGTGAAATGTCCAAAAACGAAAATTTTTTTTTTTTTTTTCAAATATGAAAAACAAAAAAAAAAAAAAAAATTTGTTGCATTTCTTGGAATGTCCAACGAAATGCAACAATTTTTTTTTAATTTCGTTTTTCATATGAAAAACGAAATAAAACAAAAAAATAAAATTTGTTGCATTTCGTGAAATGTCCAATTAAATGCAACAATTTTTTTTTTTTTATTTCGTTTTTTATATTTCGCATTTCAAATATTTTTTTTTTTATTTCGTTTTTCATATAAAAAACGAAATTAAAAAAAAAAATTTGTTGCATTTCGTTGGACATTTCAAGAAATGCAAAAAAAAAATAAAAAAAAAAAAATAATTTGATTGAAATAATTCGGCCATGAACAGTAACCTGTGTGGGTATTTCGTTGGTTATCCAACGAAATACCCATTTTGATCTTTTAAAAAAAAGAAGCATGCCATTTTTGTCTAATTGCTGCAAAAATAAGCCATTTTTACAATTTAATTTGACCCTAAAACAAGGATCCAATGTTAGTATTAATTGTTGTTATGAAATTAAAGTTTATATTTTCAGGTTTGTACAATGTACAGATATCAAGAAAGGAGCCTGCTAAAAGATAAAGCAGAGGAATAAGGACCGTTTGGGCGGGGTCAAAATGAGTTGGGTTACTAATAAATTGACCCGCTCAAAAGGTACTTGGGCTAAAATAGACTAAAAAAATCGTTGTAACACAATCCGCCCGATTCTTACTAAGGCCTCATTTGTTTGCACTTAATGGAGGTCTGGATCTTAACGGAGGCCTAAATGATTCAGAACTTAGGCCTTTAAGTGTATTTGTTTACATTAAGATTTAAATACTTATTGTTGTGAGACAAAGCAACAATTTTCAACACAACTACTAATTTGGCTAATAGCCTAATACGAAGAAGATTCACGAAACTTATATCGCATTTAAATTGTAAGGTTGTCTTCTTGAATGAAAGGCCACAACCTAGGCCAGGCAAGGTGTCACAAATACATGTCAAGTTAGTGAAAGAAGCCTTCTTAATTCCTCCAAATTCTGCTCTCTTGATTGCAGCGCACGTAAAATCGCTGCCGCACTCGTGCGTCGAATTTTTCAAAAATGATAATTTTTAATAAGATCCGCCACATATCCGATAGTATTTTGAAGTGTCCGAACAAACATAAGATAAAACAACATGCCCTTTCTAGAGTTTTTATCTTTTTTTTTTTTTTGGTTCCCTTGACCAAATTTCTTGCATTTATTTGACTTCTAACAAGATTTTTTTTTGAGGATCCAACATGCAACCTATGTACTATGTATTTTACTTTTCCAAAATCTTGCAAAGACTTCTCGTATCAGTCCTCCCAAAATTGCAAAACTTTTGGCGATCCAACACACACTTGCCCACATTTTTAAAAAAATCCGTATCATAGCCCGATTTTTAATTTTTTAAAATTCTTTTTTTTGTAAAAAAAACAAAAATGCCCC
>NC_081351.1:23241637-23256827 GCF_029784015.1 Lycium ferocissimum
ATAAATGAAAGGTTTTTATTGTGGTTGGAATTGAGGAGCGGGGGAAATGAAAAAGGACAAAGAAGATATTGAACGACGACTGACATGACACAGTGAGAAGTTGAAAAAGATAGGGCGTGTGCATTATTCGGATTAAATTGAACGGAAAAGGGTTAAGAATATCTTTAAATTATGCGAAATTGAAGAAAACTGCCCTCCGTCAATAGTTAGGTCCAAGAAAATACCCTCGTCATTAATAGTTTGGTCTAAAAATGTCTCTATCATTACTTAAATTGATTTCAAAATGTCCTTTTTCTAATACACATATTATTTCTTTTCTTTTTAAACACATTCTTTTTCTAATAAAAGTATCGTTTTTAAAGAACTCTTTCTTGTTTTTTTTTTTTTTTAATTTGTTTAATTAAAAAATATGGGAAGTAATCTTTTTCTTATTAATCTTGTTTTATCAACTAAAATAGAATAACCCCGCGTACCTTTTTAATTGATCATTGGTCATATGTAAAGAAGATCATAGTAACTCCATCATTCATTTTCATTTAGATAACGATTAAATTATTCTTAATAAAATAGAAAATTATTTTATTTCTTAGTCTTTTTGAATTGAAGCGGAATAAGCATTTAACTAATATCATTTTAACTATATGTAGGTTTTCCTCTACAAGTGATCTTCCTCGACAAATTCAGGTTTTTCATATCTTTATGCCTATTAAATCATTTAATTTAACAAAATTAAGCGTTTTTGTCTGCTGTTAACACAGGTAGCTAACAAAAGTCTCCATAATAACATCAAATAGTAGTAGTTTAATTTTGATATGATCAAATTAAATACTACAAAAGAAGTACATTCAACAACAATAGTACTTCATACAGACATACAGTAGCCTTCGTGCTAAACACATTGAACGCACGTTATTCTCATCCACATACTTATACTCTATTAGATAGATAGAGTAGATTGTTAACAATTTCTGGTACAAAAGCAACGGCGACGTAAGCCTTTGCATTTGCCATCAGGGAAGCCTTCAGTGTTGCAAATAGAAGCACAGTTGCTGTTTCTCGTACACAATCCTTTGAACCGTTGGCTCGCCGACTCGCAGGTCCTTGCCTCTGCAGGCCCCATCTCTACACGTAAAATTTGAGCGTTCAATCCAAAATCTTAAAGTAATTGCCAGAGCTAATGAAAGAGTTTAGGGGGTACAAGAGGGACGAATTTCCTTCGTTTTATATATTGTAATATACAAGATTAAAATTGTGATATAAATCTCGTTAGGTTCTTCATGTATTATATTTTTATATTATAAACTCTTTAAAAAATCCTTACACAATCAATGAAGGACAAGTATATATTTTCTAGCATAAATAACTATTCTCTATGTTGTGACAGACTTTTTTTTAGTCTGTCTAAAAAAGCATGGTACTTTTTTATTTAAAATAATTTAATCATATTTTATCTTTAATGACATTTAATTTTATAACTATACAAAATTTCGTATCCGATCAAAGATCATCATGTAAATATGGGAGGGAGTATATATGTGTAGACCATCTTTTCTAAACAAGACATAATAAAAGAATTAGCTCATATATAGAACTATCTAAGCACATGGAGAACCTTTCGTAGGTGAAGAATCAGGGAAAAACTTGCCAAATTGGGTATGTGACGATGGCTCTAGCATTATTTCAGGTTATATAGACCGCAGTGTAACATTTTTTTACACTATCTGGTCGCTCAAAGAATATATTTACAAATAAATCTCCTTAAAATATAGAATTTGGCATCTTGAAAATAAAACTAACTCCTATAATAGATAAAAATGATCTAACGTTCTATATAACTTAACCTTGTGATCAGGTTAGTAATATTGCGCTAAGTATACTCGTCTAAGATAAAGGGTTCAAACCTAGCTATCATAAATATATATGGTAAGAAAGAACTAGAAGAACTTTACCAGTGGCAAAGACAACCATAAGCAAGAGTAACACAGTTGCAAACAAACGCATTGAGCGCCCCATCATTTTTGTTTCACTCAAAGAAAATGGTGGGTATGAGAGCTGTAGATAAGAAAATAATTGTTAGGAGCCTATGGTAGGTATAGGGTTTTATATAGGAATTTGTTCATCACACATACTTTAAATGTGAAATGAATGTGTGGTTGAGAAGAAAGGGGGATGACTAGAAATATCTTGGTACCTATGGTCTTACATGGTCTTGCTATTACTAATAATTACAAAGCTGTCCTTTTCATTTTAGAAATAGACGTTCTAAACCATGTGTATAAATTTTATATTCTCATTTTTTTTTTTTTTTTAGATCGTCTTATTACAGAGCAAAACATTTTCCTATAGTATATGTAGGCAATGAACATATTATACGGTCTTTTATACTCAGAAGCTAATATCACAATATGAAGATGTATCACAAACCTGATGATTATTGTGGACGTTACTAAACCTGATGATTATTGTGGACGTTACTCCAAAAATGAAGGAATCTCTGGGAAGTAATATTGTTTGTTGTCTTGGTTTCAAGGAATTTCTGAAAGCAAATAATATCTCAATCTTCTAGCTGCAAAGCAAATAATACATACAATTTTTATTGCTAAAAGATCTTGTAGAAGAATAAAAAGAACAATTATTGAAAGAAATCGACTACACAATAAATACATCAAAATCCCAAAGTGGCTATTGACAATTGATTCCACGTACCCTTAATACACAAAAACTTCAAGAACAATATGTTCAATCACATATCAAAATTTTATTTCAGCTCCTCAATGTTAGTAATAATGGTTAATAGTGATTAAAAAACAAATTAACCACATCAAAATATGATGTTGCTCATTTGAGCATATTAAATTTAATTGTTATATCCACTTGCCAAATGCCATATTAATTTTCTAATGTATTATTTTAAATAACAACACAAATGATGGTCATGTTATTCAGTCATGCTAAGCAATTCAAAACAATATTTCTGATACAAAAGCTTTTTTTGCGATTTAGAATATCATTAGCCTTAATTTAGATATGTAACGAAATACATGATTAGGACTAAATGTAGAAGAGTTGAATGTTAAAAAAAAAAAAAAAAAAAAAAAAAAAAAGGAAAATAAAGATTTTCAACATAGACTAAACAAAAAATTTGAGTTAGTAAAACATGTGTTAAAACGACACAAAGAACACCAACCAAACATTTGCACAATGTCGATTTTCAGGGTAAAGGAACGCTAAAAAATTTAACACACAACATTTTTATATGAACCAAAGAAAATATGTCTAGCAGAGAGAATTAAATTTATTAGTTCCTTAAATAAAGTCTAGGCCCCATTGATTTAGACAGTCCCATTGAGTATCTCATTTATTCATTATTAATTATTTAAGAAAACCATTCACATTCAAATTTCCCGAAGCTTGCAATGAAAAAAAAATTTAACATCAGCATACATGACTAAGAATACAGAGATTTAATTAATAAAAAAACGCAAGCTATATAGCATAATTATTCTCACGAATTAACTACATGCCAGAATCCTCAACCTAATATTCATTTTAAGACATTTAGCATTATATTAGAACGTATATGACAACTAAAAAAGTATATATGCATGAAAGCTCCATTGGATATCCAAAACAGAACATGTATTAAATTTTAAGACAATTTTAGATGAAAGAACACCATTTATTTCGAAAAAAAGAAAAAAGTTAAACTACTAAACGTTAAAAAAAAAAAAAAATTAAACAAACTTTGATTCATATAAAATATTGAAATAGAAATGTAATAACGGGAACGAACGATTCAAATTCTAAACTAATTTTTTTTTGTATTAAGTAACCTAATAAATATTGTATTATGGGAATGCTCTTACCATTAAAGCTTCAAACAATACTCCCAGTAGAGATTATAAGAAAAAATTTATAGTGCAAGAAAAAACATAATGATAAAAATTTAGAAGCATAGAGATTACTACTTTAAATCCACTGATTATTGCGTTTTAAAAAATGTATATCAGCTTACTTAAGATGCAATATACTTTTATAGAATAATGTCTTTCCAAGTTGTCCTTTTAAGATACTCCATAAAGCATCACTTAATCCCTCACTAAAAACCTCACTTGGAAGTTGGAACAATTACAAACAAATAAATTCCATGCAGAAGAGATTAAAAGAATGCATGACAAAACAATAGTACTCATAGATTTAAAGGCCCCACAACCCACCCACCCCCACCCCCCACCACCAAAAAAAAAAAAAAAAGATTTTCTAGTGAGACCAAAATCTTCTCAGTTCTCGCCTTCTCCCCGGCAAGGAAGATTTAGACATACATAAAGCTCAGGAAACAAATTCTCTTATCAACGTGCATGTTCTTTTTAAAAATTTAGCGGATAACTCATACTTTTATATAAACTAACAAATGATAAATACTATCTTTGACTTCTGTTGACAATTTTTCATAATACTCCTCATAATTCTGCATCAATCATCTTAGACTCCTTTGATGCCCACAACAACCATACAAAATATAGTCATTTCGTTCAAACTTTGCCTAAACCTCCCTATTCCATAACATCATCATACTCACATTTATGTACGACATTTTAGTTGAAGCTGAATACAAATATGAACTTGAAGACAATAGTAAAATAAATATCGAATTAAATAATGACGTTACAGCATTAGTGTATGAAAAATATAAATAGTTGAGTTAGAGGTGGAAATGGGAAATGGGGAACGTGGGTGAGGCTTGGGTTGGTTGTAGTATAAGAAGTTATTTATAAATTTTAAAAACTGAATGTTAAGAGCATGCAAATTTTTAAACTGGTTATGTCACGGAAGTTGTAGTTATAAATTTGAAGGATATGCAGAAACGTGGTATTCTTGACCACTACTTAAAACTAATTGTTCAGTTTTTTAGGGTAAAACCAAAAAAAAAAAAAACACCCAAATTCAGATTTCTTTAGTTAATTATTTTTTAATTTAAAACTAATAACTACTTATAGATTTTTTTAGATTTAAAGCTAAATATAGATTAAAAGACAATAACTAATGTTTAACTAATTAACTATTTTTGTCCTAAAACTACCACGTGTCATTATCCTATGGCGACACTTGTCAAAATTTTAAGGCAAACTATCCTCTTTTTAATAATATATATAGATTGCTAAAGATGTCCTTTTCATTTTATTTCATGTGTCTTATTTTGATTGTTCATGAAGTTTGAGAATATAAAAAATGAAATTTTGTGATTGAAAGAGTATGTAAATCTACACAAAATAGATTGTGCATAAAGCATTAAATATAAAACTTACAAGTATTTCCTTGTAGTGAAAGAAGAAAAACGGATTGAACCGTGACAAAAATATGTGTTCAAGACTTGTCCAGAATTCCTTTGCAGATCTGAAATATATCACATTATCTGTTATGCCCCTTGACAGTGAATTCAAGAACAATGATGTAACCATATCATTACATCTGTTCTATGGTTAATATTCATTGGAATCTAGATCTAGTGCAGTGTATGCACTTATGATAAACACCAATTTTGTTCTTAGCAGATAGGGCAATCAGGACAGTCCTTTTCCATCAAATGGATTGTTTGCCAAAGTCATTCCTGGAGCATCAGAGCTCTGAGAACCAGTAGGAGTAGTTTCCTTTCCTGAGTAGTGTTATTAGGCATGGTTGTAAACGAATATGAATTTGATGAAGGAGATTGTTAATGCTTTTGTTCTGATACCATGAAAGATTTAATTGAGATTTGGGAAATTTTCTGCTTCTTTAATGCATTGAAAGGCAATACCTACATATACATCACTATTGAATTAAAATAAAAAAATAATCAATAATCCTATACAATTTTGTCTAATTTATATTGGCTACTAACCTATTCCTTTACAATGTACTTGTTGGAATAGAATCTTTCAATCACTATCCAGGTGTGCTTGTTTATCAAGTATGTTTGATCACGTGGTCTAAGTCATTTTATCAACTTTGGGTGGTTGTGATGAAGCCAACGGTTAGGCTGAATTTTATTTAGCTGATAAGTGATGAAATCTTTGGGCCTGGGATGAGTAAGTGTCTGAGCCCACTTTTTCAAATAGCTCAAAAGCTCTTTTCTTGTCTCTGCTCGTGACAGCTCCTTTCTTGTCTCTGCTCGTGACAGCTCCTTTGTCTTGATTCTGAAAATGAGTTTCTGTAATGATGATGGTGAATCGATATATTCTATAACGACTGGCATGACATGGTGAGAAGTTGAAAAACGAAAAAGAAAGAAATATATAGGGTGTTCAAAAAATTAAATCGAACCAAAAGATAAAAAATTGAAAAATTAAATGCACACCCCAAAACAAGAAATCCCCCTTCTTTGCTAATTGTTAGTATTAATTCTTCATTTGATTCAAATTTTCTTGAGTTTGCCTAATCTCAAATTGTGATTTATTTATAATAATACTCATAATTTTTTATTTGGAATACCAAATGTGTATCTTTATCAAGATTGTATTTAGACACAACTGTGTGATTATTCAGATAGTAATTATTGTGTAGTAATTACACAACATAGCAAATCCAAATTAATCTATATCTATATATAATATATAGCTAGACATAGATAAGGTGATGTGACACCTCTCTATGGTCAAGGATCCTATTTATCTTTTTTCTCATTTTTTTGACAATTTTTTCTATTTTTCTATTTTCTTATTGTACAAGAATAAATAAATGTGACAATTACTTCTCATCCATTCATTCCTATTCTTTAATGTAAAAATTTAAATGTCTCAAAATTTACTACTCCACTCATTCCTATTCTTTATTGTAACGAAATTTACTACACCACTCAGACAAATAAATGATGAAAGTTCAATTTTCTAAACCTTTCGTTTTCTATAACTCATGTCTTTTTGTTTTCCGTACTTGAAGAAAAAGGTGGTCTTGGATGCTTATAAGAAGACTCTGCCAAAGAGTGTTGAGTGGAGTGAGTCATGCCAACCGTAAACAGTAATAGCAACTCATAGCTATATATGTTTTGAGCTTAGATTTTGTTGAGACAATATGAATCAACCAAGGAAAAAAGCTGATGACTAATCCATCTACATATATCAAAATTCTACCTATGAGTGTAGTGTTGCCTTGATGAGTCCAAAAAATTTGGGTGTATCAAGAATATTAGAGGCATTCAAGGCTGAAGAGTAATAGGCAACACGGATTTTATTTTGATACACATGAAAAATATTTCTTGTGCTTGGAGAAATTATCTTCTTAGTATTGCCAACTGTTTTTTGTTTTTCACTTTGCCTATTTATTGTATCATACGGAATAATGAAATTAGGAACATATAGTTTGTCTTATGATGCCTCACAATCAGGGGCAGATCTCGGGGCGGGAGGATGTTCACCTGAACTCCCTGTTTACAACAAATTTTGATATGCGGAAAATAAATTGCAACCACAAACAAAAAATGAAGAAACGGGAATATTTTATTCATAAAGAGTACGGGTACAATTCTGTTTATTCCCTTGATTATTCTCTCCTAAAATTTCTCCATAATTCGAGAGTCGTTAGTAGCTTATTGCTCGAACGTATGATGATTTGGATTTGGATATGTGGACTTTCTTGGGATGTATTTGATCTCCATGAAAGGATATTGTGGATCTTCTTGAAGTATTTGGTTGTCAAGAAATATCTGGCTACATATTGACCTCTTTTTGAATACCCATGAGTTTATGGGGTATCTCTGAGATATTGATCTCTTTGTAAATACCCAAGAGTTTATGGGATATTTGAGATATAGGATTTAGGATAGAGTAGCTTCTAAGAAACCCTAACACATATTGGGCTCATCTTGTAGAGTTCAACAAAATTTCGATGCCTACAAATGCCCCCTACTTCAAGGTTTGTCGGATTGTAGGCTTGCCGAAATCGAAGACGAGATTTGAAGTAACAGTGAAGATGAAAACAGTCCCTTGCCATCCTTGTTAAATTTTCCCTCTCTAATTCGGAATGCTAAGGCCAACTGTCCAATTCACTTTTTTTAAGCATTCCGTCTTGATAATTATTTTTGGTAGCCCTTTGCCCTTTGCATATGCTCACTTTAAACAGAGATTGAAATCATCTCTCCTTTCATTAGAGCAGTAGCACTAAATCCACGTAGTACAAAACTTGATTGGACTTTAATCACATAATCATCCAAGAAACCCAATTTCCACAGAGATCTAATTAGGATAGACTTTAATTTTACTGAAAATTAGGCGTTTTAGATTTCATCCGTCAGAGTTGCTCCCGATCACGTGCGTCGTCCATCCTTGCGGTTTTGCGATTTTCATCTGAGAGAAGAGAGAAGAGATGAAGGGCAGATTTAGTCCCGCTGGGCGTGCCAATTTGTTTGCAACAAATTTTGATATGCGGAAAATAAACTGCAACCACAAACAAAAAATGAAGAAACAAGAATATTTTATTCATAAAGAGTGCGGGTACAATTCACATTTTATTCCCTTGATTATTCTCTCCTAAAATTTCTCCATAATTCGAGGGTCGTTAGTAGCTTATTTCTCGAACGTATGATGATTTGGATTTGGATATGTGGACTTTCTTGGGATGTATTTGATCTCCAATAAAGGATATTGTGGATCTTCGACCTCTTTTCGAATACCCATGAGTTTATGGGGTATCTCTGAGATATTGATCTCTTTGTAAATACCCAAGAATTTATGGGATATTTGAGATACCCTTTTAAGGCAATATGTGCCCCCTTATATAAGGTAAGCTAGGATTTAGGATAGAGTAGCCTCCAAGAAACCCTAACACATATTGGGCTCATCTTGTAGAGTCCAACAAAATTTCGATGCCTACACTCCCTCAGCCAAAAATTAGATTATATATATAAGGTGATTTTTTTTTTTAATTTTTATGTACATATATATATTTTGAATCCCTGAACATAAGACTAGAGGCTAGCTCTGTAATTTAAGGGGTTCAAAATTCACCTTGAGATTCCAAAAATTGAGTGTTTTTGCAAAGAATTATTTTCATAAATGATTTTTTCAAATAAATAAATGGAAAAAAGAAGAAGAGTCGCTCAGTGTATTAGAAGGCGTATGTATATGTCCTGGTACTAGGAAGGACATTTATCTTTTTCTCAACTTTTATCTTATTCCCCTATTTTTTTATCTTATTTTAAAGAACCTAAAAATAATCTAAAAAAATTATCAGTTATTATTATTAAGAGGTGCAGTACTCAATTCCAAAGGACAAAACTATTATAAATTCGCCAAAATCTTGAAAAAGTTGTATTTGAACTTTTGTAGTTCTAAAAGTTGTGTTGAACTCTTTTACCAATAGATTCTCTAAGAGGTAAAAAGAGACAAATAATTCAAATTTTACTGTGAAGGGTACATATAAACAACTTAACGTGTGAGTTTTGAAGGTTCTAAGCAATTCGTCAAGTTTCTTTATTTTTGTTCTTCATCCTCTCCTTTTTATAGGATTAATTAAGTTTTATATATAACATGAAGTTTCTCTCTCTTTTATGTCTTATTTATGTACATGAAATTTATCTCTTCTATCTCCATCAGATTATTTTAAAAAATTCATTCTCAAATTTTATAACCACGTGAAGCGCGAAAAAATTTACTAGTTATAAGATAATTCTCAAAAGAATCGCTTTTCTTTCTTTTTATACATAAAAAAATTAAGTTGAATAGCATGTTTCAGACTGACGTTTATTCAATTTAAATTTTAAAATCAAATAATAGCAAACAATAACAATATAGCCAGTATAATCCCATCAGGTGGGTTTAAAACCAAATAATGTTTATAAAGGTAGAATCCCTTGTATGAAATTAGGGCCTTTCACATTCCGAAAACCAATTAGCTCATCAGAATTTCATGAAAGCTAACTGCACAAAGCTCGTGAAATAACTCTATACTCACGTCTTTTGCAACTTTAATTTATTTATGCCTTAGTTTTTTTTTTTTTTTAATGGAATAGATCAAAAAGTTTCTGAACTTCTTAGCTGAATTAATTTCTTAAACGGTCATCCCAAAGTTACTCTCTCATCCCAAATTACTGTAGTGGTTCTCGAGAGTCTATTTGCTAATTTTCTTAGCTAAATTGGATTATATAAGCATTGGAAAATGATCATATAAGCGCTCTTAAGTTTAAAAGTAGGTGTGAAGTTGTCCTATATATATATTTTTTGTACATATTAAATCCTATAAATTTATCAGAATAAAGCATTTTTGTTCTCGTGCTACACTATTGAAATATGTGACAATCTCATCTAAAAGCTTAAACTATTAGACGAGATGGTTAAACACTTCAACATGGTATCAGAGCAGGCAGAGGTTGTGAGATCGAATCTCATCGTCACTCCATTATCAAAAAGAATTTCAACGTGCTTGGCACATAAAAAAAAAAAAAAAAATCAGGCTCACACGTAAGGGACTTGTTGAGAATATAATTAAATAAATAAAAATGTGTTCTCTCTAACCATTTAAACTTTTAGATGAGGTGTTCACACACTTCAACAAACAGCGTTAGCTTAAAAAAAGTCTCCATAGGAACAACAAATACAAGTACTCCATATGTCTCTATTTTTGTGACGTTCTTTCCTTTTTAGTGAGTTCCAAATAAAATGACAACAATATACACTGTATAATCTCACAAGTAGGGTCTGAGGCGGGTAGAGTGTACGCAGACCTTACCCTTTGGCTAAAAAAAAAATGACACATTTCTATATTTAGTAACAGTTTAACTTTAATATACTCATTTACCCTTAATGAAATGATTTATAGCCATACAAAAATCTTCCTTTCATTCTTATATTCCATACCCAGTCAAATACCCTCATATAAATTGGGACAAAGGAAATAGTTTTTAACATAATCAAATACTAAAAAGTAGTACATTCAACCTTAATAACAGTACTTAATACTTCGTGCTAAACATATTGAACGCACGTTATTCTCATTTCACATACTTAATTACTCCATTAGATAGATAGATTTAACAATTTCTGGTACAAAAGCAACGACGTCGAAAGCCTTTGCATTTGCCATCAGGGAAGCCTTCAGTGTTGCAAACAGAAGCACAGTTGCTGCTTCTCGTACAAAATCCTTTGAACTTTTGGCTAGGTGACTCACAGCTCCTTGCCTCTGCAGGCCCCATCTCTACAAGAAGATTAAGAAGCAACAAGACTTATAAATTTCGTTAAAAAAATATTATTCCATTTTTGATGTGTTCGGTACGAAGGAAAATGTTTTCCATGAATAATGTTTTCTGGTAAAATGTATTCGAGGAAAATGAGTGGTTTCTTACTTATTTTCTTGTGTTCGGTAGTTAAATAAAAAATTATATCTAATCTACACAAATATTATGGGAGGCTGAGATGGGGGATAGGGGAGTCGGGTGGTGGGGATGAGGGCTACGGGGTGGGGTGAAGATGAGGTGAGTTGGAGATGGGGTGGACACAGCCAATATGAAATGTCACTTGTGGAACTTGTTTTCCCTACTTCCACTAGGAAAGTCATTTTTCTCAAGTAACTTGTTTTATAGAGAAAATATTTCCAAAAATTTTGACCGATCGAACATGAGAAAATTCGAAAATAGTTTTTTTAGAAAATGTTTTCCTCCATATCAAACAGACCCTTTATGTTACTTATTTTCATGCTTAGTCTGTCCAATACATAATGATAGCTTTGATATTTAGAAATAGTTTTAACTTTAAACTTTACGTTTTACCACGAGCTTAAGTTATAGAGTATATATATTGTCTGTGTAGCAAATGTTTAACTATCAAGTCACCATTATCTGTTATAACTATCAAGTCACCATTATACATAGTAATTAGTCTGTCTTATTTTCAAAATTACATATCTCAGATTAAAGAGACTTACGTATGTAAATATCCTATGAATGGCCTCACTATATAAGAAAATATTTACACGACAACGTAACTTTAGAACATTCATAGGGTAATGCCGTAGCTAATCGAGTACTTTTAGAAGCATATGTGTGTGAAATATGGACGGAGGAGTATATGCGTTCGAGATTAGGAGTTTCATTTAGTACTGGATGAAGAATTAATATTATTTTATTTACTGCTTAGTTTCGAAAAGAGTGCAATTCTTTTTTTAGCAAATCAGAAAGAGAGTTCATACTTCATACCCTTTTTTTCATCAAGACATATTAAAAAGTTTTGGTTCACAAATCTACTAAGCAAATGGAAAAAAATAATTGTGAAAGATTGTGAAAACTAAGAAGTAAGAAAGAACAAGACAGGATTTTACCAGTGACAAAGACAACCATAAGCAAGAGTAAGACAGTTGCAAACAAACGCATTGAACGCCCCATGATTTTTGTTTCCATGTATGGTTAGACATAAATTCTTGAATAATGCAGGTACTTACCGCCAACTAAATGTTGCATTAGTTATACCGAAATTATTTTTTTATACGACCAACCAAGCGCCCTGCAGTACTAGTTATGCATGGATCATTTTTCTTAATCCTTCCAATCAAACAGTTGTATTACTTACGCTAAATTTTATATCCAAAGTATTTTTTTTCTTATCACTTTAATGAAGTAGGCTCTTAAATTTTTTGCCTCGTAAAAACGAGTTCTGTATACTGGAATATTCACAGTCAAATAACAGGGATAAAGGGAGAATAAGGATACTGAAATTTTACGTGGAAAATCCTTCAAAGAAGAAAAACCCACGATCTGAGAGGAACGGACAAATATATATTACTAGAATGAGATAATTAATTACACTCTACACTCGAGTTTCATAAAGTCCTCGAGGCTATACACTCAAAAGAAATGCCCTCTTCTGAAATATCATCACTACAAAGCCACTCAAAACTCTAAATGTTTTTTCACCAATGTTCTTCTATATGGTAATTGATGTGTTTACAAAAGAATAAGAACTTCCTTTATATAAGCGTAATCGAGTAATTTTAGGGTCAAATTAACGTATTTATCTAAAAAATATATGAATTTAAAATGTATAAATTATTACTAATTAGTTTAGAAACCAATATTCAAGGGCTAGAGTCAGAAGCAATAAATTTCAATTTTGATTATCCGCCTCTATTTTTAAGGGTGAAAAAGCTCTTACTGATGTCAATGATCACATTGACAATGTAAAAAACGTGTCTAGATTATCTCTTAAAGATTACTTCTTTTTTAACTTTTCCTTGCCAAACAAATCCTTGTTCGACAAAGCGTGGAGTTGAACAGTGCAACATTCCACTGTATAAGTATACGTTTGAAGAAAACATTGAGCAAGAACTGGAAAAAAAAAAAAAGAGAAGCTAAGGTGAAAGAAGAAGAAATTTCAGCATCGATGAAAGCTAATTACGAGAAATCATGCCAATTATTTGTCGCTTTGAACCGTAAATGAATAATGTGGAGGAATCTATGTATATGTTTTATAATTTAGGTTTATATATATAGAGATGATATCGCACATCTCGTTGGCCAAGTTTGCTATTTGTCTTTGTTGTAATGTTTTTGGTTTGTTTTCCTTATTTCTTTCACTTTATGTGCTCTACAAAGAAAATTGAAAAGTCTCTTTATTAATGTTCTTAACTGGCCTCCCTCTCTTGATCTTCTTCTCCCGGCTAATGAGTTTTACTCGTCTTTCTTTTTCTCCTTTCCTCGTTAAGTCGCCTTTAATTCCTTATTTTCGCGTAATATTTACTCTGAGAAAATAAAGATACAGTTCACGGTCACATTTATATTTCGGCTCCTCTCTGAAACACTATTAAAAATAAAGGTTTTTCCCATCAACTTTCAGTGGAAAATTTGTGCTACAAAACATGATTTTCCCACCTCATTCTCACCAAACCAGCTCACTGAAAAAAGAAAAAAAAAAGCATGGTGGGAAAAAGGTTTCATTGAAACACTAGGAAATTTTCTAATTTTTTCATGTGAAAAGATTAATTTTTAGATTTTTAATGTCCGTGAAAAATTACCACTGAACATTTTTCAGTGGTAAATGAGTAGGAAAATAGAGATTCTTTATTAGTGAAAGATTAGAGATATATCCCAATGCTACATTGAGATGATGCCGAAACAATAAGAGGAACCCTCAGCTTGACGTGCTATATAATCATGGCTTTATTGCGTGTAATATCGATGCATAGGAGACATGCTACATCACACGGCATGCAATGTGCTAATTCCATGTAATGGAGCCCATGCTAGTCTATATAGTACGTTGCTGATGATTTCATTTGAAAACTTAATCTATTAGAGACAACACATTTTAGTTTACTTAATTATATTTGATAATTATTACAATTAGTAGGTTTTAAAAGAACGGGTGGAGAAATGTATTATGGTTATGTAAATTGGCTAGGAAAGAGAAATAGTCATCAGTAGGAACATATCTTTATGTTTTTCTTAGAAAGTTCCGAAGAAAGAAGAGAGATAGACATAGGGAAAAATTCAAAATTTCAACAGAAAAAAACCCACATGTAACATCCAATAATCCAAGAAGAAGAAAAAAACATCAAACAACAACAACGATATCCAACGTATCAGAGTGTAGTTTTGTGGTAAGTGCAGGGAGAGTTTTAACAATGTCGGGTGCAGAAGCATCGGCGACGGAACCCACGACAGTGGCCGCTACGAAAACCCTCAGACTTGCAAATAGTAGCACAATTTCCCTTTTTAAAGCATAGCCCTTTAAAGCGGTGGCTTGGTGACTCACATGTCCTTTTTGCCTCTACCATCATCTTTGGTCCCATCTCTGCAAAGTTGCAAAATTAACCATATTAATCTAGATATTAGTGGATTTGTGTGTGTGATTATGATTGACACGCCCAAATCTTGGATAGTACGTAAATGTAGTGATAAATATGATGATAATGAGTATCGGAGGCGGATTTGAATTTGAATATTATAGATTCGAGTTTAAAATTATACACCAATCTATTAAATGATGCCGCTGAAATTTATTATTTGTACTAATTACTAGTGAATTTTTTAATACATATATAAGACTTGAGCCAAATTTAACAGGTTTCAAATGAATTCGTAGCTGAAGTTGTTCATCCGCCTTTGATGAATCTGGTGTACAAATGTACTCAGTTAATAACAAGTGTAAACTCATTTTTATATACCTAAAAACTACATGAAAGTACTACTCATCATGTAAGTCTAACATAGTTAATTATAATTCTTGCTCTT
>NC_081351.1:23256927-23288950 GCF_029784015.1 Lycium ferocissimum
AGCATAATCAATATCAATATGGAAGCATAATGGATAACATATGAATTATCACAAGATGGGAGATAATAGCATCATCATCATAGCACTTACCTGCTTTCCATAGGGACGTTCCATTTCTATTGCGTATTCGCGTACATACATTCATATTCTTGCTCATTTACCTTTCGTATCTATTTTCGTATTCGTATTCATAACTCCTTTCATGCTCATGCTCATATCATATACATAGCCCTTACTTGGCACTTACATGGTCTTAACATATTCGTACTCTAATTGATGTCATATACATAGCATAGTCGTACTTATATAGATGTCATATACATAGCTTACTATATAGCGTACCCGACCACGAAGGTTTGGTGTTTCACGTACCTGGCCCTGCCAAAGCTCAGTGCCTGGCCCTACCAAGGCTCAGGGTTGTTCGTACCTGGCCCTACCATGGCTCAGTGTTATTCGTACCCAACTACAGTGGTGCGCGCGCGTCGTCATATATAGATATACATATTCATTATATCCTACCCGGCCATATAAGCTCGGTGTTCACAATAGCCTCTCATGGGCGCACATTCATATACATATACATATACATAATGAAGTATATATGATGCCCTAGAAGTCTTAGAGAGAAGTGGTGAGATGTTGGGAATGAAATAATGAAGTTGGAAACACATTTATAAACTTGAAACATTTCAGCCCGTCGGGTGTTCCACGGACTGTGGACCCAATGTTATCCGTGAAGCTGGTAGTGGTTCACGACCAACCAGCTGCCTTCTCTGCTGGCAGTTCCACGGACCCATCCACCATCCGTGGAACACAATTCTAGCCGTGAAACCTGGTCGTGGAACTCACTGCCACACCAAGTTCGATCCCGTCGTCTCGTTTGATCTCCAATCCTTATAGAACCTTCTTAACACTTGTTTATTACTTCATTAACGATCTAAGGGGCGTTATAACTCTTCCCCAACACATCACTAAGTTGTCATCAACTTACTACTCATAAATCCTTTCCGATACTAATCGTATACATGGCTTTCTCTTGGCAACTTTCTCGTCTAACATCGAATGTCTTTCAAATCTTATTTACAATCATCAAATGCTATTTCTTACTTATCGAAACATCGTATACTTTGTATTCCTCATTAGCCTACTCACTGTGCATCAACGGAAAATTTTTCAAGGTGTAACAAAAACCCAGAGTTGTTAGCTTCTGACATGATGCTCTCTAAGCCTATCTACATCTGAAACACACAATCTGCCTCGGTACCTTAAAGTACCATCATCTCCCCCTTGTTCGAAAGCCATCGTCTTATGCTTGTGAATCCCCACTTTCAGCTACAACAAGTAGGGATCATTAAACTGTTTCTCCTTGACTTCAACAACTAAGGAGGAAAGAGCTCTATTCTGAATAACCACACCACCATCCTCGGAGTCCAAAAGTCGAACTCCAAGATTGGCCAAACGGTGAACTTCCTTGGTCATAGCTCTCTTATCTGCATCAATGTGGGCTAAAATTCCCATGGAACGCCGACTAAGAGCATTGACTGCAACATTCTCTTTCCCATGATGATAGAGAATATCCACATCATAATCCTTTAGGAATTCAAGCCATCTTCTTTGCCTAAGATTCAGTTCTCTTTGCTTCAAGATATACTGCAGGTTTCTATGATCTGTGAAAATATCCACATGCACTCCATACAAATAATGACGCCATATGTAAAGTGCAAAAACCACGGCTGTCAACTCTAAATCATGAGTCGAATAGTTCTTTTCGTGAACCTTAAGCTGACGAGATACATAAACTACAACCTTACCATGCTGCAGTAAGACACATCCAAGGCCAACTCCTGAAGCATCAAAATAAATCACGAACCCTTCGGTTCATTCTGGTAGCGCCAAAACTAGACCAGAAAATAGTTTCTTCTTCAACTCTTCAAAGCTTCGCTCACAAGTATCTGACCATTGAAACTTAACCTTTTTCTGAGTCAACTTAGTCAACGGAGCAGAAATAGAGGAAAATCCTTCTTAATAGCCTGCCAGACCCAAGAAACTTCTAATATCAGAAACTGAGGTGGGTCTGGGCCAACTGATTACTGCATCAATCTTCTGAGAATCAACTTTAACACCTTCACCTGAGATCACATGGCCTAAGAAAAACCACTGACTTAAACTCACACTTTGAGAATTTTGCAAAAAGTTCGCGATCTTTAAGAGTCTGCAACACTATTCTGAGATGTTCTGCATGATCAGCCTCACTACGGGAATACACCAGAATATCATCAATGAAGACAATGACGAATAAATTAAGGTAAGGCTTGAAGACCCTGTTCATAAGATCCATAAAAGCAGCTGGCGCATTTGTCAATCCAAATGACATAATAAAAAATTCAAAATGGCCATAACGGGTTCTGAAAGCGGTCTTCGGAATATCGACTTCCTTAACCTTTAATTAATGGTAGCCTGATCTGAGGTCAATCTTGGAATAACATTGGGCACCCTGAAGTTAGTCAAATAAGTCATCTATTCTGGGAAGAGGGTACCTGTTCTTAATGGTGACTTTATTCAACTGGCGGTAGTCAATGCAGATGCGTAAGGAATCATCCTTCTTTCGAACAAACAAAACTGGCGCACCCCAAGATGAAACACTGGGCCTAATAAACCCCTTATCAAGAAGATCTTTCAACTGGGCCTTTAACTCTTTTAACTCCGTTGAAGCCATTTTGTATGGCAGAATAGATATCGGCTTAGTGCCGGGAAGTAGATCAATTCCAAAATCAATCTCCTTGTCAGGAGGGACTCCTGGAAGATCTTCGAAAAATACCTCTGGAAACTCATTTACAATTGGGACAGATTGGAGAGTTGGAGTATGGGCATCTGAATCCTTGACTCGAACTAAGTGGTAGATATAACCCTTGGAGATCATTTTTCTGGCTCTTAGTTAAGAAATAAATCCATCCTGGGTACTACTGAGTACTCTCCCATTCTATGACTGGCTCATTAGGTAACTCGAATCTTACGATTTTGGTTCTATAACATACCGTGGCATAACATGAAGCTAACTAGTCCATACCCATGATCACATCAAAGTCTACCATTTCTAATTCTGCTAAGTCAGCTATGGTCCTGCAGTGATAAACTAAAACTGGGAAACCCCTATAAATATGCCTAGCTATAACTGACTCACCCACTGGGGTAGACACCTCAAAAGGTTCATGCAATTTCTCTGGTTCAATCCCAATTTTCTTAGCAATAAATGGGGTTACATAAGATAAGGTGGATCCTGGGTCAATAAGGGCATATACGTCAAAAGTGAAAACTATTAATGTACCTGTGACAACATCTGTATGAGCTTCTGTATCCTGACGACCTGTCAACGAATACAAACGGTTTCGTCCTCCGCCTGCGTTTCCAGACTTAGATGCATTGTGCCCCTACTGGGATCGATTATTACGAGGGACTGCTGAATTCGTGAACTACGCCACATAACTTCGGGTACCCTGTCTAGCTGATGGACAATCTCTTTGAATGTGGCTCTTCTGGCCGCATCCATAGTATGCATCTGTACCTATACGACACTCACTTAAGTGTCTCTTGCTACACTTTCTACAAGCTAGAATAGTATTGGCTGACTGAACCACACTAGCTTGAGAATAAGAACTCGATGGTTTGAAGTTCTGCTTCTTGTCATTTTGGAACTTAGGGACTGGGGCACTTGCTGTGTATGGAGCAGGTCCTGCTGACTTATTCTTAAAGAACTGCCTACCTCCTCCCTGACTAAAGTTACCTGAAGATTTAGCCCTCCTGTTGAATTCTTTATCCTTCTGTTTTTGTAGAGCTTCCTCTTCCTTCAGTTCAGCTTCATTACCTTACACAAATGCCAAGATCTTAGAGATAGTCATCTTATCATTCTAAGCAGCAGTCTTGGCATCTCTGTACAATTCGGGTTTCAACCCCAGTACAAATCTTCTAACTGTACAACGACATAAATTTGATATAGTACTCTTGAACGGGCAAGCTACCCTACCTCAACCTCTCAAATTCCATAGCCTTTGCTTCTCAAACCTCACTAGGCATGAAGTGGTCAAGGAAAGCGTCGACAAACTCGTCCCAAGTAGCAGAAGGTGCATTCTCCCCTCGAGATTATTTTCATGTCTCATACCAAATATGAGCAACATCCTGCAGCTAAAAAACACCAAACTCTGCTACCTCTGTCTCAGTGACATGCATAATACGAAACACTTTCGGCAGCCCATTAATATAGTTCTGCGGATCGTCCTCAGCCTTCGTCCCTGTGAATGTTGGAGGTTTCATCCGCAAAAATTCCTGAGTTCTCAAACTGTTTGACCCACTACTAGCACCTGAGCTAGGGCAGATTCTTGTCGTTGCGCCCGATTGGTAACAATCTGGGTAAGCAGTTGGATAGCTCCTCTAACATCCATGTCCGAAGTGTTAGGAGGTGTAGCGGTAGGAGCAGTTGGGACTGCTGGTTCTAAAGCAGTTGTCTGGGTCAGAATGTTTTCTTCTTGAGCCGCCTCCGTAGTAGCCCTCCGGCTAGTAGTTGTAGTCTTCCTGGTGTATTTCCTTTTTATAGGTATTTTCTAAAATACGTAATTCACACGAGTTAGAAGAATTCCTGAAGTACTGCTCTAACTGTACGATCTAGAGTATGAAAGAAGTGAAACAATCCTAAATGTCTTAATGATCAACTATTTATATGTATGGGGCCCTCACACATATAAAAGTGACCCCACTGGACACGATTTCATAGACTCCTAAAGACACTTGAACCTAGGCTCTGATACCAAGCTTTATCATGCCCTGAACCATAGCCTGGGCGTAACACGGCACTCGGTGCCCTACTGCATGTGACCGAGCGAACCACATGGTTTGCTGAATCATCATGAGGCATACATGAGCGGAAAATATAACATAAATATGATGAGCTTTTATAAAACATAAGAATCATAACATTAATAAAATACTGATTTAAAACATCTATGCGGAGATATCATAAATGAGCCAAAATGGCTACCCGACTCTGAACATCTGACATGACAGGTCAGACTAGTCTAGTCTATGAAACGTACTCGCTGGGATAAGGACCTTAGCATACCTTTAAATGCATATCTTATAATGAAAATAATAAATAATAAATATCTAAGCCCCGAAAAAGATGGGGCTCACCAACAAGCTGATAAGTGCGAAGTCCTACTAGGCAGATGCGTTGTCCTGTAAATCAGTACCTGCATCATGAAATGCAGGGCCCCGGGTAATAAAAGGGACGTCAGCACATTGAATGTACTGGTATGTAAAGCAACTGAATGAAATAACATGGGACATGAGAATAACATAATAGAGACTGAACTGAAGTATGATCATGAACATGAGTACATATACATATATAACATGTGTAAAGTATCGTGAATAGGGAGAGCAGTAAATATAACCGACAAGATGCAGTGCCGGTACCTGTCCTACCGTAGCGGAACACTCATACCTTGCCAGGGACATGAGATTTAATAATATTATGAAAGGATCCAATCATTATGAGAGATCTTCCTAAGCATGGGTGGAGCGATCCTCATCCTACGGTGGCTATATAGTTTTAGGCTGTTTGAAGCCTTCTGGGTAATTAATGCAACTCCCAAAACATGAACATGGAAAATAAGTGGCACTTGCTGCCCATGGCTTTTCATGAATCATAACTTGCGTGTACATAGATATCATTCGTATTATTCTTCCATGAACCTATAAAACATATATAGCTTTTCTTGAAAATATCATAATAGTTCATAAACTAGCATTTAAGAACCCATGAAATGCAAAGTATGAGTTTTCATGGATTACGAACAGATTCTCAATAATCATAATGATGTATCAAGACCACAATGAAGAATTTATAACAATTTAATACATAATATAACATGGGGTATGGACCTAGGGCTATCATGAACATGGTTAAAAACCCTAATTTTCGTAAAGCTTCACACTTTATGGAAGAAGAAGCGTGGGGAAAAACAATGATATTCCCACACGTAGATAGCAACCCTACATACATGGTAATGCTCCAAGCTTGAAGTAAAATCTGAACTTGGAAGAAGAATTCTAATCGTTGGTCTTGGATTCCTTTAGGTGGGTTTTCTTGAAAACCCTATGTTAAGAACATGAAATTCCTACTTAGAATTCATGGGTAATTGATGAAATTCACTTAGGATGGTCTTAAGGAGCTTACCTTGATGCTTGGAGAAGTTGAGAGGAGGGAACTTTCGTATCAGGGCTTGAGAGGAATGGGACTTATGAAATAAAAACTGAATTCCCATGCATCTTTTAAATTGTTCCAGTCGTAGCACTGTTACGGATCGTGTTACAGTCCATAACACTCGACCGTAACGTGTGCCAAAATTCCAGTGAGGTTCTGATTTTTGAGGTTAGGTTATGGTGACCTGTTACGGGCCGTAACACTTGTTACGACCCGTAACGATGAACCGTCCTTTGGTCCAAGTTACGAGACGGTGATTTTTCAAGCCATACCCATTACGGTATGACTGACGGTCCGTAACACACGTTACGGTCCGTCCCTTGTAGCGTAATGCGGTGTTTTATGAACTGAAACATATTTTTGATTCCAACACTATCCTTCTTGGGTTTTTAACCTCCTGAGTCATGAATATGGTTTAGTACGGACTTTACGAGGTGTTACACACTCGTCCCTTTATAATGGTCATGCTACAGTAGCTGCTCGGGGGTAAATTCCGTACGTATGGCCCCGCTGTCGTAAGACGCGGTTGGGCGCGTGATCCTCAACTATGTCCATATGTATTAACGGACACCGCGACCTCCACGAGGGCTCACCGGCCCTACACAACGCCTGTAGCTGATCCAAAATCTAATCATACGGCGTCCATATAAAAGCCTGTAAAAATAATTGAATTAGTTAAAAATAAAAGACTAAAATAGTAAAAAAAAAAAAAAAAATTAAAAAATAACATACTAATGTTAAATAAAAAAACTTACCGTGTCCGACATCATACGATCCTACTGATCCCTGAAGGGAGAATACTGTGGTGCGTATTCACATCTCGGATAATGCCTCCCCTCATCCATCTCCGCGCGTATGGCATCGCCTCATCAATATAGTCGAGCGGAGAGTCAGTAGCTATGGGCTGAAAAGGTCTCATCCTAATCCACAACCATATCTGAAAGGGTAATTAAAAAATATTTTATTAGTCATCGTTTCAAAAAGCTATATTTAGAATAAAATTACACACACTTAAATATAGTACCTGGAGGAGCGGGCAAAATGCAGCGACATCGGTCTTCACCCCCATAGGTGCTCGATAGAATCCGTGATAAATGAAAGCCAGAATAGCAGCGCCCCAACTGTAACATCCCAACTTGCCCACATGCTCCAGAAACGGCAAATACCTCAAGCTCACATGGGAACCCGATGTGTTCGGGAACAGAATACCCCCGAATATGACAAAGGTACAGACGATCACGTTAGTCAACATCAACCTGAGGTGTGTCTTTGTAAGCATGTCTACGAGGCGCAAGTGAGTGAAGAGGGAATGCATCGACAGTCGACTCTATCCCCATATATCACCCGGCTGCGGCTCGAAAGCAGTGAGTCTAGTCAAATCCTGTCGATACGACGACATCTGCTGAGGCTCTTCAATATACAAAGCGCATCTATATACCTGGAGATCGTAAATGACCTTGACATTCTGAAGGAAGATGGTGGCCTCACCAGTGCGGAGATGAAATTTATGGGTCTCCGGTCGCCATCGCTTAATCATGGCCGTCACAAGAGCCCTGTCATGTTGTACGCGACCAGCAGCGATGCATCGGTAGATACCGCCCTGATATAGTATCTCTAAGACGCGAGGATGTGGTGGCCAAGCTACTAAAATTTCCCATGTTTGTTCCATAAACCTAGGACAGACCATGCGGGTGGGATCTATATCTGAATCCCATACTAGCTGGGACCTATGCTGCTGCTGTAAATAAAGTGCCTATGGCTCAAAGGGCCCCGGATGAAGGGAGGCGGGATCCATGGAGGTGTCCTATCTGTTTTACGCATTTTTAATTAATTATTAGCATGTAATATTAATTATGTAATCTTTTATCGAAAAATTATACTAAGGATGTCCAATCCTAAACTAAAGATGTTCAGACCTAAACTAAGGATGTTCAATTATACTAACTAACTAAGACTTTAACGGGAAATTATATTAACTATCTAAATTTGAGAATTAATAATTGTTAATTAATTATTATACTAATCACAATTAACTTACTAATATTATATTAATGTTATTTTAAAACTTCAACTAAGGATGTTCAAACCTAACCTAAGGATTAAATAGAGTTAACTAACAAATATTATCTTAAGGATATTAAGGTTTAACTAAGGATGTTCAATTATACTAACTAACTAAGACTTTAACGGGAAATTATATTAACTATCTAAATTTGCGAATTAATAATTTTAATTAATTATTATACTAACTACAATTAACTAACTAATATTACATTAATGCTATTTTAAATCTTAAACTAAGGATGTTCAAACCTAACCTAAGGATTAAATACGATTAACTAACAAATATTATCTTAAGGATATTAAAGTTTAACTAAGGATATTCAATCCTAAATTAACAAATATTTCATAAATAAAAATATAAAGATTAATAATTCATTATCATACAATTAACAATTAGCTAGCAAATAATTAACAAATAAACAAATAATTAATGAAACTATTAACAAATATTTAATAACTAATTAATAAATAATTAGCTAATCCACAATTAAGAAATACGAAATAAATAATCAACAAATAAACAATTACCTAACAAACAATTAACAATTAATTAATTTAAAAAATTTAAAAAAAAATGAAAAAAAATCAGGCAGTGGACTGCCCATTTGTGCACAAAAAAAGTGTGCAATATTTTTTTTCGTAATCCGCAATTATTACACAACAATCAGGCTTAGGATAGTAATATATTTGACAATGTAATACAAAATTCATAGTGAAATACCTAGATTGAAGGTGGTTTTTTGTTTTTGAAATCGAGTTCTACGCCGCTTTATTCCGAAATCAAAGATTTGAAACTTATTCCTTGCCTTGAATATACCAATAATATTGACTTTCGGGGTTAAAAAATTACACGAAAAGAATGTTTTTGAATGGGGGGGACCATGCGTTTTTGGTTGAAATTGGCGTTTTTTTTTTTTTTTTTGAAAAGCTTAGGGGGACCGTCGGGTGGGGAAGACGAGGGTCCCTGTTTTTATACCCCTATTGCGCACTAAATTAATACAGAATGATAGGCAAAGTGTAAATTTACACTTTGGTCCGATCTTCTTGCACTAATTTAGTGTGCAAAAGGTATTTTTACACTTTTTGACACTTTTTGGGTTATTTAAGTTGCGGACTCTGTATGGAGCCTCTACAAAGTCACGAATGAATAGACAAAAGAACGAAAATGCAACAATGTGACCCACGATCTCACAGTGGGCTCACCAAAAGGGCCAAGACTGCATTCATTTTTTCATTCGCTTAAAAAAGTGACCGAAAATATCTCGAGGTTTTTTTGAAACCGCGCTCAATAAAATAAAATTCCCAAGGCAACGCTTAACGAAATTTCTGCCTGCCTTATAAGGCAAAATTTAGTTATGTCTTATAAGGTAGACTTTTAAGGCACATTCTGTCTTAAGGTAAAAATTTATCTTGCGAAATTTTGGAAGAAAGTTTTTTTTTTTTTGCTCTGCTGGAATTCTACCCGAATAAAGGCAACCGTGCAAATTGTCCTTTGTTGAACAAGGCCACAATTGATAACACGCAGCCGCAAGTCCATTACTGCAATTGCGACTCGCAATCTTCAGGCAGCCAATTTTGCAATGGGGATTTGGCACTGTGTACATTTTGGTACATGAAATTGGCATATATTACCCAAGTTTTAAGAATGTGGCATAAGATGGCCCATTTCCACGTTTTGGGTTAAAAAAATTGGCATATATGACCCATAAAGTGCTGAGTAAAAATAGGGATTTTGTACATTCTCTCTTCTAGAAGGTTAAATTTTTGTATACGTATACTTGTTCTCTTTCCTATATTTCTCTAACTTCTTCCCCAAAATTCTCTCCATTGGAACTCTAGAATGATTAATATTCTTTAAATTCTTCATTAGAGGGTTATTTGTACTTGGGTTTGTTGTTTTTAAGAAAATAATTGAATTTTTAATTGGGTATATGTATTTTGGTTTTTGAATAATAAATTATACTATTATTCAGAAATCTCTCTCCCTTAACTATATATGTGTAGATGTTTGAAAATCTCATTTGGGTTTTAATTGCAACTTTATTTTCGATACATCTATTGTATTCACTTGTTGGTTTGTTGATTAAGATGAATACAACTTAATGTATACACATGTTTTTTTTATTTTCAATTTGGTTTTTGTATACATATATTGTATACACTTGCTGGTTTGTCGAACGAATTGTACCTAAAGTATACATATATTGATCGAGATGTATACACATGTTTTTATATTTTTTCAACTTGGTTTTTGTATACATATATTGTTAATTGTATACATATATTGTATACACTTGCTGGTTTGTTGTATGTGTTGTATACACCTAGTGTATACATAAATTGATATACATTTGTTTGCATTAGTATCTATATAATTTTGCACTGGTATGCATACTAAATATGTGGTTTGAATTTATTATTTTTCAATTTTTCTTGTATTTCACTGGATTATTATAGTTATACATATGGAAAATATGTTTACTAAGAGGTATGATAGTTTGAAGGAGATCATCCTTTTGCCTTTATAGACCCACTTAACAAGTACAGTTTTAATTATACGAATATGATAGAAGATATGGTGATATTTGTATCCATAATTTTAGGGATATCTAGTAAATGAATAAATGAGAAATGGAATCCCTAGTTTTAGTGATATTCAACGTGGATTAAGAGAAATAATTAATGAGATTCCTAATTTTGCTCCACATCCCTATTATTAAGCCACGTCTTTAGTTGATTGGCTATATAATGTCAATTATTTTAGGCCTAAAACATGCTGACATGTTTTGGGTTAAAAATATGCCAATTCTATGTATTACTTGTATTAAAATGTCAATTTCTCTTTTGCAATACCAATTAAGGCCCTTAGGGCATTTCTGTAATTGTACTAAATAGCTAAGTTGGTGTTATTTTCATTTGCTTGTTTTGGTTATTATGTTGAGCAAGCTCTTTGAGAGTACTTGTGGATGGATAAATTGCATTGTTGCTTGATGACTGTTATCAAGGAGGATTTCAAGGGTAATATCCTCCCCCTCGATAAAGTTACTTCCTATAGATAATACGGAAAAGGGTCAAATATACCCCTGTACTATCAGAAAAGGGCTAAATATACTCTTCATTATATTTTGGGATCAAATATACTCCTGTCGTTATATTTTGAGTTTAAATATACCCCTAACACCCCTAGCATTATATTTTGGCACAAATATACCCTTAAACTTAACGGAATGACACGTGTCAAGCCTGGAACAAAAATACTCATACCCAATTAATTTAACGCGGCCCAAATGATTTTAACCCCACCCAATCCCCTTAAAATGAAACAGCGACAACTTAAGAAGGAGGTGTTGTTCCTGGTGTAATTTTCCATCTGCCTAGGATCAAGGAAATATTTCATTTTCAACAACAAACAGAAAATCAACTATTACTACTAAAGGTATTTGAATTCTCACCACATTTGCTGACTCTGCCAAAACATTATAACTGAAATTCATTCTTATACCAAAGGGTGTTCTGGTCAATCTGAGTACAAAAAATTTGAAATCATTGAAACCTTAAAATTTAAAAGAAATATCTTCAATGCAACCAATTCAACAACTCCAAACACAGCCTAAACAAACAGAGACAAAAAGGATTTTGTTGATGTGCGATTTGAGTTTTCGGCAAAGAAACCGTCGAAAACAAGAAGTGAGATGATGGGGAGGTTGAGTAGGGGGTGGATTGTGGAGGGGGTATACTGTTTAATTTGGGGGGTTGGGTCAGGTTAAATTAATCGGAAAAGGGTTAAATATACCCTTTTACTATAGGAAAAGGGTCAAATATACTCCTCATTATACTTTGAGTTTAAATATACCCCTACCGTTATATTTTGAGTACAAATATAGCCTTCCACCATTAAAACTGATCAAGATGGACATCCAATCCTACGTGTCACTTTCATATGATGAGGTGAATGCCACGTGGCATGCCACCTCAGCACCCCTAACTCATTTCACCCCTCCCCTCCATTTTTTTCCACCACCAAAATTTATTCCCCTCCACCACCATGTTACCGCAACTAATGTCAGCGTGCTGTACAAGAATAGACTTGACAGATCCGACAGACGAAAGGAGGCTAATCTAGACGGAGAATTTGAGCCCCTAGAACATCGGATATTGATCTGTAACACCTCTGCCGGCACCGGCGTCGGTGTTATTCTCCTTGTTTGAATCGATGGGGTCTCTCGCCGTAACACTAGCATCTCCGCTCCCCATACTTATACTCCTCCCTTATGTAATTTGGGAGGTGTATTGGTATAAATTCAATTGAATCGAAGCCCTTATCTGGGAAAATTTACACAATTCAAAGGAAGCAAGATTAAAAGAGGGACACAAACAGAGAGATGAAAGAGCTTTTAATTTATTTATTCTGGTAAAAAATCATTCTGCACCTAAGCTAATAATGGACTTCTCCAGAACTCTTTCTGCGAGAGTCCGGCACTTTTGTAACCCAGAAAAAAAAAATTGAAATCAAACTAACCCATTAAAAAAAAAAAAAAAAAAAAAACGAACCAAACTAGGCTTCACGCATAGAGACCAAACTGTAACTTTTTAAGTTTGGTCCTTTCCTTTTACAGATTCTGTGCGTGAAACTCTTGCCTAAAAACCCGACCCAACCTTTATTCTTTCTCTTCTCTTTCATTTTCTCCATCTTCACCCTTTCAACACACTTTTGCACTTCCAAAAATATGTCTCAAAGTTTTGAAACTTCAATGTTCGTTATACAACCCGATATTTGCGAATGCAGTTATTACTGTAAACTAAAAACATCAAAGACCCAAGATAATCCGGGTCGCCATTTTTGGGGTTGTAAAGTGCCCGAAGTAAGTGTTTTTACATTTTTTAGTGTTCTTTTTTCACGTTATCCATATATTTTACTTTAAAAAACTGATTTTCTTGTAATGTTTATAGGATATGGGTGGTTGCAAATACTTTCGGTGGGAAGATAGCATTCACGTGGATAAAATGGTGGCGGCGAAGTTTAAAAATCCAGTTTTGGATAGAGATACCGCGACTTCACGTATCTCTAGAGATACCGCTAAGTTGGACTTGAAATTTAAGCTTGTGGAAGCTGAAGAAAAAATTGAAGGTTTGGAGGTGTTGATCACCGATTCCGGAAAAAAATGAAATTTCTTTGAAGGCTAAACTTAGAGAGGCTCAACATGAGAAAATAGCTTTTGAAAGAAAAACTTAAATTGTGGAAGATTATTTGTGCTATGTTGTTGTTGTTCATTATTTATATGTATTTTGTTTATTAAGTTTAATATTTCTATGGATTATGTTTTTTACTAGTTGTACCTTTTCCCCTATAATGTAATCTGCACCCTTTATGTACTAATTTAGTTGTGCTTCTTTGTTAAATTGTCAATTAATAATAGACTTTAACAATAAAGAAAATTAAAAACATGCCAAACTAATTCAAATTGATGACTTCATCATAAAATAAAAATACAAATTAACAGCCTTAGTCCGAAACTTAAATGACCCATAATCTAAGACAGTAAGCCTAAATAGATCCTAATCATGATCAGAATAGAAGTCCTCGATATCGTCCTCAGAACGATAATGGCGGTCTCTTAACACACATCTTTTTTCAGGAAATGTTAGTTCTCTACCGGTTGATGATGCTTGTTCTTGACTTCAACTTTAGCATGTAAAATCTACAACGTCTTGCCGACATTCTGTTGTTTTCTTTTCTAATCCTTTGTACGGCCATCTCGGAAGTTGCTGGACCTACTCGAGGCATGGTTAGTGAGTACCTTGTTGGGATTGGAGCGTTGAGATTTTCCAAGTCACGAACAAGACGTTTTGATTCGGCAATCCGATGTGACCATTCTCGGCGTAAACCGCAATAATATTCCCGCGGATCTGAATATTTCACCTTTGTAGAAATCATCATTACGCTCTATAAGAAGGTGCGGATTTAGCTCGTCTAGCTTGAAATCACTGGTATCACTCGAAAAACTGCTATGATTTGGTTCTTTTGGAAGGAGTAAAGACCAAGCTGAGTTTCTACTACTCGACATTGAATATGGTGTAGTCTAATAACAAAAGAAAGGGATAATTATATAGTTACAAACCCCCAAGTACCCTCGAGGGGGGGGGGGGGGGGGTCTTTATGACCCTACCTACTTACCTTATTATAAGAAAAATATTAATCTTCATCGGACATTTCACAGTCCGAATCCCACTTGGATCTAAATCTTGTGCTACCATGTATACTATATTCTACCCTATGGTAACGTATTTGTATCCGATTGTTCTCTTCGCGAAAACGATTAAGAGCAAAATTAAACTCTTGTGGAGTTAGCGAGGCATTGACATAGCACGTTTTTTTGGGCGTTTAAGCTCTCGAAGCTAACTTTTGCTCAGGTGCTTGACCTCCCTAACACGCCAATTCCACTCCTCTCTCATTGTTTTATTGTATTCTTGATTGAATTTTTTTAGGATTATCGAGTAATGAAAATCATCATCATCTAGTTCCCATGTCCTACCCATTGCTTCAAATATTTTCTTTGTGGGTAAAACATGTAATAGAATCAAGATTTTCAAATTGGTTGTAGAATGTCATGATAACTCGTTTTAAAGTGAATACTAGTTGTTTGTCAATCATGTTATATATAGTACAACATTTTTTGACCGTTTATTTGAATTAAATTCATATTACACAATGTTCTTGTGCGCAATAGGACATAATTTGACAACACATCATGCATGCCAATTTCAGCTTTTTTATGACACTTAAAGGACCGATTGGACAACACAATGCTGAATTTTTGATCGTTTATTTGAATTAAATTCATATTACGCAATGTTCTTGTGCACAATAGGACATGATTTGACAACACATCATGCATACCAATTTTGCTTTTTTTTATGACACCTAAAGGACCGATTGGACAACACAATGCTGAATTTTTTCCGTTTATTTGAATTAAATTCATATTACGCAATGTTCTTGTGCGCAATAGGGGTGAATATGAATCTATTTAAGAAGAATGTTGGACGAGGTAAAAACTCATCCATTTCATAAGTTTAAGTCTCTTAAGTCATTCAAAAAAAACTATCTTAAGTTATACAAAAAATGGCTCAAGATATTCGACCAGTTAAGGTTTCAATACATTGGGATGGTATTATCCTTGATGACAATAGTACAGTTCGTTACAATAAAAGACCAAACGTTCATGTTAAATGTCCACTTGAAATGTCTTATGAATCACTAGCCACTTACATATGTGAAAAAATGAAGATTAGTCCAAATGAGTATGAAATCTCTATAACAGCCAGATAGATATCCACAATCAGTTTCCAATGGTCTAGTGCTTTATGGTAGGCATTATATCAATGATGATGATTCTTTAAGGGATTATTTGAATGCGCCAGAAGAATTAAAACATTTAGTCGCCCTTAATGTTCTAGAGATGTATGTTGAAAATATACCCAGAGAGGTCCCGCAACAACAGCCCAGTCAAGCTAACAAGTATGGGGATTTAAGTTTTTACGAGGGTATTTTGAGTGGCTAGGTGCCGCTGAAAAATCTTATCCAACAATTTGATCAAACTTGGTAAATATGCATTCTTATGTTATTATTTTGTGCAGTAGCACGTGTTTATTGATAAATAACCATTTTTAAATCTTTGTAGGGGTTATAGACCTGATACGAGTAATATTGGACAGTCATCTCAATTTAGTGGAGCAAGTCATTATTATCAGAACTCTCGGTCATTGGAGCGGATTATTACAATAATTCTCGGTTCGGTGGCCGATTATTATAATAATTCCCGGTTCGGTGCGGTGATTATTATCAAAACTCGGTGGTACCAATTGTGATGAAGGTAGTCTCTCGGTTTGGTGGAGTTGATCATTCTCCACCACCATGCTCGTAATCAGTATGTGTAGGTTCATCACCTAGATGCTAAATATATATATTTGTGAATTTGGAATTTAACATATGCTTTTTATCGTGTAGGAGGAGGCCTTTCTTAGATGGCGCTGATTGTCCAAGTTATATGGATACATCAGAGAGTGATGGCGATGAACCAGCTAATAATGCAAAGGTAACCGATGATGAATATAGTGAAGGGGATGAAGATACGCATTGTAGTCCCCAAAACCAACTAGAACCAACTCAACACCACGTACCACCTCCGATGGCCGAAAACTCGATTCGACAAGACTCAATGCAATGGCATTCGACTATATTCCATATCTTGTGGTCTCCAAGGTCGTGAGGATGTATTTGTCTTCACAAGAGATGATTATCAAAGTCACCAAAAAACGTGGATTGAACCAAAAAATCCCATGACTGATCAATGCGTCATTGCAAAGGGAATGCAATTCACATCAAAAAAGATATTGCAACGGGTGCATCGAATGTATGTGTACGGGGTATGAGGGAGTTTAAGGTTTATGACTCAAACAGAGATCGGTATGGAGGCTGATTTGTAGGCGACATACTCGAGGTTTGTCGGTGGTTGCTTCGGGGAATTGCTAAGCCGGATGATTTGTCCGCGGGAAATCACAAAATTCCACCCGAAGCACGGTTGTGATATTATGGGAAAAAGTCGAAGCGAGATCATTGTAATCTAGACAAACATGATTGCTCATGTGTGACTAAACACATTGAGGAAACTCGAGGTAATTTATCGACCGTTTACATTATATATCTTATAGCAATTAAAATATCATTGCTAAATGTTGTTTGTTTAAACTTATGCAGGATGCCTATCAAAACTTGTATTGGCATGGTCCACTCAAAATATGGTAAAATGATAAGCAAGAGAAAGGGATTTCTCGGGCGTCGATGTGCTTTTGAAACGATCTTTGGAACTTGGAATCCTCTTTTCGGGCGTTAGGGGTATATAAGCGGCCTCAACTTGCTAATCCCGCACCATTGTACGGTGGCGGCTTTTAGAGAGAGCGAGAATTTTCGACTTCGCCTTTTGGGCATTCAAACCAAGTATTGATGGTTTTGCTCGCAAGAAATGTGATATCGATAGATGGGACTCATGTGTATATGGCCGATATGACATTAAGCTCTAATCAGAGTAGGTATGGATGCCAATGGGTCAATATTCCCTCTTGCTTTCGCAATTGCCGCCCAACGAGAGCAACGAGACATGGGGGATGTTCTTGACATCTACAAACTCATGTTATTAAGGGTCGTCGGGGCATATGTGTCCTATCGGATCGTCATAAAGGCATATTGCACAATATGCGTACTCGGAAGGTGGCGACTCTCCACATGCTTACCATCGATATTGCTTAAGGCACTTAAAGGCTAATTTGTAAACAAAGTTTGGAAATGGCAACGTAAACAAATTGATGTGGGGGCGCGATGCAACATCAACAAAGAAAATGAAAGTAAAAATGGAGCGCTAACGGGAGTGAGTGAAGAGGCATATGTTTGGTTGATGAAATTAGAAGTTTAAAAATGGACTCTTTATGCTTTGATGGAGGAAGGAGACGGGGCATGCTCACGACGAACAACTCGGAGTCTTTTCAATGGACTCCTCAAATACGCTCGAGGGACTACTGTCAACACAATGGTAAGACTAACTTTCGGGGCGGTCATGGAGCGATTTGCAGATAGGACAAGGCAGGCCATAGCTATATTAGCCGACGAAGGAACATGGATGCCAAAGCCCTACAAAAAAATGGAGCACTATAGAAGAAAGGCAGAGGGTCACCAAATGACCGAGGATGACGTCGTTCAACGAGTGTATGAAGTTAGAACGGGTTATTGCGGCACGGCAAAGCGAGGAAACAAACATATCGTTATTGAGCGTACACAATCATGCACGAGGTGGTAAGTGGCAAACGTACCACATGCCATGTTCTCGTGCGTCGGGTGCTTTGAGAGAATGGCCAGAAATGTAAATGATTATGTGGCTGAGGAATATAAGGTCGTAAAATACCTTAAAGCATATTCGGGCCAATTCCGTCCCCTTGGTGATCAAGCTTATTAGCCAGCCGCGCCGTTTTCTATGATTGCGAACAAGAACTATATCCGTAAATTGGGAAAAAACAAGCTAACCCGTTATCACAATCAAATGGATGTTAGCGAAAAGACTTACTCTCGCAAGTGCTCGACATGTAAACAATTTGGGCATAATAAGCGTTCATGTGGGCAAAACTCTCGTGGTGGCAGCACATCTGGAAGTAGAAGAGTGTCGAGAACTTGATTTTTTTTTTAAGTCTATTGTAATTTAATGATGTATTTCGTTGCTAATGGAATAAAATATTTTTCAATTATTATGAACCTCTCGTATTGGATGAATTATTTTTAAATATTATATTTATTTTTGCACATTCAAAAGTGCGGATTACTACAATACAATAACAAAATAAAAAAGACATAAAAGAATCCGCACCCTATAAAATATGACACTTAAACCTAAATATAACAAGTTTTCAAACGTACTTCGAAGCACTTTACAACCCCTAAAACGACAATCAAAATGTATATGTATACTTGATGTAATGAGCCGATATTATTCCACACTAAAAAAAATATTAAGTTCTATATAAAATATTTATATTCGGTGTTTGAAAACGTGACTAATCTTCGGTCAAAGTACGTAAAAAACCTTAATTTTTGAGAAAGAGAAGAGAAAGAATAAAGGTTGGGTCGGGTTTTTAGGCAACGGTTTCACGCGCAGATTGGACCGAACTTAAAAAGTTACAGTTTAGTCCTTTCACGCACAGATTCTGTGCGTGAAGCCTAGTTTGGTTCTTTTTGTTTTTAATAGGTTAGTTTGGTTCCAAATTTTTTTTTGGGGTTATAAAAGTGCCGGACTCCTTTCTGCGCATACAAGAGTTCTTGCAAAAGGAGAGGAATACTTGCAATTAGGGGTGTCAAATTTGGGCCAAAAGGCGATGGCCCGCCTAATCTGCTCAAAATTTTATGGTTTGGGCTCAAGATATTTTCATATTGGGCTTTAGTACAATCCAACATAGTCTATTTAAAGTGATCTCCAACTTAGCCCAATTCTAGCCCACTTTTAAGATTTACTTAAATTTGAATTTATTGCTTGAGATTTACTTTATTTTTTTTTTATGTATATATTTTTCTTGTATCATGTATCTTATAAGTTTGTGGTATGTTTAATATGAAGGGAAATATTTTTCTCGAAAATATGTTTAATATGAAGGGAAATATTTTTAACGAAAAGTGTTTTCCTCAAAAATATTTACCACGGAAAATGTTTTGCTCAAAAAAATTTTTCACGAAAGATCCGCGAAAATATGTTTTGCAAAAAATGTTTTTCTAGAAAATAGACCCTTAAAAAAAAAACTGGGTCAAGTTGGGCGGGTCATGACCCAGCCCATTTTTAGCCCATTTCAACCCAAGTAACTCTTGGGCCAACGTTAGCCCAACCCACTTACTGCCTCAGCCCATTTTGATTGGGCCAATATCAGCCCAACCCGCCCATTTGACACCCCTACATGCAATGATCCATGTTTTAAGAAGATACTCCCTTCATCCCGATACAGCAACCTATTCTAACTAGCACAAGACTTGAAACAAAATGTTTGAATTGATTATTGACGGCAGTAATGGTGGCAATGGTAGTGGAGGGCAGAAATTTTAGTGATGGAGGAACAAATGGAGGGAAAAATGAGTTAGGATGCTGAGGTGGCATGCCACGTGGCATCCACCTCACCAAATGTCAATGCCACGTAAGATTGGAGGTCCACCTTGGTCAACTTTAACGATAGAGGGATATATTTGTACCCAAAGTATAACGATAAGGGTATATTTGGAGCCAAAGTATAACGAGGGGTATATTTGGCCTTTTTCCAGTAGTACAACATTATATTTGGCCCTTTACCGTAAATTAATTGGGGATGAGTATTTTTGTTCTAGGCTTGACATGTGTCATTCCATTAACTTTAAGGGTATATTTGTGTCAAAATATAATGTCAGGGATATATTTGAACTTAAATTATAACGGCAGGGGTATATCTGACCCCAAAGTATAACGAATGATATATTTAGTCCTTTTCCGATAGTACAGGGGTATATTTGACCCTTTTCAGTTCTTTCAAATGCTAATTAATTTGTGTGGGTATTTTTTTTTTCCAAGTGTACATTCAATTACATTGTGGTCTATTGTAACATATCCTTTAATTGTTTTTATTTGCTCCCACGTATTCGGTTATTAGTACTTATTATTAAGTTGATTGTTAACTTCAAAATTTGAGAAGTTCATATTGATGGCATGTGTCGCCTTTGATAAGCTAAATAATATTTTCATTAGGGAGAGTGAAAATACGAGTTGTATCTATTTTTTTTAAATCAAGAATTTGACCCACTAATTTCTCTTCTTCTTCTTCTTCTTCTTCTTCTTCTTCTTCTTCTTCTTCTTTTTTTTTTAAATAAAGCATCTAAAATGCATATTACAAAGAACTATTGTACTCATTACTCAATTTTCTTTCACTATCATATTTCTTAATCATACGTTAGTGACCATACTCTGTAATACATGGACATCCAAATGCGGGTAACCGTTGTGGATAAATTATATGTAGTGGTGGCCATGTTGTAAATGAATTATATTTGATGAATACCTATTTGTACCTACTACTATGTTAGTGCTTATAACATTCAACCTTACCACGATCGACCTCCTAATCTTATGCCTACAAATAGGCTTTATAATTCATATTTAGGATTACTCGGGGAAAAAAAAAAACTAAGAAAAGTCTTTCGATTTACTTTTCTTGTTTACATCTTGTTATATTTGTATACGGTAAAAATCGGATTCATGCTAGACCGGTAAGACCGGGGATCGAGGGTAGGAAAAAACAAGCACGAGCACGAAGACTTTCTTTCGGACCGGAGGTATTGCACCAGAAGTGGTTGATCAGAGGAAAGTAGAGGAAAATCGTTTGGTCCGGTTTATCCGGAGCAAATTTCTCATCACAGCCAGTCCAGTTTCTCCATGACCGAGTTGATCGTGGCCGTTAGTCTTGTTTCTCAATGACCGAGTTGATCGTGGTCGTTAGTCCGGTTAATCAGTTACAAAATTGCCACACGTCAAGACCGTTACGCACGTTGTACCGCCGTACGGGTGTCGACCAAATGCTGACCTAACCTTATCCTTTTAGGGTTTTCTTTATTTTAAAAAGGCTTATGTTGTACGCAAGGCCCATAAGGCAAAACTATAAATAGGGGGCATTTCCCTACTTTTAAGGGTTAGCTTTTTGGAATCTAGAGCATTGTAATAGCAAATCATAATATTATTTCTCTCTTTGGCCGAATCAGTGGAGTATTATTGTTTTTAGCTTACTCTTCTAATATCATTTACTTAATCATCCATAACAACGTATGCAACGAATTTATCCAAGTTATTAACGCATATATTCATATCTACAAACCATTGCACATGAACCCATATATATATTCCACAAAAAACCAAAATAGATTAAAGTTTGCCCACATATCCTATACCTTACTTACAAATTCAATTGATTACCTAAATTCGGGGTAAATAATATTGCTCTTATTTTATATACATAATTTCTTTGCATAGGTGGAGAAATAAAAAAAGAAGATAAAGGAAAGGAAAAACTTTCACCGAATCAAAATAAGACAGTCTAACTAACTAACTGGATTGCAGCTTCTTCAACCTCAATTAAGGGTGTGTTCGGTATGGAGGAAAATGTTTTCCTAAAAAATAGGTGAATTTTCACTTATTTTCTCATGTTCGTTCGGGTAGTGGAAAATAAGTGAATTTCTTACTTATTTTCTCATGTTCGTTTGGTTGATAGAAAACGTTTTCCAGAAAATACTCATCAAGCCTCGCCAACCCATACCCCTGACCCGTAGCCCACCCCGACCACACCCCACTCCGCGCACCCCTACGCCCCCCCTCAAAAAAAAATTCTTTTGATTTTTTTTTTGTTTTTTTGTTTTGCACCCCCCCGCTGACCCTCCAACTCCGGCCCAACCCTATACCCTCCACCCCCACCCACACCACCTCCCCACTCCCGCCCTCGCCCCCACCCCCCTCCATTTTTTATTTATTTTTTGTTTGCGCCCCTACCACTTAGTAACCCGTACACCACCCTTCCCTCACCCCCCCCCGCCCCCCCTCCCATAACATTTTTTTTGAAGTTTTTAATTTTTTTCTAAATTTTCTACACGACCACATCCCCGTCACCCCCTCCCCCCGCTTGCGTGGAACCCATTACACACACACCCCCTCCCCAACCCCAACATTTTTGTTTTGAAGTTTTTATTATTTTTGCGGGTTTCTACACCCCCAGACACCCCCTACCACAAAAAAAAAATCTTTTCACCATACACCCCCACGCCCCCCCCGAATACCCCGTCACCCCTTCCAAAAGTTTTAATTTTTAACCACGCAAACATTCAATTTTTATAATTATCAACTTTTTTTCAATTTTTTTAGAGCGGGGAGGGGGGGGGGTGGCGGGGTGAAAAAAAACAAAACAAATGTCTAAACTTTTTTTTCAAAAAAAATATTTTTTTTGGGGGGCAGGGGGTAGGGTGTGAGGTGGGGTGGGGGTTGGGGTGGGGAGGTGGTAGGGGTGAGGGGGTAGGGGTGCGGGCGTGGGGAAGGGTAGGGTGCGGGTGGGGTGGGGGGTGCAAAAAAAAAAGTTTTGAAAAAAAATAATTTTTGTCTTTGGGTGGGGGGGAGGCGGTGCGGGGTTTGCGTGGGGAGGGTGCAAAAAACCAAAAAAAAGGACAAATTTGTTTTTCAAAAATATTAATTTTTTTTTGCGGGGCGGGGGGGGGGGGGGATAGGGGTGTGGGTGTGGGAAGGGGTAGAGTGCGGGGGGGGGTGGGGTGCAAAAAAAGTCAAAACTTTTTTTTTTTTTAAATAATTTTTTTCCGGGGGGGGGGGTAAGGGTGCGGGGTTTGGGTGGGGGGGGTGCAATAAACCAAAAATAATGGGATTGGGTTGGGTGGTCGTAGGGTGGTTGGTGAATGAACTTGTGAACTTGTTTTCCCTACTTTTATTAGGGAAGTCATTTTTCCCAATTTTGCGGAAAATGTTTTCCAAAATTTTTGACCAAACGAACATGAGAAAATTGGAAAACGTTTTCTGGAAAATGTTTTCCTCCGTACCAAACAGACCCTAAAAGTATTTCAATAAATTGTGTGAGCTGGACTGAAGAAATATATATATGCACATGCCGAAGATTCTTTTCTACGTACCAAATACACCTGACAAAGCAAAGTCTCACATCCATCTACCATCCATATCCACAATATATGGTACACTCACCCATTCTAACGTATGTGTTAACAAAATCCCAGAAGCTAGCCTTTGACTCATTGAATTGATCATCGCAGCTCTTAGTTCAGACCATATATAGTATACAATCTATGTGTAATATGCTCTCACCTCAAAATCGATCCATTGACTCTTTAGCCATTAATCCACCATTGGTGGACTTTCCAGTTTGTTGACCAGTAGGGTCCATCCATCTGCATTTCAGAACTAGCTAGAAGAAGATTTTGCTTTTTCCTATTGTATTTTTCGGATACAACTATAGTCTATTATACATACTGATTTAATTCTCTTACACCACCAACAGAACCATGGAATGAAGAAATTGCTGACATGGAGGATGGACCATATTCCGCACAAATCCAAACTAGTCGGGGCATGCACTAAATTATGAATATCAGATGGTTCCAGAAAAAAAAATCTACAAACTGTTCTCAGACTATTAATGAGAGTTCTCGCGTTCGAGCCATAGAATATATATAGAAATTTCTGAGGGAAGATCATGGATTGTATGCTGCGAAAATCTGGAATTAGCTAGTCGAACAATGAGTTCCAAATATCAGTAGATTGAAGCCATTGATGAGAAAGGTATAAACAGAAAACATAAAAAGCAAAAAGACCATACACCCACACAGAGAGACCATTGACACTAGAAAAACAAATCATTCCACAAGAAAACTCAATTTCTTATCAGAACCTAGCTAATTAGCTAACACATACTCCAACCAGCAAAGCTCTCCGCCAAGACTAACTTATCAATCATCACTTTTTCACCAAACCTGTAAGAAAACCTCAAAACACCTTGAGATTGAGCAGAACCTTTGTGCACAGGGCAAGTCATGATAGCACTGCCTCCATTAGGGTATGCATATTCATAAAGCTCCTTCATAGACATATGCACCTCCCCGATATACCGATCACCGAGCTTCCTCTTGCAATATAACTTTATAACAAACATGTCATTAGGGTATTGTATCATTGACTCGGAGATTGTATACTTCATGCTGAAGTTCCATGCAGGATTTATCTCCCCATGTTTGTCCGTTGGGGTCCGTCTTTTGGTGTTCGGATTGCTTCCAACGGAAACCCTAGCATGGACTTTCATCTTGAATAGCTTCCGAACATCTTCAAGATCACTTGCTGATATTAATGTTATTTCAAATCTTCTGCACTCCATGTATATTGCAGATATATTTTTGTGTTTCTGAGGTGGTGTGTGCATAAATATTTAAAATGAATATACTGATGATTGTGGGGTATAGACAGAGGAGACTTTGATTATTTCTTTGGACGGTGGAGACTTTTCAGGAAAAAACGAAGAAATGGCCTACGTCCTCTCTAATACTCACTCCATTTCAATTTATGTGAACCTTTTCAGAATACGAAGGTTAAACTTTATAATTTTGATCATAAAATTTGACATAGATAATTCAAGATTGTAAAAATAAAATTTATATATTTAGAAACTACATGAAAAGTACTATAAGTCTTGATAATTTATAATTCAAATAATTTAGAAAAAATATAAGAAAAAGCATTGATCAAAGAGTCATCTCGTAGACTCCCAAAATAGTAATAAGTTCAGATAAATTGAAACAGATGGAGTATTTGGAGTTCTATTTTGTTTAATAAGCTTGTATTATCCACCCTTGGGTGTGGGTTGATTAAATAATACTAAATAAAACAAGAGGGGAAAGAAGGAGTACAGAGTGTGTTGTCGTATACTTATTACTTTATCTACACAATTGCGTATTAGTTCAATATTGTTTTGAATTTTAATTACGCATATATATTGATAGCGTAAAAATAATTTGCGTCATCTCTGGGATCTTACCTATTATTCTAGATTACTAGTTGATTTTATTAAATAAAGTTACTTACTATTACTTATTATGTTTCAATTTATGTGACACTTTTGATTTTTTGAGAAGTTTGACCAATATTTTAAAATGTATTTTTTCATCATATTGACATGAGAAAAATTGCAACTTATAGAACTTTTCTTATAGCTTTGAATATATTCATTTTAGTTTTAAAATATTACGTTGATCTAATCCAATTTACTTTCAAATATTAGTCAAATTAAGTCTCGAAAAATGAAAAGTGTCACATAAATTGAGATGAAGGGAGTACTTTTAATTTATTTGAATGTGTAAATATTTTTTTGGGCGTCAGTACTACACAAAACTTAAAACTATATTGTTTGACCACTGTTATTGAGATAATCTATGTTTTTCTTAAAAAACAATTTAACAGGAAGCGTGTCAAAGTGGAGATGAATAAACTGTTTCATAGATTTTGAACCTCATTTAATGTAAAAATGCGTTGAAAATGGGGTCCAGAACAAAAATAACCCCAAAAAAAAGGGTATGAACGAAAATAACCGAGGAAAAAAAACAGGTACAAAAGTACCTTTAACGCATGATTTTCATGCGTTAAAGGACTTAACGGAGAACGGACGTTAAGTCCTTTAACGCACTATTTTCATGCGTTATTGGATTTATCAATAATTTCAACCCAATAACGCACTATTTTCATGCGTTATTGGATTGTGTTATTTTTTTTTTTTTTCTTTCTTTCTTTCTTTCTTTCTTTCCTTTTTCCTTTCTTTCACACTTTTTTACATACTTTAGCTATAGATTAATCATGCTTCGAGACTCGAAACGTCAACATTTTATATAAAACTCGATATTTTTTTTCGCGTACTATAATGTAGGCTCGATACATCAAGGATACGTAAACGTTCGGATCGTCGTTTTAGGGTTGAAAAGGTGCCGAAGTAAGTTTTGTTTGAAAAAACTTAGTGTTTTTTCCATACTTTAGCCATCGATTAATCATGCTTCGAGACTAAAAACGTCGTATTTTATATAGAACACGATATTTTTTCTGCGTACTATAATATAGGCTCGATACATCAAGGATACGTAAACGTTCGGATCGTCGTTTTAGGGGTTGAAAAGGTGCCCGAAGTAAGTTTTGTTTGAAAAAACTTAGTGTTTTTTACATACTTTAGCCATAGATTAATCATGCTTCGAGACTCGAAACGTCAACATTTTATATAGAACACGATATTTTTTCGCGTACTATAATGTAGGCTCGATACATCAAGGATACGTAAACGTTCGGATCGTCGTTTTAGGGGTTGAAAAGGTGCCGTAAGTTTTGTTTGAAAAAACTTAATGTTTTACATACTTTAACCATAGATTAATCATGCTTCGAGACTCCGAAAAAAATATCAGGTTCTATATAAAATGTTGACGTTTCGGAGTCTCGAAGCATGATTAATCTATGGCTAAAGTAGGTAAAAAACACTAAGTTTTTTCAAAGCAAAACTTACTTCGGGCACCTTTTTCAACCCCTAAAACGACGACCCGAACGTTTACGTATCCTTGATGTATCGAGCCTACATTATAGTACGCAGTAAAAAAAAATATCGTGTTCTATATAAAATCTTTGCCGACGTTTCGGAGTCTCGGCATGATTAATCTATGGTTAAAGTATGGAAAAAACACTAAGTTTTTTTCAAACAAAAACTTTACTGGGCACCTTTTCAACCCCTAAAACAACGATCCGAACGTTTACGTATCCTTGATGTATCGAGCCTACATTATAGTACGCGTAAAAATATCAGTTCTATTTAAAATGCCGACGTTTGAGTCTCGAAGCATGATTAATCTATGGCTAAAGTATGGAAAAAACACTAAATTTTTTTCAAACAAAACTTACTTCGGGCACCGCACCCCCCCCCAAAAAACGACGATCCGAACGTTTACGTATCCTTGATGTATCGAGCCTACATTATAGTAGTAAAAATATCAGGTTCTATATAAAATGCTGACGTTTGAGTCTCAAGCATGATTAATCTATGGCTAAAGTATGGAAAAAACACTAAAATTTTCAAACAAAACTTACTTGCACCTTTTCAACCCCTAAAACGACGATCCGAACGTTTACGTATCCTTGACGTATCGAGCCTACATTATAGTACACAGAAAAAAAATATCAGGTTCTATATAAAATGTTGACGTTGAGTCTCGAAGCATGATTAATCTATGGCTAAAGTATGTAAAAAAGTGTGAAAGAAAGGAAAAAGGAAAGAAAGAAAGAAAGAAAGAAAGGAAAAAAAAAACACACAATCCAATAACGCATGAAAATAGTGCGTTATTGGGTTGAAATTATTGACAGTCCAATAACGCATGAAAATAGTGCGTTAAAGGACTTAACGGGTCCGTCTCCGTTAAGTCCTTTAACGCATGAAAATCATGCGTTAAAGGTACTTTTGTACCTGTTTTTTTTCCTGGGTTATTTTCGTTCATACCCTTTTTTTTGGGTTATTTTTGTTCCGGACCCGTTGAAAATCTTTGCTTCTTTATAAAAGAAATCTAGAAAGTATAGAGAATATATAATTCCCCAACTTTGCTTTAAAAATCAAACTCCCCCCTTAACTTTGAACAATAATCATTCTTCCCCCTTTATTCTAATTAACTTTTTTCAATTCCTATTCTACCCTTACATTGTCAACTTGTCCTTCTTCTTTTTTTCTTTTACTTCTTTAAAAGGTTTTTTTTTATCTCTTTAATCTATGTAACAAATTTCCTTTAAAAAATTAAATATTATTTTCGAGACGACAAGTATACATAATGTCATTCTATAATTAAATAAACGAGAAGAATAAGATTTTTTTTATTAATAATAATCAAAACTCTGATATCTATTTATACAAGTAAAAATAACAGGTAATAATAACTTTATAAATATATTTCAATGCTGGTTATACATAATAATTAATAAAAATAGAAGTATATTCTATAACAAATTCCTAAAATATTATCTATTTATATTATAAATGAATTTTAAATTATAATTTAGAATATTTCATTAGTGACAACCAAAACACGTTTATATATTGACAATAGAGAATAAGAGAGAAGTGAAACTTAAATATACATATACATATATATGTAAAAATAATAGATAACACACACATGCATATAAATACATAATATATACTTAATCCATGTAATATTAAACTATCAATCATAAAAAGTAACATTAAATTTTGTGATAAATTCATAAAAGTATTATTCTACTTGTAATATGAATTTAAGTAAAAATCTATACATACCTAGGTTAAAATAATAAATTGTATATAATATAAAAAGGTATTACATAGATGGAGGATTGAAAATGTCAAGGGTAGAATAGACATTGCATAGAATAAATGGGGGAGGATGACTATTATTCATAGTTAGGGGGGGGGGGTTGATTTTTAAAGCAAAGTTGGGGGTGGTCATCCTTGTAAGAAATTGACAATGATTTCAGTTAACACAAACAACTAAATGGAGAATTAATTTAAGATTGGTGAAGAAATTAGTACAATAAAAGAGATAAGAATACAGTGTTACCGAAGGATTTATGGTGACGGATTATTATTGTGTAATTATTATTAATTAAATCTAAAAGTTCAAATTAAATTTGTGACGGATTTAGTTTGTCATAATTTATCCTAAATCTGTCACTAATATGGTTGCAAGAGTAAATTTGTGACAAAATATTGTGTCACAATTAATTTGTGACAAAATATTCCATCACAAATGCGGTGACTAAATTTAAAAGTTTATCACGGAAACAATTCTGTCACTATTTTGTCACGGAACAATCCGTCAAAAATCTGTCTCTATTTCTTGACGGATTTTAGCCAAATACAAGGCTCTATGTTGTAACGGACAGGTCTGTCACAATGCTGTCACAAAAATTTGTGAAGGAACTTTAATCAGTCACAATGAATTTATGACTAGAGGTTTTGGGACGTCCGGTTTTTTGCCACAAATCCGTCACAATCAATGATTTGTGACAGATTTGTGACGGATTTGTCTGTCACAAATTTGTCATTTTCTTGTAGTGGGAGGGAGTTTAATTTTTAAAGCAAAGTTGGGGTGAAAATCATTTTCACCCGATTCTTTATTGACCTTGTCATCCTTGTAAGAAAGTGACAATGATTTCAGTTAACACAACTAAATGGAGAATTAATTTAAGGTTGGTGAAGAAATTAGTACAATGAAAGACATAAGAATACAGTGTTACTGAAGGATTTATGGTCAATGATTAATGAAATGTTTAAGACGAACGAATTGTGATAAGATGTAGGCTACTATTAATTAATTAATAAATTAGTGGAATGGGTAGTTGAAATGAACTTTTCAAATATTAAATGGCAGCTATTTACAAGTGAATTACCTACTCTAGTTGATGATTTTATATATATATATATATATATATATATATATATATATATATATATATATATATATGCATATTTTCCACAATTGACACTTCCATGTGACACTTGTGAGGTTGGGATAGATTATTGTATGACTACTAAGTAGTTGCTGTGTCAGTCTGAATCCGTCAAATGAAAGGGTGGGAAATGATCAGTAAAACTATTCAATTTATGTCTTGATTTCCTAATATTGAAACAATTTTTTTAGTTAAAGTGATACTTATTATAAGACGGAGGGAGTAACATCTTACGTGGATGTTGTCCTTTTATAAGAAAAAAGGCAAAAATATGTACGTAATAACAAATTAATAATATTCCAAACTGGAGAAAGAAAAAAAGGTCATGTTCTTCAAGTGAATTTATGAGGGAGTCTATGGTAAAAATTATCATTCTTAAAACCCTTGGAGTTATAACATACATTTTTGAAACCTATTTAGGCTAATGCTTTATTGTCCTCATAAAATCAGTAATCACCAATTGCTTTAGTACATAAACAAAAGTTTGACTTCCTTCTCTGATTATTTTTTCTTTTAGTTTTGCTTCAGTTAATTTTTATTTTTTGAAACTATAATTCAGAATTTATATAGGTAGTTTGATTAGGGATTTATTATCTATTTAATTAAAATGAAAACTTTTGAAACTTCTGGTCCAAAATAAATCATAATATTTGTGTGACTATAAATTATTTCGTCAAAGGTAAAATGGAAAAGGTTCAAAAATGCTCTTAACGTATCATAAATGGTTCAAAAATGCCCTCGATTAGATCAAAAATGTCCTAAACTTTTTTTTAGGTCTAAAAATGCCCTTTTTTAACAGCTAAATGACATAGCAATTGATGAGTCATTTAATTAGACAAATGGCTTCATCTTATTAGTCCACATGGATTTCAAACCCAACCCAACGACCCGACCCATCTACAATACAAAATCCAAACCCACTCACAGTAACCCGTTTCTAAAATAACCTGACCCATCTTTCTACTCATTTTATAGCGTCGTTCTTAACCTAGCAGCTCTAAGATGGAGACTTAGGTTTACAAATCACACCACAGTCTACTTTCTTCGGATAAATATTATTTCTTCCTTCTTCACTCGGTTGTTTCTATTACTCTCCAAGTAAGGTAATATTTTGTTTCTTTAGGTTGAGGAATATTTGGGTGTTAATCCCCTCAATTTCATCCGCCATCTCTGTCAATTTATTTCTTTCATGGCGAAAGACGTCCAAAGAAGCAAAACTTAAGTTGCGCGTACTCTTCACTTTTGTTGCCGCACCCGTGTCGGATTCTACACTAATTTTGGAGTGTCCGACACGAACCTGTCGATTCCGAGTAACATAGCTTAAAATTGTTGATCACCATTGGCACACGAAGTGGGAATTCTTCATACAGTAACTAAATGACTTGGCCTGATCAAAACAAATAAAATATTCAAACTACCATAAGCAATCTCAAGAATCTGAAGAAAAAAATTCTCAGAAAAAATATATGAACCAAATTGAATTCTCAAAAGATTACTTCCACCAGAACGAGGGCACTTGTAGAACCTCCGTCCGGCATTCATTGGAGTCCACGTCGTGAAATGATTGGCAACGGCATCTACCCCTGAAGCCTTGATCTCGAGAAGAAATAGATTTTTGGACATTGTAGTTCTTTTTTCCCTTAATATTAACAGCAATAAATGAAAGAATGAAGAGGAGTAATGTAGAAATCTAATTAGAAGAAAGAAGACGACCCATTGAAGAAGGAAAAAAGAAGAAAGAAGAACTGAAGAAGGGAGTGAGAGTAATTGGAAGAAGAGATGCAAAAGTAATCGTCAATGTATTAGCAATACCCATTTAGTTATGGGTGTTGGATTTTTCATAACAGTTGGGTCGGATCCTTTAAAATGGGTCACAAATCCATGTCACCAATTTCAAGTCATTGCCATGTCATAAAACTGTTAAAAAAGGGCAGTTTTAGACCTTAAAAAAACGTTGAGGGCATTTTTGATCCAATAGATGGATGAAGGGCATTTTGAACCATTTAGGATACATTAAGGGCATTTTTGCCCTTTTAAAAAGGGAAAATAAAGAAAAAAATTAAATTTAAATAAAAAAGGGCATTTTTTTTAAAAAAGGGTA
>NC_081351.1:23289050-23316475 GCF_029784015.1 Lycium ferocissimum
AAAGGTATATAATAATGCCGAAGATTCTTTTCTACGTACCAAATACACCTAACAAAGCAAAGTCTCACATCCATCTACCATCCATATCCACAATATATGGTACACTCACCCATTCTAACGTATGTGTTAACAAAATCCCAGAAGCTAGCCTTTGACTCATTGAATTGATCATCGCAGCTCTTAGTTCAGACCATATATAGTATACAATCTATGTGTAATATGTTCTCACCTCAAAATCGATCCATTGACTCTTTAGCCATTAATCCACCATTGGTGGACTTTCCAGTTTGTTGACCAGTAGGGTCCATGCATCTGCATTTCAGAACTAGCTAGAAGGAGATTTTGCTTTTTCCTAATGTAATTTTCGGATACAACTATAGTCTATCATACATACTGATTTAATTCTCTTACACCACCAACAGAACCATGGAATGAAGAAATTGCTGACATGGAGGATGGACCATATTCCGCACAAATCCAAACTAGTCGGGGCATGCACTAAGTTATGAATATCAGATGGTTCCAGAAAAAAATCTACAAACTGTTTTCAGACTATTAATGAGAGTACTCGCGTTCGAGCCATAGAATATATATAGAAATTTCTGAGGGAAGATCATGGACGGTATGCTGCGAAAATCTGGAACTAGCTAGTCGAACAATGAGTTCCAAATATCAGTAGATTGAAGCCATTGATGAGAAAGGTATAAACAGAAAACATAAAAAGCAAAAAGACTGTACACACACACAGAGACAATTGACACTAGAAAAACAAATCATTCCACAAGAAAACTCAATTTCTTCTCAGAACCTAATTAGCTAACACATACTCCAACCAGCAATGCTCTCCGCCAAGACTAACTTATCAATCATCACTTTTCCACCAAACCTGTAAGAAAACCTCAAAACACCTTGAGATTGAGCAGAACCTTTGTGCACAGGGCAAGTCATGATAGCACTGCCTCCATTAGGGCATGCAAATTCATAAAGCTCCTTCATAGACATATGCACCTCCCCGATATACCGATCACCGAGCTTCCTCTTGCAATATAACTTTATAACAAACATGTGATTAGGGTATTGTATCATTGACTCGGAGATTGTATACTTCATGCTGAAGTTCCATGCAGGATTTATCTCCCCATGTTTCTCCGTTGGGGTCCGTTTTTCGGTGTTCGGATTGCTTCCAACGGAAACCCTAGCATGGACTTTCATCTTGAATAGCTTCCGAACATCTTCAAGATCACTTGCTGATATTAATGTTATTTCAAATCTTCTGCACTCCATGTATATTGTAGGTATATTTTTGTGTTTCTGAGGTGGTGCGTACATAAATATTTAAAATAAATATACTGGGTGACACTGATGATTGTGGGGTATAGACAGAGGAGACTTTGATTATTTTTTTGGACGGAGGAGACTTTTTTGACCGTGGAGACTTTTAAGGAAAAAACGAAGAAATGGCATACGTCCTCTATAATATTCACTCCATTTCAATTTATATGAACCTTTTCAAAGTATGAGGGTCAAACTTTATAACTTTGATCATAAAATTTGACATAGATAATTCAAGATTGTAAAAATAAAATTTATATATTTAGAAACTACATGAAAAGTACTATAAGTCTTGATAATTTATAATTCAAATAATTTAGAAAAAATATAAGAAAAACGTGATTAAAGAGTCATCTCGTAGACTCCCAAAATAGTAATAAGTTCATATAAATTGAATCATATGGAGTATTTGGAGTTCTATTTTGTTTAATAAGTTTGTATTATCCACCCTTGGGTGTGGGTTGATTAAATAATACTAAATAAAACAAGAGGGGAAAGGAGTACAGAGTGTGTGGTCGTATACTTATTACTTTATACTTTATCCACACAATTGCGTATTAGTTCAATATTGTTTTGAATTTTAGTTACGCATATATATTGATAGCGTAAAAATAATTTGCGTCATCTCTGGGATCTTACCAATTATTCTAGATTACTAATTGATTTTATTAAATAAAGTTACTTACTATTACTTATTATGTTTCAATTTATGTGATACTTTTGGTTTTTCGAGAAGTTTGACCAATATTTTAAAATGTATTTTTTCATCATATTGACATGAGAAAAATTGCAACTTATAAAACTTTTCTTATAGCTTTGAATATATACATTTTAGTTTTAAAATATTACGTTGATCTAATCCAATTTACTTTCAAATATTAGTCAAATTAAGTCTCAAAAAATGAAATGTGTCACATAAATTAAGATGAAGGGAGTACTTTTAATTTATTTGAATGTGTAAATATTTTTTTGGGCGTCAGTACTACACAAAACTTAAAACTCTATTGTTTGACCACTGTAATTGAGATAATCTATGTTTTTCTTAAAAAACAATTTAACAGGAAGCGTGTCAAAGTGAAGATGAATAAACTGTTTCATAGATTTTGAACCTCATTTAATGTAAAAATGCGTTGAAAATGCTGCTTCTTTATAAAAGAAATTTAGAAAGTATAGAGAATATATAATTCCCCAACTTTGCTTTAAAAATCAAACTTCCCCCTCAACTTTGAACAATAGTCATTCTTCCCCCTTTATTCTAATTGACTTTTTTCAATTCCTATTCTACCCTTACATTATCAACTTGTCCTTCTTCTTTTTTTCTTTTACTTCTTTAAAAGGTTTTTTTTTTTATCTCTTTAATCTATGTAACAAATTTCCTTTAAAAAATTAAATATTATTTTCAAGATGACAAGTATACATAATGTCATTCTATAATTAAATAAACGAGAAGAATAAGATTTTTTTATTAATAATAATCAAAACACTGACATCTATTTATACAAGTAAAAATAACAAGTAATAATAACTTTATAAATATATTTCAATGCTGGTTATAGATAATAATTAATAAAAATAGAAGTATATTCTATAACAAATTCCTAAAAGATTATCTATTTATATTATAAATGAATTTTAAATTATAATTTAGAATATTTCATTAGTGACAACCAAAACACGTTTATATATTGACAATAGAGAATAAGAGAGAAGTGAAACTTAAATATACATATACATATATATGTAAAAATAATAGGTAATGTGTGTGTGTGTACACACACACATGCATATACATACATAATATATACTTAATCCATGTAATATTAAACTATCAATCATAAAAAGTAACATTAAATTTTGTGATAAATTCATAGAAGTATTATTCTACTTGTAATATGAATTTAAGTAAAAATCTATACATACCTAGGTTAAAATAATAAATTGTTTATAATATAAAAAGGTATTACATAGATGGAGGATTGAAAATGTCGAGGTCAAATAGACATTGCATAGAATAAAGGGGGGAGGATGACTATTATTCATAGTTGGGGGGGGGGGGGGGGGGGAGGGGCTTTGATTTTTAAAGCAAAGTTGGGGGTGGTCATCCTTGTAAGAAATTGACAATGATTTCTGTTAACACAACTAAATGGAGAATTAATTTAAGATTGGTGAAGAAATTAGTACAATAAAAGAGATAAGAATACAGTGTTACTGAAGGATTTATCGTGACGGATTATTATTGTGTAATTATTATTAATTAAATCTAAAAGTTCAAATTAAATTTGTGACGGATTTAGTTTGTCATAATTTATCCTAAATCTATCACTAATATGGTTGCAAGAGTAAATTTGTGACAAAATATTGTGTCACAATTAATTTGTGACAAAATATTCCGTCACAAATGCGGTGACTAAATTTAAAAGTTTATCACAGAAAAATTCTGTCACTATTTGTCACGGAACAATCCGTCAAAAATCTGTCTCTATTTTGTGACGGATTTTAACCAAATACAAGGCTCTATATTGTAACGGACAGGTCTGTCACAATGCTGTCACAAAAATTTGTGATGGAACTTTAATTAGTCACAATGAATTTATGACTAGAGGTTGTGGGACGTCCGGTTTTTTTCCACAAATCCGTCACAATTTGTGACGGATTTGTCAGTCACAAATTTGTCATTTTCTTGTAGTGGGAGGGAGTTTGATTTTTAAAGTAAAGTTGGGGTGAAAATGATTTTCGCCCAATTCTTTATTGACCTTGTCATCCTCGTAAGAAAGTGACAATGATTTCAGTTAACACAACTAAATGGAGAATTAATTTAAGATTGGTGAAGAAATTAGTACAATGAAAGAGATAAGAATACAGTGTTACTGAAGGATTTATGGTCAATGATTAATGAAATGTTTAAGACGAACGAATTGTGATAAGATGCAGGCTACTATTAATTAATTAATAAATTAGTGGAATGGGTAGTTGAAATGAACTTTTCAAATATTAAATGGCAGCTATTTACAAGTGAATTACCTACTCTAGTTGATGATTTTAAAATAGAACTATATATATACATGTATATATATATATATGCATATTTTCCACAATTGACACTTCCATGTGACACTTGTGAGGTTGGGATAGATTATTGTATGACTACTAAGTAGTTGCTGTGTCAGTCTGAATCCGTCAAATAAAAGGGTAGGAAATGATAAGTGAAAAGAGTTTATAAGAGAGAGAAAGGGTGGGCATTTAAAAAACAAAATTACTATTATTTGGGACCCGAAATTTCACTTGTCAAGCAATGAGATGAAGGAGCCTCACACAACTATTTGTTGTAATCCTTTTAAGCATAAAATTGAGCCTCACCCACTATAAAAACTTCCAAGATGTCTTGAATACTCTCATTAAATTAATCATGTAGTAAACATATGTGACACAAATTATACTTATTTGATAAAAATTATATATTATATTTATATTTTATTTGGGCGTTTCACTAAGACTTTAGCCACGTACTAATTATATATATATATATATATATATATATATATATATATATATATATATATATATATATGTTTGATGGATTGTGATGCTAAATGATACTTCCATGTTTTGAAAAATACTAAGTAGTTGCTGTGTCAGTCTGAATCCGTCAAAAAAAAAGTTACTTGAAAAGAGTTTATAGAGAAATGGGCAAAACAAAATTACTTGTGGGACTCAAAATTCCACTTGTCACGCAATAGCTAGAGAACAAGTTGAGCCTTACTATAAAATTTTCAAGATGTCTTGAATACTCTCATGTTTATTGGTCTAAATATTTTGGAAAATACTTTTTGAATTAAAAAAATGACTTTTTAATGAAAGTAGGAGAACAAATTCTATATGCTACGTTGATTGTCTCCATCCATCCCTACCGCCACCCTTAGAGTATTTTCCTAGATTATGTATATTCTTGAGACAATATTTTCTACTTACTTACCAAACACCATTTATTACTTATTTTCATAAAGATAATCTATTAGGAAAACATCTTCCTTCGTACCGAATATACCCAAGATCTTGAAGTTTTTAAGTTTATTATATGTACTCCCTCCGTACATTTTTACTTGTCCATGTTTGACTTGGCACATCTATCTATACTATATTAAAAGTGGAAGTCATTTAGCCAAACGTTAAATGATTAAAATGCCCCTCTAAATAACTTAAATCTCTACTTATAATTTTTGTAAAGAATAAATAAAAATATCATGTTTATTTGAAGGGATGTAACCCTTCACGTAAGTTAGTCAGAATAGATTTCTTTTCTAAACCGAACAGAAAATAGCCAAACCGTGATTATAAGGAAAGGAATAAACAATTTTTGCAAGGCTTCGCATTCGTTTTGTATAAGAAAGTCAAAATACTCTTCGCGCACAGCAAAGGAATAAAAATTCCAGTATTACATTATTTTACAAACTACTTATTTTTATTTGACCCTTTTATGATTCCACTGAAAAAGTTTGTGTAGGAAGAAATAACCACTCAATTAATGTATGTTTAGTAGGACGAAATACCTTGAGAATTAGTTGAGCCTCCTTTTTTAAAATTTATTTGTACTGAGGACAAAAAAACAAATAATGAGTAAAATCGAGAAACTAATAAAGTACTCCCTCCGTTGCATAATAAGTATCATTTTAGCCAAAAACACGCATATTAAGAAACCAATAATGTTTTGTGAAGTTTACTAAATTACCCCTATATAATAAAACTAAATTAATTTTTTCTCTTGATTAGAGCATGCACAAGTAGATTCCTTTTGACATTGAGAATCCAACAATTCAAGTTATTATGTAGTTTTTCCAATCATCATTTAGATGTTACTTTAACTTGTCATTTTTATATAAGGGTAGGGTTGGAAAAAAACTATCCAATTTATATCTTGGTTTCCTAAGATGACACTTATTATGGGACAAATTTTTTTTGGGTAAGGCGACACTTATTGTGAGACGGAGGAAGTAACATCTTACGTGGATGTTGTCCTTCTTATAAGAAAAAAGGCAAAAATATATAAGTAATAACAAATTAATAATATTCCAAACTGGAGAAAGAAAAAAAGGTCATGTTCTTCCAAGTGAAAAAAATTTATGGGAGAGTCTATTGATAAAAATTATCATTCTTAAAACCTTTGGAGTTATAACATACATTTTTTAAACCTATTTAGGCTAATGCTTTATTGTCCTCATTAAATCAGTAATCACAAATTGCTTTAGTACATAAATAAAAGTTTGAATTCCTTCTCTGCTTATTTTTTCTTTTAGTTTTGCTTCAGTTAATTTTTATTTTCAAAACTATAATTCAGAATTTATATCGGTAGTTTGATTAGGGATTTATCATATATTTAACAAAAAAAGAAAAATTTTGAAACTTCTGGTCTAAAATAAGCCATAATATTTGTATGACTATAAAATATTTCGTTAAAGGTAAAATGAGAAGCAAAACTTAAAGTTAAATTGCTATTAAATATAGAAAGTTGTCATTTTTTTGGAGGTTGACTAAAAGAAAAAGAGTGTCGTATAGGAGAATATATATCTGGTTGACATTCCCAAGATTTTTACATTACCATTTGTTTCGCTTTTTCATCAATTTTTTGATTTATCATTTCTTATTCAAGTTCAAATTTACTGATTTAAATAAAGTAATTAATATTCAAACTAAAATGTTGCTCACAAAGTCTTCAAATTATTTAGATATAGGAGTTAAAAAATCATGAACTTGCTTCTGTTTTCAAACTACGATAACGGGACTAAATATTGTGTTGAACTTTTATATATTTGATAGTAATTCTTGAAAATTATTAAATTATGACAGTTCATATGGATATTGTCAAACTACGGCAAATGGCACAAGATACCATCATCAAATACAAAAAGTATAAGTAGCTTCTTTTCTAAACTCTGCACCTGATTTTCTTTATACAAATAAAAATTATATTAACATGCAATTCAAACCCTAAATCCACCAATGATATTTTTGACAAATAGAATCGGGATAAAATATCTCAAGTAGTAATGCTATTACTATTTTCTTACTTGAAGTAACGTTTACTAATGTAAATACATATTACATGTCTAGTGTAGCATGCTATTTTAAAGTGTATGTTCTTGATATATAACCAAAACGAAAAAATAAACTTAAATATTTCAACAAGAAAAAGCAATCAACCTTAAAAAAATAATTAATCGAGACACAATATAATATTATGGCTGAAGCACATACAACAGATAAAATCAGAAATAGAGTGTTGCTTCCGACATCAATGCTAAATTTTGTATATTTTATTCAATCAAATACTTCTAAATATAGAGGCCATTAATTTATTTAGATTATACTTTATATGAGTTTAATATTCACAAATTTAAATGACCTGAGCAATCATTGGGCATACATTACTACTTAATATAAGTGAGGATTCAAGTTTTTTGTCGTCCTCACAAAAAAATTGATTCCTGATGTTGTGACATATGGCTTTCCTTTTGACTTTTCTTAGCTTATTCTATTTTTGCACTCATTTTTTCTTATCCATTTCTGTATGGATCCCTAAAATTGTGGTATATTGATATTTATAGTACTTTTTGTGAATCTTTTTTTTCCATGGTTCTCCTAGCTTTCATATTTAGTCCAAATTTTTTTTTTATATATAATTAAGAAGAAATTAATTGTCTTATATACCTGATAACGTCCAAATTCACTCCTCAAAGAAAAAGTGTACACGGTCATATGCAATATAATTTACCCAACTATGAGTCGGGGTCGATCCCACAGGGAACAATATATACTAGGCGATTAAGAAAGTAAGGAACTTTCACCAACTAAGCTAAAGCCAAACGATAGATAATGTTTTGGTTTTTGAGAAAATTACAACTAATGCGGAAATGTAAACTAACCTAGAAAGCAAGTAAAATGATCAATGGCCACAAGCATGGATAATAAGAGATTACACTCAAGTAACGATCCAACGTATTTTACGATATTACAACCTAAGAACGAGGTTATGTTAATAGATAATGATTTCTAAAATCTCATTGAAAGTTTCTCAACCAAATCAATGAATTTCACTTTAAGCTTTCTCAAGCCTTAAAGTGTGATATTAGGCACAATCAATATAATCCCAAGTGACTTTCCTCTCTCGAGCTCAAGTCATTAGATGAGGGTTATGCCTCGCATCCTTGTTAACTAATCTTTCCCAAATTGACTTTCCTCTCTCGAGCTCAAATCAAATTAAATGGGTGAGTCCTAGGGTTATGTAACACCTCGTATCTTAGAACTCATGTTAGACTCGTAACGTTAGAGTTTTAGAGAAAAATTTGAAAGTTTGTACGTATTACGAAAGTGGTTGACCAGCCTACTTCGGGCACCCGTAACTCCTTGATTAGTTGATAATTTGAGAAAACTTAAAACATGAAAGTTGTATCCCTTTGGAATAGCTTTCCAACGGTATCTTATGGAGCTCAAATCTGTCCTAAGAGTTATTCCGTTTTACTATCACTAGTCGGAGCAATTTAACTTTTGGGTTACGTTTTTAGCCTTTTCCTACTCGAATCGGGGACTCCTTATTTTATAATTGTATGAAATAAAAACGTCCCTAACACTATTCTAAACCCTAAAAGACTATTCTTCTTCTCTCTACCTCCATCCCTAAAGAACCTAGACACTTCAATCTTACAAGAAACTCATTCTTGCAATCAAGAAAAATCAAGAAACTTTCAAGAATTTAGTTTGGCAATCTAGTTTCCTCCAAGGTAAATATTTTAATGAAGAACCTTTGTATTCTGCAAGATTTATCATTTATAAAGACTAGAATAAATCCATCCATCCCGTTACCCTATAAAAATCAAGAGTTGTAAAAAGTTGGAGAAAACTCTAGAATTTTTCTATTGAGTTTCATTCCGACCTGCCATATTAATTTGGTGTTTCCGAATAATCTAACCGTTGGATCAAGCCCAAATTTTAATTGAGTGTTCATAACACATAAGTCTAAAACATGAACGGTGAAGATTGGATTTGAAGTTCCGGAATAGTACCCTTTGAGCCACGAACAGTAGCTACAAAAATCAGTGAAAATCCTCTCAAGGTTTCCAAATTCAAAGCTTTTGGAATTCTTCTTCAAAGATTCAGACTTTTCTTCAAGTTTTGGAGCGATTAAGGTATGTAGGGTTACTATCTACGTGTGGGAACATTGTTATTCTTCCCCACGCCTCATAATCCATAAATTATGACCCTCCATGAAAACTAGGGTTTTTACGCCATGCTCATGATAACCCTAGGTCCATGTCTATGATTATACTAAGTATGAATTGTTATAATTCCATCATTGTGTTCTTAATATTTCTTTATGATAATTAAGAATCTGTCCGTAATCTATGAAAAACCCATATATCTCATTCCATGGTTTCTTACATGCATGTTATGTTATGATAAACTATGATATTTTTTTAGCAAAATACTAACTTTTACAAGTTCATGCAAGCAAGTTATGATTCATGAAAACCATGTACAAGCAAGTTATGATTCATGAAAACCATGTATAAGCAAGTTATGATTCATGAAAACCATGTACAAGCAAGTTATGTTTCATGATATACTATCAAGTGCCACTATTTTACATGTTCATATTTTTGGGAGTTGCTTTAATTACCGAGCGAGGGCTTCGGATAGCTCGAAACTACGTTGCCACCGTAGGATGAGGATTAATCCACTCATGTTCCGGATGATTCTCATAATACCGGATTCTTTCATATTTTATTAAATCTCATAAATCGAGTGTTTCAAGGACGCAAGCAAATGGATCGGTTATAAGTTATTGCTCTCCCTACTTATGATATTTTTACTCATGCTTTATATTATATATGTATTCATGTTCATGCTCATAACCAGGTTTCGGTTTCACGTTCGGTTCTTATCTTTATTACTTTATGTCCCGTATTATTTCTTTCGGTTTTTACATAAATACATTCAATGTGATGATGTACTCCGGGGGCTCGCAAAATTGATTGACGGGACAATTTATCGTTAGGACATTGCTGATACTTTTGGTGAGCCCCATCTCATTAGTTGTGTCTTTTCTATTTATTTATGCATTTTATGCCGAGGGCCTTGTCCCGGGCTTAGCACGGGCGTCGAGGTTTCATAGACTAGCCGATTGTCATGTTAGAGTTGGCCTTAATGGCTACATTACCATAATTCCGCATTCATAATATAATAATACTAATAATAATATTTTCAGACTTATGATTATTGAACTCCATGTTTTCACAATTCATGCATGTTTACTTTATATTCCACATCAATTCATGTCCCGTGTAGACTCAGCAAGTCATATGGTTCGCTCGGTCACATGCAGCAAGGCACCGAGTGCCGTGTTACGCCCAGGCCATAGTTCGGGGTGTGACAGGTTAGCTAATCCCTTTGGAAACATTCAAGAACGAGATTAATTAAAGAAACAATAACCCACTTCATTAGGAATAAAATCATTCAATACATAAGCAAAACAAGAGTTTCAAACCAAACTTTAATCAAGAATATTTTCATAAACAAGATTCAAGTAATGGAATAGAAAGCTACACACTTAGATAATCAATACATAGCAAGGAAATGATTAAGAGATTTCTTATCAAGATCTTCAAATCTTCAATCCCCAAGTGTGGGTGCAAAAATCTAGCTCTCCAAGCTTGATGAAAATGGCCAAAGATGAAAGATATTCCTCCCAAGTCTTTCTTTTATAGTCCCCAATATTTCCATATCAAAATATGACCAAAACAGCCCCATATTTTCAGATTTGCAGCTCTGTCCCGTTTTTGCAAAACTGTCCAGTTTTGACAGTTTTAGTGATTTGGCCTCTTTTTTGACTTTGACCGGTTTCTTCCAATCATTTCTAAATCACATAAAACTGGGTAGAGCACCAACATTATACAAAAACACCCCTGCGTGCGCAACATGTGTCTCGCATGTTGTGTCGCAAGACAAACATTCGAGACGCAAAGCATGCTTTGTACTCGCATGTTATGCTCTTGAAAAGAGCATTTCGAACAAGGTTTGCGTTAACATCGTTGTCTCGCAAGTTCAACATGCGAGTCGCATGTTGATCTCGCAAATTGCAACCTTTCATTCTCTATTGAGTCGTCATGCTATGCGGTGGAATTGTGGAAGACACGATACGAGGCTCGCATGAGCAAAGTGTGTCCTTGGCCTATTTTGCTTCATTTTGCTCCGTTATGCTTTCCGAATATCTTTTCCTACAAAATGATAAAAACACACAAAAAGTAACACCAAAAGTGCTTGAAGAGTTACAAAAGCTTCAGAAATTAGCATCGAATATCCCGTAATTTCACGGCACATCAATACCAAATTTATCATTATTTAGATAAGTGAATTTTTACACAATCAAAAAATCATATTAAATGGGCACTCTTTAATTAAGGTGATATAAGTGAGGATCCATGAGTTTTGTAATCCTCACAACCTCAAAACTTTAATTTTTACCCTTATTTTGGCCTTTGTTTACATAGTTACCTATATGTAATTTGATAAATTTTGAAAAGTTTGATGGCAATTATCTCCCAAAAAGCAACAAAGGTGGAGGACACTTGGCAACTATCAAGAATTTTTTCCAAAATTTAAGGGCCTCATCTATCCTCATTTAGATAAGTTAATTTTTATATACTATCAAGAAATCATATAAAATTGATAATATTTATATTAAGGATAGTTTAGTGAAAAGACCTTTTAATTTCTAGGTATGAGTGATTTGTTAGCCAGTTTTCTTATTCCAACTAAAACATTTATTAGGTCTTACTTTATAGTTAAACATGCCCTACACCATATGCTCCTCTGCATATGCTTCTCTCTACTAAACATCCAACATTTTACTTCTTTAGTGATATTATATGTGCTTACAAATACAGAAAGTAAAAAAATATTGAATGACATTGCTAAATGTTGAAAATGAAGGTAGAGTTATCAGTCAAGATTAGATTATCTTTAAGATCTCTTGTTTGATTAACCAATTTTTTTTTTTAAGCATAAAACATAAATGAATGACTAAATTGATTCTCGAGGTTCATTTTATGAATTTAGTTATTTATTGAATTTCGAACTAAGGTTAAAACACACATCGACTAACGTAACGCCTTGACAGGAATAATAATGAGTGAAAATTAATAAATATAAAAAGAAATCTATTTCTATCTATGAATAACAATTGCATGCTCACAAATTAATAAATATCAAAAGAAATCTATTTCTATCTATGAATAACAATTGCATGCTCACAAATTCATAAAAATAAAAAAATAATTTCCAATTTATGATCTTCGACGAGTTGTAATTATCATACTTTATGATGTTAGTTTATAGAATATCGAATTACTTGCACCCTTTTGGTATTTGCTAATTTTCCTACCAACCTTATTTTCTCATAAATATTTTTATTAAAAAAAAACTATCTCATTATATGACGAACAAACTTTAATAATTATGAAAATTTATAAAAAAAAAAATATGATTAACTTGCAATTACATTAAATTAATTATGTACTAAAAAAAGTGACACAATTTATACTTATTTGATAAAACTTACGCATTATTTTTATATTTTTGAGTTTGGGCCCGGGCTTCGCACGGGCATCCGACAACTAGTAGAAACTTATACTTATTTTTAGTATAATTATTTACTTCATTTTATTTTAGTTAATAATATTGATATTATTCTACAAAATCATATACTATTTGAGTTGACATATACGTGCAACGCACGTACCGAAAAATTAGTCTCTTAAGAAGTAGTTATAAAATGATAAGCTTACTATATCACCCTTTGAATATAATAAATTTAATGCATTGGGAGATGAATAGTACTTAATAATATGGGTAAAATAGCTATAAAATGATAAATTATCTCTTGTTTTCCCAAATCAAACAAATAAAACTAAACATTCATTTTTAATATAGTGGACAAATAAAAAATGACGGAGGAACCATTTCGCTCTTTATTGTAAAACAAAATTAGAAATGAACAAAAGAGTTGACTTTGACAGACCAAGTGCATTAATTAGACGCATGAATTAGTCGCCTTGCCAAGTTCGAGAGACGAGAGCAGCTAATAATTAATAGGTAGCACAAACACTTTGAATATGTACGTCAGGCGTCAACTTAGTTTATTATAGGGTCTTAATTCCTCGATCACGTGTAGAATTTGTTATTGCACCATCTTCAGAATTTTTCTACTATATAGAAGAGCGAAGTTCTTGGACGATTAAGGGCATCACAGTCATTTCACATAAATTTCTGCATTATTCACTTGTGTTTGTAAGCCTCAAAGCATGAATATAAATTGACAATGACAAAAGAACCAAGCCTCTTTTTCTAAATGCCAAGAGTATTTCAATTGATGTGATATCTCAGTGAACTCCATGTTACCCCACCATAAGTACTCTTCAATTCTTTGCGTCAGTGTTGATTATATTCACTCCCATAGTCCCATTCCATATTTAATGAGGTGACATTTTTAATTTTGAGAATAATCACCTACTTGATGAAAGTAAAAATGAATCGCATTATTTCGTAACATGATAAAAGATGGGAGAAAAAGAAAGAAACTATGGCTTTAAGATGGGGGGAAAAGAAAGAAACTATGGCTTTACTTCCTGTCTTATACACAACAAAACTAAGAGAACAATTTAGTACAATAAGCAAAGAGAGATTCCAAAGAGATTTGCATACCTGATGAGATATTGTACCTCCTCAAACAAGGTGAACCAAAAGACACCAACAAAAAATAATGTTATATAAATTTTAGTAACTCAATGAGGTAATTAAAATTATACAACTCATTTAAAATGACATTAATTGGTAGTAAAATAATAAATACTTGAGTATCATTCTACATAAATTATATGTATTCTAAAGCTTTTTTCAATAAAAATGTATAATTAATCTTCTTTACCGAATATAGTGGATAAGTAAAAGTAAATAAAATAATATATTTTCAGGAGATAAGATAATTATTTTTTATTATATATATATGATATGTAATTTTTGTAATATAATAATAAATATTACAAAGAATTTTTTTAAGATAATTTATTGGTAGTTGAAAATTACTCATGAAAGAATGGAACAAACAATATGTATTGAACGAATTTATATCATATACATTGTTAGCGTAAAGAGATTTTGCACTATCAAATTCCATTTATTTATTGTGTGTAATTTGCCTTATTTTTAATATTATAAATCTCACCTTATATGTTCAAATAATGTGGTTAGATTAATACCTTTTAAATATTTATTAGTATCTTTTTACATTATGATTAGTTTTCTCATTGTAGAAAACCAAACACTCATTTTCTCTCAACATGGAGCTCTTGGCATCTTGAATCGTACTAATTAGGTTTCCTCACTTTATTCTTACTCTTGGTAAATTTCAATTTTTAGTCAATGTTGGATAGGAGTGAAGCTATTTCCTCTGCTTTTTCATTAATATGGGTTCGAATTTCATATAGTTTATAGATCTTAAAAGATAAAACATTTATTTTTCCGCAATGGTTAGAAAACCATTTTTATGATATTCCATCTGTTTCAAATTTACAATACAACAACAAACATACCCAACATAATTTAACAAGTGGAAGTTTCAATTTACAATATGCGGTAATATTATTATTTGAGGAGTCAAAGATGTTTTTCTTCGGCCATGTTGTTTTTAAAAAATATTCAACTATTATATATATCATAAATATTCAACTATTATATATATCATGACTTATAATATACTTTTTATGTAAGTTTTCAAGAGAGTAAGTCAGGAAAAAAACAATAAATCCTTTCATTGTGATTATGACTATGATTTTTTGATTCTTACAAGAGTAATATTCGTGTTTATCATCCCATATTCAAACATTGTCCGGTGAATTAAAGTAAAAAACTAAAAAATCTATTATTCAGTTTTTTAAAAGCTTGAAAACTCACCAATAAGTTTTGTGGTTTGTTAAATTTTTTGACATATTGATGATTAGGGTTAGTTCTAATGTCAATTTGAAGTTGTGGCTAAAATCGAAGTTATTAGATGAAGAATTGACTCATTTCGGATGGAGTTTCGCGGTTGAAGTTTGTAGGAGTAAAAATCTAGTTTTTGTATAAGTTTGGATAATAGTGTAACAACACCTATTTGATATAAGGATTGATACATTATCTATACGTCGCATAATATCGTATTATGTTGTATGCCCGTAAGTATAAACACGATTGCGGAAAAAAAGAAGAAGCTATGAAGGTGTCAACTGAAAATATAGGTTGTTTATTTTTTAAAACATTCCCAATTCTTAACAGCTGATTTTAAGATTTTTGTTACTTAGAAAATATTAAAGTTGTAGAATGTATCGGATCTTTATTAAAAATAGAAAGAAAGGAACAAAGATTGCCTACTTTTTAATAGTAAAATTATTTTAGAATTTTAAATTTCTGCTCAAATCTTCATATGAGTAAATAAAGTTTTTTTTTTTTTTTTACAACCATTTCCAAGGTAATGTGTTACAAACAAATGGCTAACATCTTATTAGTTTGAATTAAATGACAATATTACTATAGCTAAAAGCTTTATGTGTTGGCTTCACTCTTCCATATAGTAGAAATATATATTGGCCGTAATTTCAACGATGAGCCACAAAAGTAGCACAAATTTTTTACACATACTCAGTTATATGCATTAAATAAATAATGAATGAATAAAATACATAATTCAATTTTAAATTAGTACAAGTATAACTAAGATGCCAACAACGCACACGCAAGCTCACGCAAGTGGACAAATGTTAAATTGAAGAACATCGTGTTCCATTGAAGAGACAAGAAGCCACTTACGTACTTTTTACCTGTAAAACAGTACTGTTGAATTTGTACACGTGATTTATGGACACGCGAATTGAGATGACCAAAGCGAATGAATAAGAAGTATAACACAGTAATATGATTAAAGAACAAAATAACAAGAATTGAGTAATTTGATAAACAAGCAAGTGCAGCCTGAGTTCCGACGTTATAAGCTGGCAAGGCCGCCGGACTGAGCTCCTGAGTTGGACTATGCGACGGTATAATAAAGCTTGTGAACGAGCAAGAATAACAAAGTACAAGTGTCATGCGTTGAAAGCTAACCAGAATCTGAATGCCCTTCAACAAGGTAAGATGCCACTTATAGCTAAATTTCAGGGAACAAGATCCATAAGTAATGCCCTCATAAATTCCATTAAGTGCTCATTATTGAGGCTAAGTAACGGTTGGCAGTATTCTTGGCATCTTCCGTAACAGCCTTATCTTATCCGGTCAACCCCCTGTGGTCGGCTCCTCATCTCCGGAGCCATGACTCCGGCTACTGATAGCTCAGGATGCTCGCTGGCCAAGCATGTGAAGTGGACCAGATACTACTTCTGCCGACTCACGCCTGACCTGTCCATATTGCCACGTGTCACCACCTGGATTGTCCACCCATCAATTCCAAATTTCACTCCATACAGATACTTTCCGGTTGCTCACCGAGATGTGGCCAGGGAGTGGAAAGGTATATATCAGTGAAATTCCAATCCCCATTGTTCGAGGAATTGTCTTAAAGGAGAGGACGATCGTCAAAGCTTCAATCTTTCAAAGCAAAGAGGGTCTAATGATTAATGATCCCTATCAATAGGGCAACGATTGTTTTAAATTGAAATAAATTAGACGTACACAATAATCGTGAAAAAAATAGGGTTTACCTCCTACAAGTAAAAATCTCACATTCCTGCGAGTTCTCTAGCCAGCATTCAAACTAAATGCTGTACTCTGATCCGATACGCATCAAAGCCAAAATCAACCCATTTACCTGCAATCATCAATCAGCCAAGTCAACACAGATAAAGCACAGAGCATTAATCCATTAATTGCACCTCAATATCAACCGAGCTTATTAAAAATAATAATGAAATCCATTAATTGCACCTCAATTTGCAAGATGTAGAACACCTGTCAGAAGATATATTGTTTATTAAAAAAAGTAGTAGTAGTAGCAGCAGCAGCATTCAGTAGTTATAGCCTTTTAGCCAAGTACCAAGCACCATCTTTGCACTAGTCTGTAAATCAGACAGAAATGCACATGCATGTATCCAACAAGAACTATCCATAAGAACGGAAAAAGTACTTCCAATTGTCCACCAAAATCTCATCAGCAATAACCAAGAGCATTAAACAAACAAAGAATAGAGACACATGCACTCCACAATTAGAAAGTTTAAGCAGTCAGCTGCATAATCCTGATGAAACAGACAGTAGGGCTACAATTGAGACGAAAGGAAGAAGAAGAAAGATGCTAACCAGGGGGGAAACAGAGCGAGACTGAGAGGGAAGCAGAGGTGAGATCTCTCGAAAAAAGAAGAGACAATCTTCTTATTGGGAAAATGGATACACGTCTTATCAGTACTTGAAGCCAGCTGCTGCTACAACGGGAGTAAGGGAGAATTCAATAAGTCCAAATTTTATCAATATTCCGGGAATACCTTCGTCGTCCTACAAAAGCTTGACCGATTAATAGTTTAAATGAATTAAATATCCATATCTGTTGTAGGATAATGCTATCTTTAGATCATGTAAAATCAAGCTCCCAAACCTTTTTCAAGATTATGTTTGCCAGACGCAGTATCCTCGAAAATGGATTAATTTGCCAGACGCAGTATCCTCGAAAATGGATTAATTCTATTATTAGCCGTAATGACTAATGACCAATGTTAGCGGTAAAAAAGTTGTTGGTCATGAACTTTTCTGACAGTCAAGAAGAAAACAAAAATAAATAATAAAATAAACCTTGGCAATCGCAGTGGAAGATTGAAGTCAACTTTATGTTCTTTGAAATCCTTCCACAAAATGCTTTCTAGCCAAAAACTACTCCAGAACGCCAATTTTTTTCGCAAATACATGCTCTCTGCGGAACGGAGGAGGAACATGATGCTCAACTTCATGCTTGATCTCAGTTATTCTTGCTGAAGGACTCCCAAGGAGATGCTGAAAAGCCATTATCGATATCATCCAGGGTGTTTTTTTTTTTTTTTTTTTTTTTTTGATAAGGTAAAGTTATCGATATCATCCATTCTTCATTTGAGTTTTTTATATTTTGCTCCCCAAAAGAGAGATTGCAAAATGTTCTTCAGTGGCTGGCCACAGTTATAATTCTTGCGAACTTGACCTCTTGGAACCAAGTCTAATAGGAGAGTGTAACCTGCTTCTATCACGTTCCAGGTATCTCTCCCTGCTTCTGCTTCTCCCATTTCTGGAAGTCCGGTGTTTCCAATTCTGAGCCCCTTTCGAAATCACGGATTCCTCTGCCACTCCTGTTAGGGCTACGATCTCTTCTTCGGTAGCGATCCCGTTCCCTGTCATAATCTCGATCTTTGTGCTTGTCCCTGGCAGATGAGTCACTTCTTCTTCGTCTGCTGTCATATTCTTCGTCTGCTGTCATATTCTTTCTCCCTCATCTTTTTCCTTTCTTCTGCTTCTTTCTCCCTGGCTAACCTTTCTTCTTCCCTTGCCTTCTCTTTAGCAGCCTGGAAGCAACATTGCATAGGATATCGTTTGTAACTAACGGCAGAAAATAAGGTTGCATTCTGCGGAGTTTTGTGAGGAAAATCAGGTGAGAAATTTACTTTGTACTCAGATAAGAAATCTCGAACCATCCCATAGCCAACATGCTGCTTACCGGTGATATGAGACTGAGTCCTCTCTGCAGCATCATTTACGACAAGGAAGGAACCACATTTAAGAAATTTCACACTATTAGATGCAACATTAATACACCAATAAGAAACATAGATCTAGCTTAACTACGCTTTTTACACTAGCAAAGCTTTCTTCACAAAAGAACCAAACGCCAAAATAGGAAGCTTCACTTCACATGACAGCGGTAGTAGCATTTCACTTCATCTTCTGGTAACCATCAGCAAATATGTTATCAACCATAAAAGCAACAAAAGAAGTACCACCGAGAGCAGAATACAATAATAGCCATAAGCACCCACACCAAAAAAGGAGCAGTAACATCATAAGAATTAAATTAAAAGCAACACTGCTTGATAGCAGAATATCACACACCAGAAAAAGAGCAGCAAGAGCATCTAAACCAAAAAAAAAAAACATGGCTGCACTTAAAACTGCAAAATCCACAACATATCTTTTTTTCTGACATGAAATTTTCAATCACATTGAAAGCTTCAAGAGATCAACAATAGAAAACAAGGGACCGATTCAGCATTGAGTGTCCCATCAAGATAATACAAGAACAAGCAAAAAGGTGTAAAATGAACTAACACTGAGTCAGAAGTATCATATAAAGATGGCATGGCTCAAGAATAAGGGAATGATACAGATTTGATGATTGTAAAGGTTGTCAATCTGGTAGGGATACAAAACACGCAACACATGGTTAGCTGGACTTATGTAAACCAAGCAACCAACCATCTTCTGGATTGCAATCCAAAGATCAACAACCTTCATATTCATCTTTTTGCAACAGCTCTATACATGCCTCTGACTACTGTCAACCTAACGCATTTGTTCGAACCAGCTCAGTGCAATATGAACTGTTTGTCCAAGAGATGAAAAACTTGTCTCAGTAATCAAAAGGAAATTACAATTTAGCGACAAGGAAATTTGGAAATAAGTACATCAAAAACATAAAAATTTGAAAGCAGATCATAGGCATTGAGTTACCTTGTATTTTCACGAATTTGGCCTCATCAGCTAGTGGACAACTGAGAAGATGATGTGAATATTCTCTGCAAGGCTCTACTGACCCCACTCCAAAAAGAAAAAGAAAGGAAAAAGACAAATTGAGATACAACATACTAGTTTGTATATCTATGTGAAAGCCAAAGCAAATAAGTGAAACAAATACAAGATTTCTGGATCATTATGTATCTTAATGTCTATATGAAATCTTGAGCCGACTATAAAAATTCCAGCTTGTCATAACCATATTTCAAACTACGGCAGAGGGTCAAATTTGCTCCTAAATTTTGCGAATGATCTAGATATGCCCTCCGTTAATAGTTGGGGTCAATCACGCCCTCCCTGTTACAAAACTGACACACAATTGCCCTTAATATTCCAATTCAGCAAACGGAAACATTAAGAAAATAATAAAATTCATAAAAAATTAATATGAAAACAGAAAATGAAATAAGAAAAGATCCTTCCCACATCCGCTGACCCTAATCCTTACCTTCACTACAACATCATCTCCTCCAAAATAACCACAAAACAACCACATCAACCTTCAGTTCATCCTTGCCAGTTTCCACTACTCCATAACAGTCACCATTTCTCATTCCTGTCTAACAGCCTTCACCAAAGAAAAATCAATCATCTCCTGCGCCCTTCAGTGAAATCACCGAAATAACTACTTAAAAATTCCACTCGTTCCCTCCATCACTGTTGAGCCGTTACCAGCAACATATATACATTTCAATCTGGAACTATTTTTATTTTGTTCATGGCAAAAATACTGACATTCCACCATAACATTAAAAAAATAGTTTTGTGACTTTACTAATGCAGGGGGTAAAGTTTAGTGACCACATGTGAAATTAACCTGTTAATATAACTCATCTGCCAGCGGAGCAATTAAATTTAAAAGAGAGGGAAAAAAAAAAAAAAGGGAAGAGAAAAATTATAGAATGTACCTGAATTCAATATGCACGACAGTTACTCCATTCAGATATTTGCTTATACTTGGTCAAAGTTGGATATTCATCGTCATGTGATGGTGCATACAGTAATATGTCCAGCAAGAAATCTGACAGACCTGTTGAATTTTCACTTGGTCGCCATATACAATTACTGACTTAATTTCCTCTGGAACATCCCAGATAATTCTTTCCCTCAGCAATAACATCACTTGACCAACAACAGCACTCCATGACACTCCCACGAAAAATTCTTCTGCTCAATGGTCAGTGAATCATCCTCAATGTTTTCCATATCAACATCGTTATGATCTTAGACATCTGCCTCTCACAAGAAGCACTTGCCTCTAGATACTGCTTCTGGTTTTCTGTCAAATATGTGGCCTCCAACAATGAGTTTGTAAAGCACATACCATTCAGAGGATTCTTTATTTCCAGACAAATGTATGCCAACTCTTTCATCCGAGAACAACACTTCTTTTCCAGTTGCCTCTGAATTCTTAAAGAGTGCTGCAATTCAGGATTAGAAAAAAAAAATGAAAGTGATAAAACTGAAAATGACGAACACTAGATAAGAAGACTCCTCTTTTTCAAAAGAAAATACAAAAACCAAATCTCACATTCATTAAGCATTCAATATCCTTCTATAAGATTTACATTTTGTTCAGTATCAAGTCTTCCCAGTGACAGAAGTGATCCGCTAACTTGTGTTAACCTAATTGGGTTCCTAGGTAGTTTATCCAAAAATTTAAACACGAATAATTCAGGAGAACATGCATATTGAGGATTACCTAAAGGTTGTCAACTGCACACAGCATACAACCACCTGACAAATTAGATACGACCAGTACAAAGGTGCCACTTCTCAAATTCCTGAAAAAAGAATAACAAATAGGATTATGTACACCTGAGAACCTCCAGGTCAATAGGTCATCGACGTTAGAGTCAAGAGAATACCGTACTAACGCAAAAGACAGAGTTAAGAAGTACACACAGTTGGTGGCTTTCTGAGGGTACACAAGCTACAATGTGCAGCTCCATACAAATGTCTATAATCTGTTGATACACACGGACCAGAAAGGGAAGGAAGCCCAGCAATATTGGAGAGATTTCATATCCAGCCTCTAGCTAGTGTTCATCATAAATCTTCTTTTCTTAAGAAGCAAATCATACATTAAACGAGCTTCGTGCCAGTTATTTTCTTCATCTAATATACAAATCAACAATTTAAGATTATGGCCACAAGGGACATATTCATTGGCAAGCATATCTTGACATATCTTCAGCGCATGAACACTCCAATTATTAGCACAAAGAGAACTGAGAAGATTTTCATATGATGCCTTAGAAGGGGCCAATCCTTTTTTGAGCATTGTGTATGAGAGCGATAGAGCATCAATGAGCCTTCCATGCCTGCATAGACCTCTTATTAAAGTGTTGTAGACAATGTTATCTGGAGGACAATCCTGCGCATTCATTCTGTTGAAAAGACTAACAGCACGATCAATTTCACCACTTCGGAAATGCCCATCAATTAGAATAGTAAAAGTAACTTGATTTGGTTGGAGGCCTTCATTTTGCATCATATCAAGGTGCTTGTATGCATCTTCCATCCTCTCTGCCCAGCAAAACCCAGAAATTATGCCATTATACAAGTACAGATTTGGCATTAGGGGAGAGTTCTTCACTTTATCTATCAGCCTAAGTGCATAAAATTTTATTTTTTCCTGAGAGCTAACTGAGATTTTGAAACATTTTTCCTCAGGCAAGATAACACTCTGATGAAGTAGATAGAACAACATTTTCTTAGATTCTTCATGCTGTCTCTGTGGGACAAGCCATTTCCCATCAAGTGACCTAATATTTCTAGAAACGCCACTGACCAAAGTAATATAAGTTACCAGGTCTTGCTCAATCTCACTTCTTTCCATCAAATCAACCAACTTAAATGCAAATTCAAACTCTCTCTTCCTTAAGAATTGTTTTATAAGAGAAGTATAAAGAACAGTATTTGGCATGTAACCTTCTTCTATCATCCGATCGAGGTATCCACAGCTCTTCTCTATCATGTTTTTCTTAACTAACCCATTTATAAGGGCAGTATATGCATAGTGGCTTGGTTGAACTCCATCTTCCAACATTTTGTCGAAGAGCTCATGGGCCTGAATAGCTCGCCCATTTCTTGATAAAGCATTAATCATTGTCACAAACATAGCTTCATCAGGATAAATTCCAGCTTCGAGCATTCTCCGGAAAACTCCGAGGGCCTCACCTATTCTCTTTTTTCTGCCCAAACACCCAATGATGGAGTCATATATAGCAACACTAGGCTTCAATCCACTCTCTTCCATTTGTTCCAGAACATCAAATGCTGATTGTATGTCACCCTGTTTACAGTATTCATTTACCATAATCAACAATGTTGCTTGATTTGGAACTTGACCTTGATCTTGCATAACTTCAACAAGGGACTCGGCATCCTCAAGTAGTCCCTTTTGGCAAAGGCACATGATCATGGAATTATAAGCTGACAGTGAAGGCTGAAGAGAAAGGCTTGCCATCTTATCCATGCAGAGCAGAGCAGAATCAAGTTTTCCTCCAAAACACAAAGCAATCATGTATATATTAAAAGCAACACTAGCCAGAGGTAAGTTTCTTGCCACAATTTCTCCCAAGAGCCGATCAATATCAAGCATGATATCTGTAGTAACTTTACGACTGGTAGGGCTAGGGATGTAAGAGAGGTCAATACCACAACCGTTCTCGGCAATTGCCCGCAAAAATGTGCATGCTAGACTAATCTCTGACCCTCTTGGATGATTCTTGATCAAGGTAAAAAACGCAACATGGTCAGGAATCAATCCAGTGTACAACATCTTCTTGTATAAGTCATCTACTTTTTCTAACCGATTCTCTTTATAAAGTGCAGAGATTAAGGCAGTATAAGAGTGAACACTGGGAGCAACATTGCACTGAATCATGTTATCAAACAGCTCCAATGCAAGATCAACTTTATGGTCCTTGCAATACTTGCCAATCATGATTTGGTAACTTACCGCATCAGGTTCTAATCCAAATTCAACCATCTGCTGATGGAGCATCCAACCCTTGTCGAACATGCCCAACTTCAAAAACCCATTTATCAGCGTATTGTAAGTATACTTATCTGGTTCACAGCCCAACTTAAGCATTCTGAGAAATACCATCATAGCCGTTTTCATTTTCTGGTTCTTAGAATAACCATTGATGAGAGTCGTGTACATGAGTTTATCGATAACAAAACCATAAGACTCCATATCCATGCTCAATAATTGTGCTTCCTCAACTCTACCCCTCTTACATAACGAAACAAACAACGTTTTAAACAAATGAACCGTAGGGGGTACCCCTCTATCACACATTACATCAAACACATAGAGAGCTTCGTCTAAATACCCGCAATAGCACAAACCATCCACTAACTTATTATAACAACTGAAACCGAGTAACACATCAGCATTAACAGCTTCCAAGAAAACATCAAACCCATCCAAGATTCTATCTTGGCTACAAAATCCCTTAATAAGCACATTACAAGTGCTACTACTACAAACCATCAACTTCATATCAACAACAAGTCTATGAAAAAGCAACTTAGCTTCATCGAATTTACCCAATTTACAATAAGAAATGACCATGGAATTCAATAAAGAATGGTTGGGCACAATACCTTTCTTGAAAATGGAATGCACATACACAACTTCGAGTTGCCGAATGAGATAAGAACAACTAGTTGCTTCATTGTTTGATTGAGAGATGAGTCTTTGAATAACTTTGTGAGCTGAATCAAACAACCCACGATTTATTAAATTGTGTGCAAGTGAAAAACATAAGGTCATGTGATTAATGGGGGATGTTGGAACACATTGTGTTGCTTCAGCAGGTAAAGGGCAAGTAGTAAAAGGTCTTGTGTTTGTTCTTGTTGAGAGATAGAAAAACAAACCATTGTGCAGACCAAGTACTCTATGCTTGGTCATACCGTTGTAAGGAACTGAGAGAAAAATCAGTGGGGGGCGGGGAGTTTTGTTTTTTGTTTTGTTTTTGGTTGGAAGGCTTAAGTTGTTCAAGCTATCTCAACAAACAAACACACTAAAGTTTCTAAATCTTTAGGGTTCTGTTGGGAAAGCCAAATGGTAACTGGAATTGGTCTACACTGTACAGTGTGAGTGCAAGCTAATATATTTAATTAATCATCATAAAGTTGTAACTAATATTGTAAAAATAATTGATATATATATATATATATATATTTTAATTTAATTAGTTATAAAAATTAAAAGAACACATTTTGTAAGAACACCATGAAACATATGTTTGACCAAAATATTATTAATATATATATAAATATAATGCCATTGCATTATTTAGATATTTGACCAAAAATAATAATAATCTATTAGTTGTAAGTGAAAAATAAACAACATGCAATGTAAAATTGTGAAGTTGAGAAGATATTCAAGCCAATTCCTACTCAAAAGCGGAAAGAAATAAAAAGAAACTTTTTTTTGTTGGTTTTCGAGTGTTATTTAGATTTAGATCATTTCTATGAAATGATTAGATCTAGTAGTATAAATACATGCTAGCTAGGATTTATTAAGTAGGACAAAACATAGAACCCAAGGAGTATTCAATCTTGAACTTACTCTTCTCCCTTGATATTAATAAAAGTGTCGGCCGTTCTCCGTGGACTAGGATCACATTGATCCGAACCATATTAATTACTGTGTTTTTATCGTTTCCGCACTAACAATTGGTATTAGAAGCCTACAGGTCGTGAGATCTAGGAGACGAGGCGACTATGGCATCTATGAAGTTTGAGGTAGTGAATTTTGATGGGCGAAGTAGTAACTTTAACATCTGAAAGATCAAGATCATGGCGTTGTTATGGAGAGAAGGATCAGTCTATGCTTTGGACGACTCGTATCCCGAAAATACGAAATAGACCGAGAAGTAGAAGATTGAGATGGATATGTTTAGCGCAATTCAATTATCCTTATCAAACAGCGTATTATATGAAGTCAGTACCGAGAAAACAGATGCGAATTTGTGGAAGAACTTGAAGATCTCTACCAGAAGAAATCAGTAACAACTAGAATGTTGTTAAGGCGGCGTTTTTACACCTTTAAGATGAAGACAGGTACAACTTTACAGGATGATCTTGATGCTTTTAATAAATTGGCTATGCATCTTACTCATGCTGATATTAAAGTGGGAGATGAAGAATTAGCGTGCACTCTACTGTTTTCATTATCACCGGCATACAAAGACGAGTTAATTCAATGATGTACAGTAAGGAGGTGTTCACGTTACAGATGGTAAGGCATGCATTGAATTTGGATGAATTAAGAAACCATATTAACAATGGTGAGAAAGAGGAGCATGGTGAGGGGTTGGCGGTTAGAGGTCACTCGAGCCAAAGAGGGAGAGGAAAATCAATAGCTAGGTCAAAGTCAAGGAAAAGGGTGAGTAGGAAGGATGCTGAACGTTGGGGTTATTGTAACACCTCGTAGCTTCGGGCGAAGGTTTGACCCATAAGATGATAATATAATGGAACCAATATGAGTGTTATAGGAAGTGTTTTGAAAACTAATCAAGTCATAAGGAATGTCTTTGGGCAAAGCAAAGTTGGAAGCCACTCTACGGGACATGTTTGCAAGTGAGTTTGTAGAAAGTCTTACTTCCAACGATCATAAACCCTTTATTAATTAGGAATTTGGGAAAACTTCTAAATGAAAGTTGTAGCCCTTTGAAATACCTTTCCAACGGTATATTATGGGGTCGAGGGACATCGTACAAAAAGTTATGGCCATTTTCGAAGGATTACGAGACGAGTCCGTTCACTGGTCATGTTATACGAACTAGTTATACGGCCCATATAATTTTATACGGACCGTATAACTCATCCGTACTTCATGAAACCTCAACCCGACGTTCTGTTTTGTGCCATGATAAAATATGGTCATATTATACGAACCGTATAACTTTATACGGACCGTATAATATGTCCATATAATTTCCGCCTCACTTTTGTATAAATTCAAGCTTTGAGTTCTTTTATTTCATTATTCACAATTCCAAGACCTAGCAACAATCCAAAACATCAAGGTAAGTCAATCCAAACCCTTCCAACTCAATTCTAACATATACTCTAATAATCTAAGCAAGAAATCATTGTTCCTAATCTAGGGTTTTCAAGAAAACCTATCTCAAGGTTCAAGAATCAAGATTTAGGAAATCTTCTCCAAAATTCAAGTCTTTAATTCAAGTTTTGGAGCAATTAAGTTACGTAGAACTTCCATCCACATGTGGGAATCTCTACGTTCTTCC
>NC_081351.1:23316575-23359004 GCF_029784015.1 Lycium ferocissimum
TACATAAGTAAGAAATATTAAATTGATAGCATTTAATTAAAGATATTTAAGTCTAGGGGTGAGTGATTTTTTAAAGGTTGTAGCCAAACTAAAAACATCATATAATATGAACTGGGGAAGTACCCTGTAAATTATTTGTTCTTAAATTGGTATAATTTAGTTAACTTTGGCGCCAATTTTGTTTTTCAGCAAGATTTATTAGGTCTTACTTTTACATTTAAACATATCTCACATAATATATTCCTCACCAACATTTCCTCTCTATTATTTTTAACTTCCAAAATTTTGCTTCTTTAGTCATATCACATATGCTTACAATACAAAAAGTAAAATTTATTGAATGGTATTTTATATTATTGAAGATGAAGGTAGCATTATCAGTCAAAATTGAATTAGCTTTATAATCATGTTTGATTAACTAGGAGCTAATCCTTTTAAGCATAGAGTATATATGAAGAATTAAATTAATTCTTAAGAAGTAATCCTTTTAAGCATAAAATAAATTACGTACGACCCTTTGATATTTGCTAATTTTCATACCAAACTTGCTTTCTCATAAATATTTTTTTTTGTTAAAAATTATCCAATTATATGACGAAGAAACTTTAATAATTATGAAAATTTATGGAGAAGATATTTTTGCAATTACATTAAATTAATCATGTAGTAAACATATGTGACACAAATTATACTTATTTGATAAAAATTATATATTATATTTATATTTTGAGTTTGGGCCAAAATGGACGGGTCAAGACGCAACTATATATATATATATATATATATATATATATATATATATATATATATATATATATATATGCATATTTTCCACAATTGACACTTCCATGTGACACTTGTGATGCATATTTTCCACAATTGATACTTCCATGTGACACTTGTGAGGTTGGGATAGATTATTGTATGACTACTAAGTAGTTGCTGTGTCAGTCTGAATCCGTCAAATGAAAGGGTGGGAAATGATAAGTGAAAAGAGTTTATAAGAGAGAGAAAGGGTGGGCAAAACAAAATTACTTGTGGGACTCAAAATTCCACTTGTCACGCAATAGCTAGAGCCTCACATGACTTTTGTTGGTTGAGCCTCACCCACTATAAAAAATTTTCAAGATGTCTTGAATACTCTCATGTTTGATCGATTGGTCTAAATATTTTGGAAAATACTTTGGCTGGAAAAAAAAAGTTACTTGAATTAAAAAAATGACTTTCCTGATGAAAGTAGGGAGAACAAATTCTATAAATAAAGATGCTACGTTGATTGTCTCCATCCATCCCTACCGCCACCCTTAGAGTATTTTCCTAGATTATGTATATTCTTGAGACAATATTTTCTACTTACTTACCAAACACCATTTATTACTTATTTTTAGAAAAATAATCTATTAGGAAAACATCTTCCTTCGTACCGAACATACCCAAGATCCTGAAGTTTTTAAGTTTATTATATGTACTCCTCCGTACATTTTTATCTTGTCACGTTTGACTTTCGTTGACATCTATCTATACTATATAAAAAGTGGAAGTCTTTAGCCAAATGTTAAATGATTAAAATGCCCCTCTAAATAACTTAAATCTCTGCTTATAATTTTTGTAAAAGAATAAATAAAAATATCATGTTTATTTGAAGGGATGTAACCCTTCACGTAAGTTAGTCAGAATAGATTTCTTTTCTAAACCGAACAGAAAATAGCCAAACCGTGATTATAAGGAAAGGAATAAACAATTTTTGCAAGGCTTCGCATTCGTTTCGTATAAGAAAGTCAAAATACTCTTCGCGCACAGCAAAGGAATAAAAATTCCAGTATTACATTATTTTACAAACTACTTATTTTTATTTGACCCTTTTATGATTCCACTGAAAAAGTTTGTGTAGGAAGAAATAACCACTCAATTAATGTATGTTTAGTAGGACGAAATGCCTTGAGAATTAGTTGAGCCTCCTTTTTTAAAATTTATTTGTACTGAGGACAAAAAAACAAATAATGAGTAAAATCGGGAAACTAATAAAGTACTCCTTCCGTTCTATAATAAGTATTATCTTAGCCAAAAACATGCATATTAAGAAACTAATAATGCTATGTGAAGTTTACTAAATTACCCCTATATAATAAAAATAAATTAATTTTTCCTCTTGTGACCTGGGCAATCATTGGTCAACATAGAAACTTATACTTATTTTTATGTATAATTATTTATTTCATTTTAGTTAATAATATTGACTCATTTTAGTTAATAATATTGATATAATTCTACAAAATCATATACTATTTGAGTTGACATATACGTGCAACGCACGTGTCGAGAAATTAGTCCCTTAAGAAGCAGTTATAAAATGATAAATTTACTATATCACCCTTTGAATATAAATAATTTAATGCATTGAGAGATGAATAGTACTTAATAATATGGGTAAAATAGCTGTAAAATGATAAATTATCTCTTATTTTTCAAATTAGACAAATAAAATTGAACATTCATTTTTAATATAATGGACAAGTAAAAAATTGACGGAGGAACCATTGCGCTCTTTATGGTAAAACAAAATTAGAAATGAACAAAAGAGTTAGACTTGACCAATCAAGTGCACTAATTAGTCGCTTGAATGACGAGAGCAGCTAATAATTAATAGGTCGCAGAAAGACTTTGAATATGTCCGGCAGGTGTCAACTTAGTTTATTATAGGGTCTTAATTCCTCGATTACGTGTAGAATTTGTTATTGCACCATCTTCAGAATTTTTCTACTATATAGAAGAGCAAAGTTCTTGGACGATTAAGGGCATCACAATCATTTCACATAAATTTCTGCATTATTCACTTGTGTTTGTAAGCCTCAAAGCTTGAACATAAATTGATAATGACAAAAGAACCAAGCCCCTTTTTCTAAATGCCAAGAGTATTTCAATTGATGTGATATTTCAGTGAACTCCATGTTACCCCACCATAAGTACTCCTCTTAAATTCTGTGTCGGTGTTGATTATATTCACTCCCATAGTCCCATTCCATATTTAATGAGGTGACATTTTTAATTTTGAGAATAATCACCTACTTGATGAAAGTAAAAATGAACTGCATTATTCCGTAACATGATAAAAGATGGGGGGAAAAGAAAGAAACTATGGCTTTATTTCATGTCCTATACACAACAAAACTAAGAGAACAACTTAGTACAATAAGCAAAGAGAGATTCCAAAGAGATTTGCATACCTGATGAGATACTGTACCTCCTCAAACAAGGTGAACTAAAAGACACCAACAAAAAATAATGTAATATAAATTTTAGTAACTCAATGAGGTAATTAAAATTATACAACTCATTTAAAATGACATTAACTGGCAGTAAAATAATAAATACTTAAGTATCATTCTACATAAATTATATGTATTCTAAAGCTTTTTTCAATAAAAATGTATAATCTTCTTTACCGAATATAGTGGATAAGTAAAAGTAAATAAAATAGTATATTTTCAGGAGATAAGATAATTATTTTTTATTATGATATGTAATAAAATAGATATATGATATGTAATTTTTGTAATATAATAATAAATATTACAAAGAATTTTTTTAAGATAATTTATTGATAGTTGAAAATTACTCATGAAAGAATGGAACAAACAATATGTATTGAACGAATTTATATCATATACATTGTTAGCGTAAAGAGATTTTGCACTATCAAATTCCATTTATTTATTGTGTGTAATTTGCCTTATTTTTAATATTATAAATCTCACCTTATATGTTCAAATAATATGGTTAGATTAATACCTTTTAAATATTTATTAGTATCTTTTTACATTATGATTAGTTTTCTCGAATTGTAGAAAACCAAACACTCATTTTCTCTCAACATGGAGCTCTTGGCATCTTGAATCGTACTAATTAGGTTTCCTCACTTTATTCTTACTCTTGGGAAATTTCAATTTTTAGTCAATGTTGGATAGGAGTGAAGCTATGTCCTCTGCTTTTTCATTAATATGGGTTCGAATTTCATATAGTTTATAGATCTTAAAAGATAAAACATTTATTTTTCCGCAATGGTTAGAAAACCATTTTTATGATATTCCATCTGTTTCAAATTTACAATATAACAACAAACATACCCAATATAATTTAACAAGTGGAAGTTTCAATTTACAATATGCGATAATATTATTATTTGAGGAGTCAAAGATGTTTTTCTTCGGCCATGTTGTTTTTAAAAAATATTCAACTATTATATATATTATGACTTATCATATACTTTTCATGTAAGTTTTCAAGAGAGTAAGTCGGGAAAAAGACAATAAATCCTTTCATTGTGATTATGACTATGATTTTTTGATTCTTACAAGAGTAATATTCGTGTTTATCATCCCATATTCAAACATTGTCCGGTGAATTAAAGTAAAAAACTAAAAAATCTATTATTCAGTTTTTTAAAAGCTTGGAAACTCACCAATAAGTTTTATGGTTTGTTAAATTTTTTGACATATTGATGATTAGGGTTAGTTCGGAATGTCAATTTGAAGTTGTGGCTAAAATCTGAAGTTATTAGATGAAGAATTGACTCATTTCGGATGGAGTTTCGCGGTTGAAGTTTGTAGGAGTCGAAATCTAGTTTTTGTATAAGTTTGGATAATAGTGTAACAACACCTCTTACACACTTTTATATAAGGATTGATACATTAGCTACAGTAAGTGCATAATATCGTGTTATGTTGTATGCCCCGGCGGGGTATAAACACGATTGCGGAAAAAAAGAAGAAGCTATGAAGGTGTCAACTGAAAATATAGGTTGTTTATTGTTGAAAACATTCCCAATTCTTAACAGCTGATTTTAAGATTTTTGTTACTTAGAAAATATTAAAGTTGTAGAATGTATCGGATCTTTATTAAAAATAGAAAGAAAGGAACAAAGATTGCCTACTTTTTAATAGTAAAATTATTTTAGAATTTTAAATTAGACTGCTCAAATCTTCATATGAGTAAATAAAGTTTTTTTTTTTTTACAACCATTTTCAAGGTATTACAAACAAATGGCTAACATCTTATTAGTTTGAATTAAATGACAATATTACTATAGCTAAAAGCTTTATGTGTTGGCTTCACTCTTCCATATAGTAGAAATATATATTGGCTGTTATTTCAACGATGAGCCACAAAAGTAACACAAATTTTTTACACATACTCAGTTATATGCATTAACAAATAATGAATGAATAAAATACATAATTCAATTTTAAATTAGTACAAGTATAACTAAGATGCCAACAACGCACACGCAAGCTCACGCAAGTGGACAAATGTTAAATTGAAGAACATCGTGTTCCATTGAAGAGACAAGAAGCCACTTACGTACTTTTTACCCGTAAAACATTTATTAGGTCTTACTTTATAGTTAAACATGCCCTATGCCATATGCTTCTCTCTACTAAACATCCAACATTTTACTTCTTTAGTGATATTATATGTGCTTACAAATACAGAAAGCAAAAAATTATTGAATGACATTGTTAAATGTTGAAAATGAAGGTAGAGTTATCAGTCAAGATTAGATTATCTTTAAGATCTCTTGGTTGATTAACCAATTTTTTTTTAAGCATAAAACATAAATGAATGACTAAATTGATTCTCGAGGTTCATTTTATGAATTTAGTTATTTATTGAATTTCGTCTAAACTAAGGTTAAAACACACATCGACTAACGTAACGCCTTGACACGAATAATAATGAGTGAAAATTAATAAGTATCAAAAGAAATCTATTTCTATCTATGAATAACAATTGCATGCTCACAAATTCATAAAAATAGAAAAATAATTTCCAATTTATGATCTTCGACGAGTTGTAATTATCATACTTTATGATGTTAGTTTATAGAATATCGTATTACTTGCACCCTTTTGGTATATGCTAATTTTCCTACCAACCTTATTTTCTCATAAATATTTTTAGTAAAAAAATATCTAATTATATGACGAACAAACTTTAATAATTATGAAAATTTATAAACAAAATATGATTAACTTGCAATTACATAAAATTAATTATGTACTAAAAAAAGTGACACAATTTATACTTATTTGATAAAACTTACGCATTATTTTTATATTCTGAGTTTGGGCCCGGACTTAGCACGGGCCTCCGACAACTAGTAGAAACTTATACTTATTTTTATGTATAATTATTTACTTCATTTTATTTTAGTTAATATTATTGATATTATTCTACAAAATCATATACTATTTGAGTTAACATATACGTGCAACACATGTGCTGAGAAATTAGTCCCTTAAGAAGTAGTTATAAAATAATAAGCTTACTATATCACCCTTTAAATATAATAAATTTAATGCATTGAGAGATGAATAGTACTTAATATGAGTAAAATAGCTATAAAATGATAAATTATCTCTTGTTTTTCCAAATCAAACAAATAAAATTGAACATTTATTTTTAATATAGTGGACAATTAAAAAATGACGGAGAAATTATTTCGCTCTTTATTGTAAAACAAAATTAGAAATGAACAAAAGAGTTGACTTGACAGACCAAGTGCATTAATTAGACGCATGAATGAGTCGCCTTGCCAAGTTCGAGAGACGAGAGCAGCTAATAATTAATAGGCAGCACAAAGACTTTGAATATGTACGTCAGGCGTCAACTTTGAATATGTACGTCAGGTGTCAACTTAGTTTATTATAGGGTCTTAATTCCTCGATTACGTGTAGAATTTGTTATTGCACCATCTTCAGAATTTTTCTACTATATAGAAGAGTGTAGACCTGGGACGACCAAGGGCATCACAGTCATTTTATATAAATTTCTGCTTTACTCACTTGTGCGTATAAGCCTCAAAACTTGAACATAAATTCATAATGACAAAAAAAATCAAGTTCCTTTTTCTAAATGTTAAGATGTGATATCTCAGTGGACCCACATTACCCCATCACAAGTACTCCTCTTAAATTCTCTGTGTCAGTATTGATTATATTCACTCCTATTCCATATTTAATGAGGTGACATTTTTAATTTTGTTTTATTCAAACGAGTTGTCCACATGCACATTTAATTACTATACAAAATAACTATTGTAATAGAATAACAAAAAAGATACTAATAAATATTTAAAAGGTATTAATCTATCCACATTATTTGAAAATATAGGTGAGATTTGTAATATTAAAAATAAGGCAAATTACACACAATAAATAAATTCTTTCAATACATATTGTTTGTTCCATTCTTTCATGAGTAATTGTCAACTATCAATAAATTGTATTAAAAAAATGCTTTGTAATATTTATTATTATATTACAAAAATTACATATCATATATCTATATAATAAAAAATAATTATCTTATCTCCTTAAAATATAGTATTATTTTATTTACTTTTACTTGTTCACTACATTCAGTAAAGAAGATTATACATTTTTATTGAAAAAAGTTTTAGAATACATATAATTTATATAGAATGATACTCAAGTATTTATTATTTTACTACCAATTAATGTCATTTTAAATGAGTTGTATAATTTTAATTACCTCATTGAGTTACTAAAATTTATATTACATTATTTTTTGTTAGTATCTTTTGGTTCACCTTGTTTGAGGTAGTACAGTATCTCATCATGTATGCAAATCTCTTTGGAATCTCTCTTTGCTTATTGTACTAAATTGTTCTCTTAATTTTGTTGTGTATAAGACATGAAGTAAAGCCGTAGTTTCTTTCTTTTCCTCCCATCTTTTATCAAGTTACAAAGGATATGTTGTTCATTTTTACTTTCATCAAGTAGGTAATTATTCTCACCTGTTAAACACTTGAAACTCACCTGTTAAACACTTGCAAGACGAATTTGTATGCATTCGAGATTAGTTTATGGATAAATAGCTATACCTTTTGCTTCATCTAATTACTGAAAATTTGTTAATAAAAATTACACTTATAGTTTTAATCTACTTTTACAGAATTTTCAAATACAGCGTGAAAAGAATACCATTGAAAATTGTTTAATTTGACGTATGTGTTTGATGTAATGCTGAAATGAGTATTAAAGCACATAATCTTTTAATAATAATTGTGGCAACTTAGAATAGAAAAATAATTTATTGTAAAGTGTGATCCCCATCATCATTCTTTATCGTGCTTATATGAAAATATTAATAATTATTGTATTTTTCAAGAAAAAAAAATTACACCTACAAACACAATGTATTGGGCCCGTAAACGGGCCTTTTTCATATCTAACATATATATATCGTTCGTAATTTCAACGATGACCCACAAAAGTAACACAAATTTTTTACACATACTCAGTTATATGCATTAAACAAATAATGAATGAATAAAATACATAATTCAATTTTAAATTAGTACAGGTATAATTAAGATGCCAACAGCACACACGCAAGTGGACAAATGTTAAATTGAAGAACCTCGTGTTCCAAGAAGCCACTTATGTACTTTTTACCAGTAAAGCAGTACAGTTGAATTTGTACACGTGATTTATGAACACGCATATTGAGATGACCAAAGCAAATGAATAAGAAGTATAACACAGTAATATGATTAAAGAACAAAATAACAAGAATTGAGTAATTTGATAAACAAGCAAGTGCAGCCTGAGTTCCGACGTTATAAGTTGGCAAGGCCGCCGAAGTGAGCTCCTGAGTTGGACTATGCAACAGTGTAATAAAGCTTATGAACGAGTAAGAATAACAAAGTACAAGTGTCATGCGTTGTGCGCTAACCAGAATCCAAATGCCCTTCAACAAGGTAAGATGTAAGTTATAGCTAAATTTCAGGAAACAAGATCCACAAGTAACGCCCTCATAGAATCCATTAACTGCTCATTATTGAGGCTAAGTAACGGTTGGCGGTATTCTTGTTATCTTGCGTAACAGCTTTATCTTATCCGGTCAATGCTCTGTGCTCGGCTCCTCATCTCCGGAGCCATGACTTCGGCTACCGATGGCTCAGGATTAAGGCTGGGCGTTCGGTCGGTTCGGTTCGGTTTCACAAATTCGGTTCGATTTTTTGGTTTTCGGTTTGTAAAAAATGGGAATCGAAACCAAACTGAAATAACTTCGGTTCAATTCGGTTTTTGCAATTTCGGTTCGATTTATTCGATCGGTTTCTTCGGTTTAGATATGGATGACATAGTTAAGCATCAAGCCGATACTTCATCGTTCCAGAAAATCCAAATAAAGCTCGGTGTGAGACAGTAGAAGTGTTGACTGCATAATAATCACTTCATCAGCCAAAATACAAATTAATGCAGTGGCAGAAATTTCACCACATTTCACTTAAGTCCTCTATTACTAGTATTTCTTGTTTACTAGCCAACATCTTCTCTACAATCCAAGAGATATGACAGAGGAAATGGAGATTATAAGTAGTTTCTACTTGTCAAACTTTGTTGTATCACATCTTCCTACCACTAACCAAAAAGAGTTTTTATTCACAATTTGCAATGTTAATATTCCTAAGATAACACTCATTGTCACAAGAAAATATGCTAATGGGTGTTCTAAGATACATTGTTGAGGAAATTTATTAAAAATCTACAAGGAATTGTACAAGGAATATATAATATATGTTTCAAGAAAAAAGTGGCTTGTTAAAATTCGATTTTTCGGTTTAACCGAATTAAATTTTGCATAAACCGAAAACCGAACCGAATTGTTGAAATCTTATAAATTTAAACCGAACCGGACTGAAAAAACAAAACCGAAATTAACTTCGTTTCGGTTCGGTCGATTTTTTCGGTTTGAACCATATTATGCCCAGCCCTACTCAGGATGCTCGCTAGCCAAGCATGTGAACTGGACTGGGCACTACTTCTGCCGACTCACGTCTGACCTGTCCCTATTGCCACGTGTCACCACCTGAATTGTCCACCTGTCAATTCCAAATTTCACTCCATACAGATACTTTCCGATTGCTCGCCGAGATGTAGCCGGGAAGTGGAAAGGTATATATCAGTGAAATTCCAATCACCATTGTTCGAGGAATTGTAAGGAGACGACGATCGTCAAAGCTTCAATCTTTCAAAGCAAATAGCGATTGTTTCAAATTGAAATAAATTAGACGTACACAATAATCGTGAAAAAAGAGGGATTACCTCGTACAAGCAAAAATCTCACATCACATTCCTGCTAGTTCTCTAGCCAGCATTCAAACTAAATGCTGTATCTGATCTGATCACGCATTAAAGCCAAAATCAACCCGTTAACCTGCAATCATCAATCAACCAAGTCAACACAGATAAAACAGAGAGCATTAATCCATTAATTGCACCTCAATATCAACTGAGCTTATTAAAAATAATAATGAAATCCATTATTTAAACCTTAATTTTCAAGATGTAGGACACCTGTAAGAAGATATTTTGTTTATTAAGTAGTAGTACCTGCTTCTGCTCCACAGCTCTCGAAAACTCAATTCCATATGACAAGTGTGTGATCGCCACATTATCAAGCACAATGTTGAAATCCTTGGCACGTCGGATCAAGCTCTCGCGTACAAGTGCGGATACACACACGGATAGGGGTGGCAAAATCAGTCCATAAAATCATGACCCACCCAACTCGTTTAGGTATGAGCAGGTTTAATGACCTGCTTATCTTATTAACTCAGCCCATTTCACCTGCTTAATGCAGCCCATTTAAAAACTAGGCTGATACGCAGCTAATTTAAAAATTAGGCTGGTATGCAGCCCAGATTGACCCTTGAGAAAGTGTCTAGATATATTTAAAACAGACATTTTGTCTATTTGATATGTTGTTTATAGTTATAATATACGGAAAAAAGTTTTATTAGGTACTCAAACAAATTATAAGATCACAAACATAGAATTTAAAATTTACAAAGGGGTAGTTTGGTAGGATGTAGTAGTGTTTTTCAACCTATGTATAACTAATACATGTATTATCTGTACACGCTATTCAGTACTATTCTTATACACAGCAAACCAAGGTATTTGCAATACAAAGGGTTATTAATATATGAATGAGCATGGTTAAAGACAGAAGTGCTCGTAAAACACCAAACCAAACAGTGGATAAGGAATAATCTCGGCATAACGAATCCTAGCATTATTAATACACCTTATTCATTACTATTGTTATTGTTATACACTCTACCAAACGATCCCTAAGAATTAGACTGATTGGGTTATGACCCTCTTCAACCCAACCCATTTAGCCCAAGTATTAAGTCAGCCCCTCAGTCCGACCTGACCCTCCCATTTAAATTACACTCTCTAGCCAAATATACAAAAATAATTACATTCTCTAGCCAAATACACAAAAAATACACACTGTTATGTATAAAATGGTGTATATTTTATGTATATTACACATTATATACAAAATATACATTTGCTGACTATTGTTTTGGCGGATGGCTATTTATGCCAATTTCTCTGTTTATTACCCTACCCAATTCCAACACGAGACGCCCATTTGTACTGTTACTTTATATTTGATGGTAATATAGTTCTATAAACAGTCAAAGAGGTTAATTGAAGGTTAAATATGTTGAGTAGTGTATCACAAAGATCAAAAAAAGAATATACTAATAACTCCAGGACCAAAAGTGCTATTATACCTAAAATTTAATAAGAATTGAGCGGGTTGGGTAATGACCCGATTTTTAGCCCATTTCATTCCACCCGACCCACCCATTTAACACCCCTAGTACAGTATACCTGTGGCCTCTCAGTAAGTAACTGATCAGCATTGAATTTGGCAACAACAGCTTTAAGCACTTCATTACCAGTAGAAGGAAGCACTTTCTCATCATATTACTAACCGTCTTAAATATCTCCCACTCGGCACTTCAGGTCTTGACAATATCCTCAAAGTCAAATTAACTATCTGTAAATCCTTAGTCCCCGATATCGAAGAAAACGTATGCGGCTTCGTACGTATATCGAAAATATACGGTTTTTGTAGCCATGGGATTAAAAAATGAGTTCCTTCACCAACGGTCAAACAGAACGGCACGTTGACCACCGTCAACTGTGTAAAGAGATGAGTTGAGAAGGGTACCACCCAGCCCCAGAGTGAATGCGGCTCGGGCTATGTTGGTTAGGAATGAAACTGCAGCTTGGCTACCCATTGTAATTTTGTTTTGTTTGTATGTAGAAACACAGAGAGACAGGGATTTTGATTTTATTAGGGTTTATAGGGTTTTTGAGGAGAGTGTGGATTGCTATGCAAGTAAAAAACCTAATTGAGGAGTCGGGTTTGGGTTTGCCCATTGCAATTTGTATCATTTATTTTTTGGACGAAAATTATTTTCACCATCTAATTTTGCTCTAAAAATCAAACCCGCCCTCAACTTTAAACAATAGTCATTCTCCTCCCCTTTATCCTAATTGACTTTTCAAATTTCTATTTTACCCTTACATTACCAAGCTCGTCTTTTTTTCTTTTACTTCTTCAAAATCATGATTCTTTTTATCTCTTTAATTTATGTAACAAATTTCCTATATAAAAAAAAAATTGTTATCGAGACGGGAAAAGAAAAGTGAGAAGTACTAGTTGACTATATAACTTCATGACGTTCTATAATGAAACAAATGATAAGAATAATTTTTTTTATTTAAAATAATCAAAATTCTGATATTTATTTATACAAGTAAAAATAACAGGTAATAATGACTTTATAAATATATTTCAATGCATGATAATACAAAATAATTAATAAAAATAGAGGTTTATTCTATAACAAATTCCTAAAAGATTATCTATTTATGTTATAAATGATTTTAAATTATAATTTAAAATATTCCACTAATGACAATCAAAACTCGTTTATATATTAACAATAGAGGATAAGAAGAAGTGAAACTTAAATATACATATACATACATATGTAAAAATGATAGGTAATATGTGAGAGTGTGTGTGTGTGTGTGTACATACATAATTAATGCATGTACATACATAATATATACTTAATGCATGTAATATTAAAATACCAATCATAAAAAGTAACATTAGATTTTGCGATAAATTTATAAGAGGATTATTCTAATTATAATATGAATTTAAATAAAAATCTATAAATACCTAGGTTTAAAATATAAATTTTATATAATTTAAAAAGGTAATACATAGATGGAGGATTGACAATGTCATGGGTAAAATAGACATTGCATAGGATAAAGAGGGGAGAATGTCTATTGTTCATAGTTGAGGGAGAGATTTGATTTTTAAAATAAAGTTGGGGGTGAAAATGATTTTATCATCATTTTTTAACGTTTTAAACTAACAGGAAAACAAATAAATACAAGAAATGGAAAGAAACGAAAAAGTAAGAAAAATACACAGTAGAAATAACAATTGTAAATGACTATATGGTACTTCTTTGGTTTAAAATTAGCGTCCACTTAGTCTTTAGCGCGGCGATTAAGAAGATATTAATTCTTACAAAAAAAATAGGTATTTTTACTAAACTTCTCTTAATTAAAAATTTCATATTGACTACTATTAACTTGAAACATTGAGATCTGATCACTTGGCACTTAATAAGGGCAAATATGAAAAAGTAAATCTAATTCCTTTTTTATTATTTAAGTGGACACTTATTATGAAGCAAAAGTTAATTCCTTCATGAATTTTTAGTGTCTGCTCTTATGCTCGTGCTGAAAGCAATTGCGATTTTCGAGTGCGGGTTTGAATTAAAAGAAACGGGTTAGATTATTAGGAGCGGGTTTGAATTTAAGAAATTGGTGGGTTTAGTTTTTAAATTAAGTAATATATGTGGCGAATCATGATATATCAGGTGGCTATTTTAAATTGTAAAAAGTTATTAGTTAGTTTGAGGGGTATCTTTGACCTAAAAAAAAAAAAAAAAAACAGGTTGGGGTATTTTTAGAGCAAAAGATGGATTGAGGGGGTATGTTTAGATCAAAAGATGAATGAAGGATATTTTGAGCCATTTTCAAAAGTATATTAAATAAACAAGGTAATTAAAGTACATCAAATATAATTCAAGACATGAAATGAAATAACCACTCCTAAAGCCATACAAGTATCTATAATTTAAATATTACACATTTCATGCATGTATAGAGGAGTCTGCAACTTAAATAACCCAAAAAGTGTCAAAAGGCACTAAAATACCCCATTAAAAAAAAAGTTACCAAAATGCCTTTTGAGCACTAAATTAACCCGCAATAGGACCAAAGTGTAACCAAAGTGTAAATTTACACTTTGGCCCTATTGCGCACTAATTTAGTGCGCAATACCTGATTTCTAGAACTGCCAACCCGTTATTCAAAAAATAGTTTTGAAATTCACGTTTTTTCCGTACTTTGACCAAAGATTAGTCATGTTTAAAAACACCAGAATATCAATATTATGGATAGAACCTGATATCTTTTTCTGCGAACAATAATGTAGGCTCAACGCATCAAGTATACATGTACGTTTGGATAGTTGTTTTAGGGGTTGTAAAGTGTCCCGAAGTAAGTTTTGTTTGTTTGGAAACATGTTATCTTTAGGTTTAAGTGTTTTATTTTATAGGGTTTTGATTAATTTAAGACGTCGCACGAGTTATTATTAAACGACAATAAAAACTAAGATAACTAATTATCATTAAGAACATAATACCAAAAAAAATGTAATATTAACATAAAATGTACATTTTATTTACAAATTAATACACAATCTCCATCCCCCCAGGTCCCACATGTGGGAGCCTTTAGAATAACCTTAGCCTAAGGCGAACCCCACCACCCCCACCACTCTCACCATCATCGCCATCCCCCCCTCTTTCTCTTAATGTCTGCACGCCGTATGGCGTGATCATCCCTGCGTTTCCTTCCTAGGGGCTTGTTCAAAACATGCTTCCTATGGGAGACGACGGTGGCGAAATGTGATCCTCAGGAGATGACTCTATCGGAGCAGGAAACGGGTCCACAGGCGCAGAAGAATGTACCTGAAATAACATATAATCAATTTAGTTTAGTTTTATGCTAAACTAAACATAAAATAACATATAAACAATTAATTTAATACATTATTTTATTGTAAAAAATCAAATATGTGTGTCGATGGGCTCCTGAGACGGCTGGTGAAGGGCTCCTTAGAAGGCTCATGGTGGCTCCTCGGCGGTCTTCGAGTGGGCCGGAGGCGAGATGTAGATGGTGTTCAAGCAGAGACGGGTCCACGGCGCGAAGAATGAACCTGAAATAACATATAAACAATTTAGTTTAGATTTAGGCTAACTAAACATAAAATAACATATAAACAATTAATTTAATACATTATTTTATTGTAAAAAAATCAAACCTGTGTGTCGATGGGCTGCTGAGATGGCTGGTGAGAGGCTCTGATATGGCTCCTCGGCGGTCTCTGAGCGGATGCCGAGAGCAGGAGATATGACGAAGTCCTCGAATAAGTAATCATAGTCCCCGGCTCCGTGCCACCTAGTATATCATGGTGGCCGGCTCGCCTGTGGATGACGAGCGGCGGTGTGCGGGCGATGGCCAAAACATGTGATGCGAAAATAAATCCAACGTATATACAAGTGTCGACGGATGCTGCGAAGTCGACGGCGGTAAGAAGTCGACGGGATCTCTAAGTCAACGGCGAAGAAGTCGACGGGATCTGCGAAGTCGACGAAGGCTCTTTTGGGCAGAGCTAGGAATTGGTGTATGGTCGTCGGGATCATCTCTGCTAGACCACGACCCCTTACGGCCCCACCCCCGTCGTGACCACCCCTCTGCCCCTACGCCGGCCGCCGCCGGTCCCTGCCCCCTACCCCCATCGGCCACCGGCCCCTGCCGCACGACTACGATCACGAGCACCAGCACGACGATCGGGACCTGCGGAACAGGCTCGTCGACACGTCCGAGCTCCTGCGCTTGCTGCATACCACCCTTGGCTAGCTGAACCATCCGCGCTGCATATCCCGTTGTCTCAAGGGCATTCATATAGTCCAAGCTCTCCCAACGCATCCTTTGTATGGTCCGTAGCTGCATTTCTTTGCAAATAGTAATGATTGAATAAATTTGTAACTTAATACATAAAACGATTAATTAAGTTTAAGGCTAATAAAACTTACCAACGCCTCATACTGTCTTGCGAGAGCTGCATATCCTCGGCCATATGCACGCGGCCTCGCAGGGTTGCCAATCAAGTTACTAGTGATCCGCGTGTACCACTGCATGTACGTCTGGACAGGAGTCGCATGTCCGACCACCGCTAGCGTCCCCACCCTCTGATCCCAATGGTGGACCTGGAGCTGCATAAAGGTGTTATACCTCGCATTTTGTACGTCGAGATATTCCGAGTAAATTGTGGAAAGTTAGGGACGAGGTTATTTTTTTCGGTTTTGTTAAGAATGTATAAGTCGCGTATTCATCTTTTATTGGTATGGAAAATTAAGGGCTAAGAGAGGAAATAAAACTTTCATGAAATGGCCAAAAGGCCAAAGTGGCCGTGGGCCCCGCTCACATGATGGCCAAAAAGGGGGCCATGTGTTTATTTCATATTTGTAGGGGCATGTATGTGTATATGTAAAATTCATGGTCATGCAAGACTCCAAGTCATCTTTTATAATTTAAAGAGAATTCTAGAAAATTTGAGAGAATTGAAGAAAAAAAAAAAGAAAAGAGAGGCACATGACTGGCCATGTGCCTCAACTTATATATATATATATATGTGTGTGAGTCATGAAGGCAAGACAATTTATCATCTTCACCATGGAAAATTCAAGAAAAATGGAGAAAAGAGAGAAGGGAGCAGGCCAAGAAGGCTGGCCGAACAGCCCCTATGGAAGTTGATTAGGAAAAATTTTGTTCTAGCTTTTCAACTCATTGGAAGGCCCTCTCTGACATGGAATAATTGTGGGAGCAAGAAAAACATTCATCCTCACAAAACATGTCCTAGCCGAGAATGAAGAAAGGCAAAGGTGGATGGAAGAAGGTGAGCTTTGAGCTTCTTTACATGTTTGGTAGGTGTTTATACATGTTGTGATATGTGAAATGAATGAAGTTCATGAAGTTATGGGGTTGTGTTGTGTGGCCGTGTATATGTAGTATGGTATGGAAGTGATGAACTAATTTATTTAGTATGTTGGATTGTTGTATTATGAATGGTTGTGCATGTTGTAATGTGAAGGAATGGATAGAATTCATGAAATCATGGGTGTTGGTATGTTGGCCGAATGGTGGCTGCTTTGTGAAGGAAGAATGAATCAAATTTATTTAGTGTTCTTGGCTATTGTTGTTGAGAATTATATGGTGAGAATGAAAGTTTAATGACTTATGTTGAAGTTGTAATATCGTGTGGGCTGTTTTGGGGAGCCAATGTGATTTTAATATGGCTTCTTGTCTTGATAAAAATATTGTTGCTAACGTATGGAATTGGTGATATAGTGTGTGAATTCGGAAGAAAGAAATGTATTGTTGTTGTCCCTATGGAAATGAGTGGTTTCGGGTTCCATGGCATAGTGTTGGGATTGTCTTGAATATTTTGTGGATTGTTCGGAATGTTCTTAAATCTTGTTTGGATGGTCGTTAGTTTGGTTGTTGTTGAATAATTGGCCGAGTTGAATCCTCGGGGATGTTGGATTTATAGGGGAAATGCTGCCGGAATTTCTGTGGATAAAGTGATGGCTTGGAATTGAGTTGTTCAATGCTTATGGCTAATGTTGGGTGTCCAATGACATTATTGTAGATCGTGAGAAGCCGAGGCGTAAGTTTGGATTAGTTCAGAGGGCAGCTAAGGTATGTAAGCTCACCTCTCTTTCTTTGGCATGTCTTAGTTAAATTAAGCTATGATATGATCCCCGAGGTAATTCTACTCTACGATCCGAGCATGCCTATGATTCTTATTTGCTTCTTGATATCCGTATTCATAATGTAGCCAAATTATGATTCTTATGCCCTTTGTATGATCAAATATGAATGTGCATAAAAGATTATGTTCGAAAAGGGTCGGTAACTACGAACGTCCGTAACTTCCATAGGAAGGCTCGGATCGCTTCGATATGTCCGTAGGAGGTTCAGTAGCGTATGATGATCTTAACTTCCACGGGCGGGCCCGGATCGGTCAAGCACTTGTCCGTGGGCCCGCAAGACGTTCCTTTGTATAGTTCTAGCAACTTGTTAAAAGAACTTAATATGGTTAACAACCTGACCTCCGAATATGATTACTCACTTACCTGTTAAGTCTGAAATGAGAAATCGTATGTATATGATTCCGATACGTAATTATGATGGCTAAAGTCCTATTTGACAAGTCCCGAGTAACATTCAAAAGAAACTGGATTTGACTATGACTATTGGCTTGGTTTTTAAATGATAGTCTGTTTTGATTGTTTTATGGAATTTGTGTAAATGTACGAAATGAGAATTCGTAGGCATATGTTCTGGATACGTAACTATGATTGATAAATTTTCATTTGATATGTTCCGAGTAATATCCGGAAGAGATTTGAATTGGGTAATGCCATCGGCTTGTAAATGATACTCTGTCTGATTATTCTGTTAAATCTGTGTAAATGTTGTGAATGGCATATAGATCCCACGATTCTGCTCGTGCACACTTTTGTTACTTCCTTCGCCGAGTCCCGGGGCCGGTTGTTATCGTGCGCATTATGCTATATTTCCGGAGTATGATGTGTCCGGTTCGCCGAGCCCCCTTTGGCGGAACCGAGGATAATGGTGTTATGATGTGTCCGGCACGCCGAGCCCCTTTTCAGCCGGGTACCGTGGTTATATGATATGATGTGTGACGGAGATACGGAGATATGAAAACTTCCGAAGTATGATGAGTTGTGGCGCTCAAGGCAGGAGGGGCGACCACGTTCCGTCCGCCGGGTCCTATCACGGACCGCATAGGGTATATGATAATCTGATGATCTGATGACATGATGATTTGATAATGTGATGGTTTGATAATATAATGAATCTGTTCTGATGATACGATAACATGATGATTCTGTCTGATGTGATGATATGATAATCTGATGATTCTGTTTACCGAGTCCCTCACTGGAGGGCCGGGACACGTTATGTGTTATATATATATGTATTCCGAAATATGATCTGTTAGTTTCGGGACCGGTGGTGGGGCAAACCCAATGGTGGGGCAAACCCAGTGGCGAGGCACATTCCGCACTGGTCTAGGCGAATCCCACATTGGTATAGGCAAATCCCACATTGGTTTAGGCGAATCCCACATCGGTTAATGTCAGCTACTATGATATGTTCTATTCTATATACACATGAGACAAATGTTTTTCAAAAGAAAGCTAAGTATTTTGAGCATTAGGATTATTATATCTCCTTGTACCTCTTATGCACTATTTGTATTACAGATACATGTACTCCGGTATTCTGACTATTATGCACATTTATTGTACTCCTCATTTCTGTTATGATCTCGTCCCCTGTATTCCGTACTGACCCCCTTTCTTCGGGGGCTGCGTTTCATGCGCGCGGTACACCCGAGTGTGAGTCAAAGATATTAGCGAAGATGTTCCGGCGGATTGGCGAGCTCCACTTTCTCCGGCGGCGAGTCAATATATATATATATATATATATGTTATGGTATCTGAATATGTTAGAGACTTTGCAGACAGTGTCATGTGTATAGTGTGTCGGTCTGTAAGCGGCTCCATAAGCCGATGTATTGTTATATATTATATTACAGATTTCGTACGATTACAGATGCTGTTTGTTATAAGAAGGTGAAAAGCATAAGTGTTTTCCGAAAAAAGTTCTATTATGTATTTATGCTATGATTAAGGGCCCAGTCTGATTATGAGTGCTACGAAGGTCAGCGGGTTCGCTCGGCCCTAAGTAAGGGTCGGGTGCCCATCACACCCTACTGGATTAAGGGTGTGATAAATTGGTATTAGAGCGGTTCGTCCTAGGGGTTGTCTGCAAAGTCGTGTCCGGTAGAGTCCTGTTTATGGTGTGAAGCCGGCTACATTTATAAACAGGAGGCTACGGGGCATCTAGGGTAGTTGCTCTTCTTTGACATCTTAGATCGTGCCATAGAGCCAAGGCATAGGAAATGAGATTTTTGATACTAACCTTTGATTTCAGCAGGAGAAGGGCAACGACAGAAGAAAGTAATTAGCGATATTGGAAGCTACAAAGCACGCAGGTAAGAAAAGGTATGAAAGATGTATGTCGAGTAAGGTATTGACATACGATTGAAATGCAAAGTTGAAAACGGAAAAAGAAGGTAAGCAAGAAAGTGTGACACGTGTAGCCGTGTTGAACATATGAGGTAAATCTAATATTTCCGGATCTTTATGAATATTGAGAGCCCTGTGTGGCTATGATACGATACAATACGACATGATATGTATATATGATGATGGCCCTGTGAGGCACTGTTGGTATTTCTGGCGTGCAGGTTTTGGAATAGTAAGAAATACGGAAAACTGCGAAATTTTTCTAGAAATGGTACGGAAATGAGATGTAAGTCTGGAATATGTTTTGAAAGAGTCGTGTTAATAGTAACGATGGGAGTCGACTGAGCTACGAGTATGGCTGCCCTCTAGGAATGAGTTAACCAAGGAGCTGGTGATAATAGTAAATAGGAGGAAAATATGACAAGATTAGAGTCACGGGAAGTAATGATACAAGCAAAACAGGGTATGAAGGAAAAAGAACGGTGACGGATAAGAATGTATTAATAAGACAGCTGCCGGGATGTGTTGTGAGGGCGTTTTGAGAATATGTTAAGATTCCGACCTTCTCCAGATGATGTGATGAAGGTTATGCAATGAGGTGGACGCGATCATACCAGCATTAACGTACCCGATTATGTTAGAGTTTCAAGGTTAAGCGTGCTGGAGTGAGAGAAATTTTGGGATGGGTGACCCCCCTGGGAAGTTTTTACGAAAAGTCTTACGAATTCAGATGTAAGAGGCAAGTGAGAAGTTAGATTAATCTAAGGAAAAATTAGAGTCTGCGGAGTGGGCAGAAACCTTAAGAGATTGAGTAGGACGGGGCGGATTAGGTCAGTAAAAAGAAGGAGTTGACGGAAAGAGGAAATAAGAAGGAAGTGAGACAATAGTATGGTAATAAGTGTGTATCCACATCTCGGATAACGCCTCCTCTTATCCATCTCCGCGCGTATGGGATCGCCTCATCAATATAGTCGAGTGGAGGGTCAGCAGCTATGGGCTGAAAAGGTCTCATCCTAGTCTATAACCATATCTGAAAGGGTCATTAAAAAAATATTTTATTAGTCGTCGTTTCAAAAAGCTATATTTAGAATAAAATTACACACACTTAAATATAGTACATGGAGGAGCGGGCAAAATGTAGTGACATCGGTCTTCGCGCCCATAAGCGCTCGACAGAATTCGCGATACATGAAAGCCAGAATAGCAGCCCCCAACTGTAACATCCCAACTCGCCTAGATGCTCCAGAAACGACAAATACCTCAAGCTCACATGGGAATTCGATGTGTTCGGGAACAGGATGCCCCCGAATATGACGAAAAGGTACAGATGAGCTTGTTGGTCAACATCAACCTGAGATGTGTCCTTTGTAATCGGATGTTGCATGTCTACGAGGCGCAAGCTAGTGAAAAGGGAATGCATCGACAGCCGACTCTATCCCCATATATCACGCGGCTGCGGTTCGAAAGCAATGAGCCTAGTCAACTCCTACCGATACGACGGCATCTGTTGAGGCTCCTCAATATACAAAGCGCGTCCATCTACCTGGAGACCGTAAATAACCTCCACGTCCTGAAGGGTGATGGTGGCCTCACCAGTGCGGAGATGAAATGTATGGGTCTCTGGTCGCCATCGCTCAATGGTGGCCGTCACAAGAGCCCTGTCATGCTGTACGCGACTAGCAGCGACGCAATGGTATATACCGTCCTAATATAGTATCTCTAAGACGCGAGGATGTGGTGGCCAAGCTGCTAAAATATCCAATGCTTGTTCCATAAACCTAAGGCGGACCAAACGGGTGGGATCTACATTCGAATCCCATACTAGCTGGGACCTATGCTGCTGTTGTAGATGAAGTACCTCTGGCTCGAAGGGCCCCGGATGAAGGGAGGCGGGATCCATGGAGGTGTCGTATCTGTTTTACGCATTTTTAATTAATCATTAACATGTAATATAATTATGTAATCTTTTATCGAAAAATTATACTAAAGATGTTCAATCCTAAACTAAAGACGTTCAGATCTAAACTAAGGATGTTCAATTATACTAACTAATTAAGACTTTAACAGGAATTATATTAACTATCTAAATTTGCGAATTAATAATTGTTAATTAATTATTATACTAACTACAATTAACTTACTAATATTATATTAATGCTATTTTAAATCTTAAACTAAGGATGTTCAAACCTAACCTAAGGATGTTCAAACCTAACCTAAGGATTAAATAGAATTAACTAAAAAATATTATCTTAAGGATATTAAGGTTTAACTAAGGATGTTCAATTATACTAACTAACTAAGACTTTAACGGGAAATTATATTAACTATCTAAATTTGTGAATTAATAATTTTAATTAATTATTAAACTAACTACAATTAACTAACTAATATTACATTAATGCTATTTTAAATCTTAAACTAAGGATGTTCAAACCTAACCTAAGGATTAAATACAATTAACTAACAAATATTATCTTAAGGATATTAAAGTTTAACTAAGGATGTTCAAACCTAAACTAAGGATGTTCAATCCTAAATTAACAAATATTTCATAAATACAAATATAAAGATTAAAAATTCATTATCATACAATTAACAACTAGCTAGCAAATAATTAACAAATAAATAATTAATTAATTAAACTATTAACAAATATTTAATAAATAATTAACAAATAAACAATTAAGAAATACGAATTAAATAATCAACAAATAAACAATTACCTAACAAACAATTAACAATTAATTAATAAAAAAATTTAAAAAAAAATGAAAAAAAGGGTAGTGGACTGCCCATTTGCGCACAAAAAAAGTGTGCAATTTTTTTTTCGTAATCCGCAACTATTACACAACAATCATGCTTAGGATAGTAATATATTTAACAATGTAATACAAAATTCGTAGTGAAATACCTAGATTGAAGGTGGTTTTTAGTTTTTGAAATCGAGTTCTATGCCGCTTTATTCCGAAATCAAAGCTTTGAAACTTGTTCCTTGCCTTGAATATACCAAGAATATTGACTTTCGAGTTAAAAAATGACACGAAAAGGATGTTTTTGAATGGGGGCACCATGGGTTTTTGGTTGAAAATGGCGTTTATTTTTTTTTTGAAAAGCTTGGGGCGACCGTCGGCTGGGGAAAACGAGGGTCCCTGGGAAATACCCTATTGCGCACTAATTTAGTGCGCAATAGGGCCAAAGTGTACTATTGCGCACTAATTTAGTGTGCAAAAGGCATTTTGGTAACTTTTTTTTTAGTGGGGTATTTTGGCACCTTTTGACACTTTTTGGGTTATTTAAGTTGCGGACTCTGTATAGAGCCTCTACAAAGTCACGAATAAATAGATAAAGTAACAGAGTTAGTCCATGATAAGTTGGTATTTACCAACTTATCTCTTCTTTAATCTTATATTTTTGCTATGTTTGATTGAGAAAATAGTGCATTTAAGATCGTTTACATTTATTTTACAGGTTTTATGTGATTTAGAAGTGATCGGAAGAAACTAAGTGAAAATAAAGTAAAAAAGAAGCCAAACTGGACAGTTTTGCAAAAACGGGACAGATTTGCAAAATTTGAAAATCAGGGGCTGTTTTGGTCTAATTTTGAGTGGGAAAATTTTGGAACTACAAAAGAAGACATGAGAGACATTATTCTGATCTTTGGCCATTTTTACACAAGTTTGGGAGCTAGGGTTCATCACCAACACTTTGGAATAGAAGATTTGGAGGCACCCAATGAGAAATTCTTTATCCATTTCTTCTACTCTTGCTATGTATTAAATATTTATGTGTGTGTTATTTCATTCCAATGCTTGAATCTTGTTTATGCAAATATTCATATGCCTAGTTTGGAAGAATCTCTTATTTTGCTTATGTATTAAACAATTTTTTATTTCTAATTGAGTGAGTTTATTGTTTCTCTATTAACTCTTCAAGGTTTAATGTCATTTAATGGTGTACAACATTATTTGTGCCTAAATACCCTTACTTTGCTTGGAAAAGAAAGTAGAGGTTAGGAAAAGAGTTAATAGCAAGGATTTGGGGCTTAACCCTCATCTAATAACTTGAGCTAGGAATAGGATAGTTAACTTGAGATTCAATTGGTAGTGCTTAATTTCACACTCTAAAGCTTGGAAAAGTTTAGAGTGAAATTCATTGATTTGGTTGGAAGACTTTCAATGAGATTTTTGAAACCATTATCTATTAACATAAACTCGCTCTTAGTTGTAAAATTGTAAAATACATTGGATCGTTACTTGAGAGTAATTTCCCTTGTATCCATGCTTGTGGCCATTGATCATTTTACTTGCTTTTTAGGTTAGTTTACATTTTTGCATCAGTTATAATTTTCTCAAAACCAAAATAATATTAAGTGTTTGGCTTAGTGTAGAAAGTGAAAATTCCTTACTTGCTTGATTGCCTAGTATATTGTTCCTTGTGGGATTCGACTCCGACTCATAGTTGGATAATTATATTGCATACGACCATGTACATTTTCTCTTTGAGGAGTGGATTTGGACGTTATCAATTTTGGCGCCGTTGCCGGGGAACAATTGGCGTATTTGAGTTGGTTTGGGATTTAAGCTTACTTGCTTTGATCTAAACTTGTGAATATTTGTATAGTTATTTTCTTTTTCTTTGTTTATTTTCTTAGTTTTTGTAAATGACATCATATAATGAAAATTGGTCGGATGGTACTTGTTCATACTTTGATGATCCTTGTCCTTATTGTGGAAGACCACACTCATGGCAAAATTGTTTGAATTCTCCCGGGGGCGGATTGTGCGCACAATCCCAAACCTATGAGTGGAGTATTTGTGCTAGGTGTGGTGGTCAAAATGGTCATTGGGACAATTGTGCTTATTTGTCCTTCCCTTCCCCGAACCCCCACTATAACGATTCTACTTGTGATTTTGATGATGATAGGAATATGGAAGTGGAAGAAGTTTCAAATGCTCAAAATGAGAGGATAATGCTCATGTTGGAGACCATTCTTGAAAAAGAGGAAAAGTTGAACTTAGCACTCGAGGACTTGAGGCAACCACTTAATGACTCGAGGCAAGCAATTAATTATAATGACAAAGCTATTCACACCTTGGAGGATCAAATGAAATTATTAGTTGAGGCTCATAACGCTCACCAACTTGAGGGTGTTGAAATTAGACAAGAAAGTGTCCAAAACATGAATTTCTCCATGGGTGAATTTTTACAAACTTTGGACGACTCTCACCATGGAGAAACCTTTGACAAAGTGGAAATTGTGAGCCAAGAGTGGATAATGAATCAAGCTCAACAACTTGAAGTCTATGGGGATCACCGTGAAGGCATTTTATGGATGATGGAAGAATTTCTAAAGATTCATGTTGAGCAAAGTCAAGAAATGGAGCGACTTGAAATTGCTATCCGGGAATTGGAGGCCGAATTAAATGCAAAAATTGAGGCATGTGATGCTCAATATCAAAGGGCCATGGAATGTAAATTTGAGATGGCTTCAATTGAAGAAGAGGTCAAGATTGATTTTCGAGAGGTAACGATGGATTGCCAACCGACCAACCCAAAAATAATGCAAGATGCCGAAGTTGAAGAAATGATACTAGAGTTGCATAAAAGGTTCACAAAATAATTTTTGAGGACTCTAGTTCATTTGTGGGTGAGGATGTCAAAGTTCATGCAAGTTTGAAAGTTAAGCGCATTAGACCACATTCTAACCATTTTTCAACATTGTGCTTTGCGAGTGAAATGGAATTGAACTAACCGAGCCTATGGAGAATTTTGGAGATGAAGAACAAGACGTTTTCATTTTGAAGTTTGTCATGCCAAGACGACAAAATGACATCCCTCACTTAAAGGCCAAAAAGTGCAAAATTCGATACCCGAAAGTTAGGCTCATTGCTTTCCTACCACCGCCCCACGTACATCACCGGAATCTTGATTCAAAATTAGGGCGAAAATTCATATCCTCCAAGTGGAAGGAAAAGTGGTAAAGCTGATACACGTCGTGCCACGACGTTAAATGCAGCGCTTTATGGGAGGCAACCCATGTCTCTTTGTTTTTTTTCTAAAATTAAAAAAAAAAAAAAAAAAAAAAAAAAAAAAAAGTTTCAGTTCAGCTTTTTACATTTTTTTTTTTTTTTTAAAATCTGTTTACCAAATATCACGGTGTTTGAAATTGTTTTGGATAAGTTGATGGGGGTTGGAGAAGTGCTAGACAGTGTTGGAGTTTTTGTGCAGGAGTTAGTCTCACAGTCAAATCCAAAAGAGGATGAAAAAAAAAAAAAAAAAAAAAAAAACAAAAACAAATACTAGCTGTTATGGGTCGTGCATAACTGGATATATAGACTAATAGACCCACTGCCCTTTTGCTTTATTTCTCTCTATGCTGGGAACACAAAAAGAAAACCATCATCTTCTTCCTCTCTCAACTCCCTCGTCCACGCTCAACACACGCTCACTTGCCACCAGTGCCAGGTAAGTTCTCGCCCCTCCTCTCTCTTCTTCTTCTTTCTCCGCTCATCTGCTTCTCTCTCTCTCTCTGAGAGCACTCCCCACCACCCAGTCCATTAGAGTTCTTTTCTATTTCCTTGTGCGAATTTGGGATTTGCGATTCGCTAGTGAATTTTGTCGATTCTATGGCTGGATTGTCGTGATTGAAGTTATGTTTGCTGAACTATGATTCCCAACTTAATTGGGAGGGTCGACTACCTACTGTACTTGTATAAAACTGAAGCATGTTTAGAAGTGTATGTGGTAGTTCGGCTTCATCTTAAAGTGTGCTTCATTTTAAAGTGTTTTATTTCAGTTATCCTTTTCTAATTCTCAATTTTCACGTGAATGATGTTATAGTGTGTGATGCAGTTTTAAGAAAGAAATAATTTTGTCATCGAGTTGTTCAACCTTAGCCTACAGTGAATTGTAGAGATGATGGAGTGTGAAATTTTGTTGAAAGAAACTTTAGTTGAGAGCTTGGTCAAAGGATCATGAGATTTTGTACTCTTGAGTTTTCTAATGCAAATTGAGTTTTGTGTGAGTATTTTTTGACTCATTGCAGCAAATGCAACATGGTTCAAGGACAATTTTGTGGAGAATGCTTGTCTATGAAATATGAAGAACATGTGTTGGAAGCTAAAAGAATCCGAATTGGTTTCTGTTTGTCAAGAAATTTGCTACTGAAGTTGTGCCGGTACTTTTTGACATTAAAATGGCCTCTTGTTCATCCAAAATGGTTCATGGAAGAGCAAACACATGGAAATCTCTCATTGACACTTCTTTTCAGGGAGTCCCTCCTAACTTGAGCTTTATTTCTTTGGTTGCTTTGAGGACAATGCAACAATTTTAAGTTGGGGAAGCTTTATTTTGATAAATATTTTTGTGACGGGGTGTGATATATCATGATGGATGATAATTTGATAGATTGACTTTATTTTGGTTTTTTTTTTTTTCCTTTTCTATTACATATTTATATTAGTATAATTTTTATTTTATTTTTTAGTACTAGCTTCTTTAGTTTTTCTTAGGAGTAAAAGTGGTGTGGGATGTGATTTTTTGCCCCTTGGCCAACTTTTGGCTTGCTTGGTACCAACTTATTTAAACCTTGGCATATGGATTCTTGATTCTTGAAAAAGAAAAAATTGAACTGATGATTCTTGTTGTGACCTTTAGATTAAATTTTTGGCTCTTATGTTCACTAACTAGTCTCTTTAGGCTATGAGTGGCTTTTTGAGTTCATTTATTTCAATTGGATCTTGGATACATATTCCACTTGGGTTTTCATGTGCCATGTGTGGTGAGGTTTTTGTGAGTTCTTTTGTATTATTTGTGGTCTAGAACTTGCCCGGAATGTGTTTCAAGGCAAAATCCTAGACTACACTTGGTTTGAAAAATGATGTTAGGCCTTCCTTGGACCGGTTTTTGCCTTAAATTTCCTACCCTTACATATTTTCCCTAGTCAACCCCTTTTGAGCCTTTAACCTTTCTTTGACAACCATGTTACAAGCTTTACCCCGTTCTTCATTGATCCATCTTTTGGTACCCTACCTCCTTAAGTGCTTTGAAAGTGCAAACATAGGCTAAAAGCCTAAGTTTGGGGGCGATGGTTGGTAAAGTGTGATGTGGAAGTTGCTTGAAAGGTGAAAATGAAAAAAAAAATAGTGGTCTTCCTTGAAATTTTGAAAAAAAAAAAAAAAAAAAAAAAAGAACAAACAACAACAAAAAGAATGAAGAAAAATGAAGGAAGAATAAAGAGTGGTGAATAATGGGAAGACTAGGTGGTGAAATGAAAAGATGAAGAAAATGGTGGAAAAGTTTTAAAGGAAATGTGCTTTGATTGTTGAAAATTGTAGTGCTTAGGGAGGTTTTTGAGTCACTATTTCCAAATTATGCTCCTACTTTAACCAAAAGCCTACATTACAACCCTTTAAGTCCTAAGTGATTTTGAACCAAGTGTGTCTACATTAGTGGAGATATACATGAAGGGCAAGCTTATGGTACTACTTGTGCATTAGAACATCTTTGTGAGAGAAGAGAGTTAATTCTTTCCATATATTTGATATCCCATTTGTGTTTTGAATTACTTTTTCTAAGTGTGGGATTATCTCTTGAGTGTGAGGACACATGAGAATTTAAGTTGTGAATTTGTTCCATTTTTCAATTGAGAGGAATGAACAAAAGAAAGTTATTTTGTGATAATGAGACAAATTTTGAAGCTTTAGTGTCATGACTTGGTTCATTTATTTTATATTTTAACTTTTCCCACAGTATAAATAGTCATAAGTTATCTCAGACTATGTGGTTTTAAAAATTTTATTTTTCTTTCTCTAACTTTTTAATTAATTGTAATAGTCTAGGTCTATCTATTAATAGTCTAATAATTTTTTGGGCCTATTAATATATTACCACTTGGTTTAACCTTAATGCAATTACCTTCCTTATTATTATTATTATTATTATTATTATTATTATTATTATTATTATTATTATTATTATTATTATTATTATTATTATTATTATTATTATTATTATTATTATGTGCTGATAATATCCTAGTATTCCTTATATGATAACATGAATTGAAAATGTTCTAATTCCTTTATAAGGAAAATTATTGTCTGCATATTCGTTGTCATATAATATTATTTTTTATATGGTAATTTTTGAACTGCAAATATTCTAAAGTTCATATAAGGAATAATATTATATGAATATTTTTAAAATTATATTACATGATTCTTCATATGGTAATATCTGAATTGCAATTATTAATTTCTTTTTAAAATTGATACAAATAGAATTTGTTGCCAAGTGGCTTGTTCATATTACGTCACTTGGCTTAATATTAAGCTAGACTATCCTCCTTTTATAATAACTAGTATTCGTACCCGCACGATGCGCGACCAGTATCAAATGAAACTAATCATACAAAATTATCATATGATTTCTTCGATACAATTAAAAAAAAATTATTATTGACATATATAATTAATAAATTTGTGCAACATTTAATTATAATTTTTCTTATTTGAACACATTAACTTAGATGTATTAATTTAACAACATCTAGATCTTGTGATGATCAACCTTGTTCATTATACAATCTTGATTAATTTTTGATATATACCATTAAAAAAATCACATCATGATAAATTAAAAGATTTGTCTGATTTAACTATTAGTTAAGTAACTTACTTCTAAATATGATTTGGAAAGCAAAAGAACTTACGAATGCTATGTGTTAGAGTTACTCACATGACAAATTAAATTTATATTCTTAAAAATATTGTGTGGTACTTGAATTTCTTTATATTCAATATTTTTAATTTTGGTTCTATTTATTAAGTCTTCCGTTACATGATCTTATTCACAATATAACTTTTTATTATAATATAATTTAAAATATCTTTTATTTCAAATGCTAATAAAGTTTATATTCTGAGAGTTTATCTGTGAAAAGTACTAAGGCAAACATTTGAGTGGAGTATGAGCAATAACTCATTCTAGTTCTTTCTTTTTTTCTTTAATCGTTTTCTCAATAAATAACATCATCCTCTTATACTTCTTTATTAAATCATGTCATAGTTACCAAAGAATCTATTTGAGAAAACAACTAACATATAAATTGAGTTTCCTCTTAAGAATCTTTTTGAATCGAAGTTGATCCTAAATAAAAAGATGAAATAAAAAGAAATATGTTTGATTCACTTGATTCTTAATTTTGTCTTTTTTTCATACTCCCGCGATGCGTCACTAGTATCAAATGAAGCTAATCATACAAAATTATCATCTTATTTCTTTGATACAATTAAAAAAATTATCATTGACATATATAAATTAATAAATTTGTGCAATATAACTTCGCCTTAAAATAATCGAGAGAAGATAATAATAGGATACGCCATGCAGAAATTCAGAAAATAATTTACCTTCAATATCATAAAAGGAACAATAATTTTAAAATATCATTCCAGAAGCAAAAGGTAGAGACCTTTAAAGGAATGAAACTAACCGTGAATAATTCAGAGCTTTTACATATGATGCATATTAAGGACTAAAGTTGAAGAAGCTTTCTCCTTCAGTAACATCTGGAAAAAATGCAATTCATATTCTCTAAAGAATTTTAATGGGAATTGACAAAAATGCTAAAAGAATTCGTCAAAAGAATTCATATATAAAAGCTTCTGAAGTGAGAAACTGAATGAAAAAATATTGATCAAATTACATGTTGATTTGAAGCTCTGCATATCTTTTTTTTTTCTTCGTTCTGTCAAGATCTCTTTAGAGAAAATTAAGGTCTTTTGCTTAGGTTCGGCTTATTTTATACTCTTTTGCTTCTTATTTATAGCAACTAAATTTTTTAACAATTGTAATAATATTATTTAGTTGAAATAAGAACTCTTTATATGGAAAACAAATAATATAGAGCACAACACGTCTATGGAGCAAATAGTTCGGCTCCTATTATAGTCTTTTGCTCCTTATTTATATCAACTAGATTTTTTAACCATTGTAATAATATTTTTTGGCTAAAATATGAATTCTTTATTTGAAAAATAAATAATATAGATCACACATTTATGGAGCAAATAGTTCAGCTCCTTTTATGGTCTTTGGCTCCTTATTTATAGCAACTAAATTTTTCTGATTAGTTCAAATAAGAATTCTTTATTTGGGAAATAATAATATAGATCTTTTTTAATTGATATACATTATGCAGTATTCTAATAATTAATATTGATTTATGTATATAACATGTTAAAATTATAATTTTAAGCGGACAAAATTAAAGGAGTTCGGAACCAAAATGCCCCCAAAAAAACCATGTGAAACCAAAATACCCCAACAAAAAAAAAGTGACAAAAGTACCTTTATTACTGCGCTAAAGCAGTTCACGGAGACGGAGCCGTTAACTGCTTTAGCGCAGTATTTTACTGCGTTATAGAAGCAGTTAAAAAAAAAATCTATAACGCAGTAAAATACTGCGTTATAGAAACAGTACCAAAAAAAAAAAAAATTGGCCAACTTTATTTTTTGCAACACTTAGTGTTTTTTTCCATACTTTAACCAATGATTAGTCGTGTGTCAAGACTCCAAAACGTCAATATTTTATATAGAACCTGATATTTTTTTCTGCATACAATAATGTAGGCTCAATACATCAAGGATATGTAAACGTTCAGATCGTCATTTTAGGACATAGACGTCCATTTTTATTTGAAGACTTGTTGTCATTAGCTTAAAGTTTTTTATTTTTAGGGTTTAGATTTAAGTGTGTTATTTTTTAAAGCATAACTTTATTTCGAATATATGCGGGTTTTTACGCTCGGACGTCCGATTTACGCGATTTTTTTTTTTTTTTGCAACATATTCGAAATAAAGTTACGCATTAAAAAATAACACACTTAAGGAACACTTAGTGTTTTTTTTCATAAAAAGATCGCAACATCTTATTTTAATAAATCTTTTCTTTGCAGCACTTAGTGTTTTTTTCATACTTTGACCAACGATTAGCCGTGTGTCAAGACTCCGAAACGTCAATATTTTATATAGAACCTGATATTTTTTTTCTGCGTAGTATAATGTAGGCTCAATACATCAAGGATACGTAAACGTTCGGATCATCGTTTTAGGGGTTGAAAAGGTATCCGAAGTAAGTTCTCTTTAAGGTTTAAGTGTTTAATTTTTTAAAGTTTTGATTTAAGCGTGTTATTTTTTAATCAAGACATAACTTTATTTTGAATATAAATATAATTCTAAAAAATATAGGGAGAAAAACTAGTTGTAAAGTGGTCAAACTTTAGATGGTCATAACTTTGCGCTCGGACGTCCGTTTTACGCGTTTTTTTTTTTTTTTGAACTTGCATGTTTTTTCGAGATCTATGCGGATAAACCGCCACAAGGCCTTTTGGCCGAGCTGATTTTTAAAAAAATACCTTTTATCCCATTCAATTTCAATTTTCCCCCAAATTGGCGTGAAATTTTCAGTTTTATTTACTTATAAGATGATGACACGCAATAGATTTCAACGTAAAAATCCCGGGGTAATGTAGCTGTGAATGTCAATTTCACTTCTGCCGTTTCAATTTTTGAAAATAAAGCTGACTAATTTTCTCGACATATAAAGTTGACTAAAATAACCTTACAGTCAAACACTAAGTTTTTTCAAACAAAACTTACTTCGGGCACCTTTTGAACCCCTAAAATAACAATCCAAACGTATATGTATCCTTGATGTATTGAGCCTACATTATTGTACGCAGAAAAAAATATCAGGTTCTATATAAAATATTGACGTTTCGGAGTCTTGACACAAGACTAATCGTTGGTCAAAGTATGAAATAACACACTAAGTGTTGCAAAAAAAAGTTTGCCAATTTTTTTTTTTTAGTGCTCGCTATTTTACTGAGCTATACAAACAAAAAAAAAAGAATTCTTTAGCGCAGTAAAATACTGCGCTAAAGCAGTTAAAAACCTTTTGGCAACGGCTTTATTTTCAATAAATCTAAACCCTAAAAATAAAAAACCTTAAGCTAATGACAACAAGTCTTCAAACAAAAATGGACGTCTATGTATATAGAACACTTAAACATAAAGTTTACAAATAAAACTTACTTCGGGCACCTTTTCAACCCCTAAAATGACGATCCGAACGTTTACGTATCCTTGATGTATTGAGCCTATATTATTATACGCAAAAAAAAATATCAGGTTCTATATAAAATATTGACGTTTCGGAGTCTTGACACACAACTAATCATTGGTCAAAGTATGGAAAAAAACACTAAGTGTTGCAAAAAATAAAGTTGGCCAATTTTTTTTTTTTTTTTTTTTTTTGGTACTGTTTCTATAACGCAGTATTTTACTGCGTTATAGAAATTTTTTATTTTTATTTTAACTACTTCTATAATGCAGTAAAATACTGCGCTAAAGCAGTTAACGGCTCCGTCTCCGTGAACTGCTTTAGCGCAATAAATTACTGCGCTAAAGGTAGTTTTGTAACTTTTTTTTTTGTTGGGGTATTTTGGTTCAAAATGGTTTTTTGGGGGGCATTTTGGTTCCGGACTCAAAATTAAAGCCACTTGCTATCATTATAGTCTTGGAAGAAGATGATGAAAGAAACTTAAGCATAGATAGAATTTTAGATCACATACGTTTCAAATCCAATCTACCTTTTTTTTAATTTTATTTTTTTAAAATTTTTATTTATTATTTATTAGTTTGGTTTGCATCTATTAAAACAATGAATAATTTTTTTGAAAATGTTGATCTATATATCTGTTTATATAAAAGGAAAAGACATACATGTAATAATAATAGTCATGTATCACCCAAAAAAAACTCATAATAGCCATGCATAGAAGTTAGTAGACCAAAAGGAAAAAATAAAGAGAAACAAAATAACTTAACACAAAAATGATCTTTTATTTGCACAGTGCTCTTGAGATGGTGAATCATGCCACAAAGAGCTCTTGTACGTTCATAATATATTTATGGTCATTCATTGCACGTATGATTTGGTAAAACTCCTTTACATATTTTGGTTCTCCATCATGCTTGTTCATTTTTCAAATATTTATTTCGCATCTGTGAGATATTTGCATACATTATATCTATGGAAACTTCAGATTCCTTAGTTGCATCTGTAACAAAAGATAAATGTAATTTTAATTATAACAATAAAATAAAAATAAGTTAAATCAAGTATGAAAATATACCTTGATTATTTGGTGAAACTCCTTTATATAATTTAGTTCTCCATCGTACTTGTTCATTTTTCAAATATTCATTTCGCATTTGTGAGATGTTTGTATACATTATCTATGGAAACTTTAGATTCTTTAGTTACATATGTAACAAAAGATAAATGTAATATAATTGTAAATCACAACAAAATAATATTAATAATAATAATTTGCGTAGAAAAGTTACTATTTTTCTTTTCGTAATGTTTCTTTCTGTAACTTATTTTCTACACAACGTCGTTTCTTCTACAGAGAATGTTGATCCAACAAATGGCAAAAGGAGTAGAATCGAAGAGGAAACGAACTCTACTTAGCGTGATTTAACAAATGGTCAGTTCCAAACACATAATCTTTTGGCTATAACTGTGCATATAACTTACTTAAAATAATTATTGTTCATGATCAGTTCCCCAGTCGAAAGAGAAGAGATGTTCTCTAAGACTCTAACTGCTGGCGTCAATGAAATGAGGAAACAAAAGAATGTGATGAGCTCAAACACGTCATTTAATACAACTGTATGCTTGAGAAGATTCCAGAATAATTAAGATACAACAGAATTTTTTAGCACTAAAATATTTGGAATCCACACCCCAGATAGCGAGAAAACAAATGCACATGTTCTGTGTTAATCAATGAATCTGAATATATAGTACTCTACGTAGAATTTTATTATGGAAGGGCTCTTGATGACAATATTTTTTTACCATGTTTGTTGCTTGATTGTCAATCATGTAAAAGTTTTAAATGCAGTAAATAAATGCAAATCTTATTGATTGACACGAATTCAGTCTTATTAGCAAGACTAAATTGTACTAAATGCAGTAAAAATATGCTGTAAATAGTACTTTTAATTAATTTCGTGTCAATGCGTTAAATAAAATGTACTAAATAGTATGCAGCAAATAAATGCAAATCTTATTGATTGACACGAATTCAGTCTTATTAGCAAGACTAAATTGTACTAAATGCAGTAAAAATATGCTGTAAATAGTACTTTTTTCTAGCTTAGACGTGTTATGCTTCCTTGATTTTCTCATTTTTTTGAAAACTAATTATCTTTCATATAGTGTAATATATTAGCATACGCGTGCTTCAACAGTTTTTACCATTTATGTTACTTGATTGTCAATCAATCTTAATTGAAACTCAACAGTTTTTACCATTTATGCTACTTGATTGTCAATCAATCTTAATTGAAACTCAATAATTAATCACATCTAATTGTAGTACCTTTTTTATTGCATAAAAAAGATCTAAAAAGTCAACATAGTATATTTATAGTAAATTATTATTATTATTATTATTATTATTATTATTATTATTATTATTATTATTATTATTATTATTATTATTATGTGTTGATAATATTCTAGTATCCCTTATAAACTATATGATATATCTCTGATATGGTAATATTTGGAGTGTAATTAATAATCTCTTTTTAAATTTAATGCAAATATAGTTTGTTGCTAAGTGGCTTGTTCATATTATGTCACTTGGCTTAATATCAAGCTAGACTACCCTCCTTTTATATATATAGAGAGATTATTAATATTATTATTATTATCACTATGTGTTGATAATATTCTAGTATCCCTTATAAACTATATGATATAGCTCTTATATGGTAATATTTAGAGTGTCATTAATAATCTCTTTTTAAATTTAATGCAAACATAATTTGTTGCCAAGTGGCTAGTTCATATTACGCCACTTGGCTTAATATCAATATATATATATATATATATATATATATATATATATATATATATATATATATAGATATTAATTATTATTATTATTAGTAGTAGTAGATTATTAAATTAGATAATATTTTGAACTACAATTAATAATCTCTTTTTAAATTTAATGCAAATAGAATTTGTTACCAAGTGGCTTGTTCATATTACGCCACTTGGCTTAATATTAAGCTGGACTACTCTGCTTGTATATATATATAGACTAGTGTACATACCCGTGCGATGTGCTGTCACACCCCGATCTTACTAGGGTGTGATGGGCACCCGACCCCATATTCGGAGCCGAGCGAACCCGCTGACTCTTGTTGCACGTATGAACTACACCGTTTTTTTTTTTGGCTAGCATTAACATAAATAGCACAATTATGAACATAGGCTAATAAGCTTCGCGATCATACTATACAGCGACGGGGACAACCAGGAGTACAAAATATCTACTACACACATCTGTCTACGAGCCTCTAAACATAGTACACATATATACATAGGAAGGGCCGAGACGCCGCGCCCGAATACATACACAAAAGTAGAACCAAGGCGGGGCTCCGAAACAAGCTGGAGCGCCAGAAAGATGTTCTTTGAGGAACTCCTAGGAATCGATCCGTGTCTCTGGCGACTGCGCGGCATGAAACGCGGTGCCCACGTGAAGGGCGTCGGTACGAATAGTGTACCGAGTATGCAAGACATGGAAAATAAAATAAACAAGAGCATAGATTATAAGTAACAATGTCGTGGGGTCATGGATATATCGAGATAAGAAAGTAACACATGCATAGGAACACCCCTTTCGGCCGAATACCATGCATTGTTTTTTTTTTCGAGGAAGAAACATTTCTTTACATCGACATAAGAAATAGAATTTATGTCATATCGTAGTATCATAGCATAGCATAGTATATCGTAGTATCATAGCATAGCATAGTATATCATAGTATCATAGCATAGCATAGTATATCATAGTATCATAGCACCGAATATCGGCTCGCCCACATCGGCTCGCCCATAAATCCCGCGTCCGGGCATCCCGCGTCCGGGATGATATCAAGTCAAGTACGGATACATGCACCGTGAGTAACCCAGCGCCCATAGCGCTCTGCCCTTTTTCCCAGTTTTTCCCAAATACATTTTTAAACATATATGTATATATATACCATAGCATGCAGGGGAGCCCAAGGAAATCATGTACTTATCGGAGTGACGTAAGGTCGGGAACCTCCGATTATATTATAGAATAATTAAGGGCGCTTATCTCACCTTGAAGGGATGATTAATATAAGGCGAGACTATTAGTGGAGAGCAATATCATGAGAAAGTATAACATAGGATCATAGGGCATCGTTCGTGTACTTAGAATCTTTAAAGGAAAATACTATTCATGAGTAGAGCGAGGATTCAAGAAATAGTTTAACGTTCTCATCTCGGCACTTTTCATAGACTTGGAACCTTTAATCATAGAATCATCATTTTTTCATCATAGAGTCATAGTCGTCGTCTTAGTCATTAAGGCTTGCAATATTGTAAAACTTAGTTTTGGAGAAAAACGAATATTTTGGAAAACATTTGTAAACTTTTAGGAAGGAAAATCATGTTTTGGAATCGAGGGATTTGTAAAAACAATTATTATTTAGTAGTCAGAGTAATAACCAAAAACTTTCCTTAACTATAGAATGAAAATAAGTCAAATGGGACAATAAGAGAGAGTTCGGGAATAGTGGGCCCACCTCGAGTCAAAGGAGCGGCATATCAAATTTACGTATATTACAATTCATGGCGTCACTTGTGAGAATCTTAGAGTAATCGAATCCTATTTGGGTAAGTTACGGATGTTTAAGAAGTTTTTCCGACATTTCGCGCCGATTCTAATTCATATAATGAATAGTAACTATTTTCAATCTTAGGTTTCAAGAAAAGGAATGGTCCCCGAGGCGCGAAAACAAGCCTACACGTCTAAGACATGCCAAAGAAAGGAAATAAAGTCTTACATACCTCTTTTCGCTCCTTATGCTATTCCAAATTCAAGCTCCAACTTCGCCAGAATCTACAATTTGGTCATATTTACCAAACGTTAGTTCAAGTGTCTAGAAGTAAAATCTCAAAGCGACACTTGTCTACCGAAATTTCGGCAGCACTTCCTCTGTAAATACATCATTCCCCAAGAATCATCTTAGCCAATTCTCTTCAACAACAATCCGGGAATTCAACCCGGCCAAACTATCAATCATAATATTACAACCATATTAACAATTTCCAATTTCCATCCAAGATACATTCTAACAACTTAGTCAATATACTACTTCCATCAAGACCTTCCAACTCCAATGAAAACAATAACAACCTAATAATTCATATACCAACAATATCATACAAATCTCATCATCTTCCATACATACAAGAACATTATATTCAATTCAAGTACTTCAATCACAAGTCTCCAACTTCTACAACTTCGCAAGATTATTATGCATTCGTTAGCAACATAGTATCCACAACACAACAACAACCAAAACACTAAATAAAACTAACTCATTTTCCTCCACACCTCAACAATTATACACGGCTACCACATACACAATACTCACGGCTAACATCAAGTATACACAACCACAACCTCTCCAAGATTATTCAACTTCCATTCTCAACACAATATCCACAATAATAACAACTAACACTAGATAAAATAATTAAAACATAATTCCTACACACATATATACATACACGGCCACACCCTATATTCATACTCTTCATGAATTCCATCTATTTTCTTACACACTACACATGCAAAATTATCCATAACATGCAAGAAGAGCCAAACCTTACCTTTTCTTCAATTCTTCACTTGGTTAGAGATTTCCAACTTATATGAATATGAGTTATTCTTGCTCCAACAACCTCTTCAACTTGCCAAGAACCTTTTAATGAATTGTTTAGCTAGGAGGAACAAGTTGAAAGCTTTCTCTCCTTCTCTTTCTCTTTTTTTTTTTTTCGGTTTCTTTTTTTTTTTTTCTAAGGGCCGAATGGCCTTGGGAGTTTTCTCCTTCTTTCTTGCTCTTTAATTCTCTTGAATTCTCTAGAAAACTATGGGATAAGATGACCACTAAGTCATCTTTTAAACTCATGCCTTAATTCCCATATGGGCTTGGCCCATTAAGAAGGAGTTGGATGGCCAACATGGCCCAACTCAACACAAGCCCACTTTTTTTGTCATCCAATTCATGAAAAATTATTTTCCAAGTTCCAAATTTACCCTTCGTCTTCCTCCATAATTCCACGAGGCATATTGCGAATTTTCCTTTATGCCCCTGACCTTTCTTAATAATTCCGCTTCTAAATGCTTCATAAGCCATTCGTATGCTTAACAAAATAAAAATAAGACCTTGCTCATCGTCCTCCCGCAATTGTCTTGAATTATCCGATTGCACAAAATGCGGGATATAACATGTGCGGTGAGTATAAGCTATTTAATTTTATGCTAAATCTTTTTATATATTCCAAGTCATATTCCTCTATATTTCTACATTAAAGTTTTTTATGTTTGTATTTCTTGTTTATCGTATAGGTATTATATTTATTACTTGGTATCATTACATTGCCAAAGCTTGAAATTCTTTTGTTGTTCAATATTTCTTATTTTTAACTTATCTTTGTTATGATTTCGATTCTTGACTTTATCCATAATATAACTTTTCTAATGATAATTCAAATGATTTTTCATCTCATATTCAAATAAAATCTTATCCAAATATATCTACACTATAAGAAGATAATTTTAGAAAAAATTTCTTTTCTACTATTTTGTCTATTGTTATTGTATTATATATTACTTAATCCAGTCATATTTCTCTTAAAATTGAATTAATAGATAACTTATCACCATCATTAAAAAAAGATCAAATAATAGCATGAAATTACGACAAAAATTAAACTCTGCCATTGCCAATTCATACTCCTCTATCCAAGTTCCAAACACTACAAAATAAATTAATGCCTTCGATAATCCGAAGTATTATGAGATGTTCTAAAATTCAAAAAGCAACTAAGAAAACTGAATGCTTATAATAAAGTTTCTTTTTTTTCTTTTTTTCTTTTTTGCTAATATGATATGAAAATAAGTAAGCAACATGACCTGCATTGACATAAAAGATTTTCAAATAAGAACACTAACGATATGAATTCTCACAATTGATGAAAAATTAAGAACATGAAAGTAACTTATGCAACAAAATGGTAGAGAAATAATGCAAATTGGTCATAAAATGTTATATCACAAGATAAAGCCACATAAGACCATTCATTCGGAAAAGAAAAAAAAACTAAAAAAGATTATTCAATCAGCTCACACACAAAAAAAAATTATATCTTCATCATTTCTCATACAATGTCATTTTACAATTTTTATTTTTCTTTCTCTAACTTTTTAATTGATTGTAAAAGTCTAGGTATAACTTTATTAATAGTCTTATAATTTTTCTGGTCTATTAATATATTACAACTTGGTGTAATGTTAATATATTAATATATTTAGTTGATTATTATTATTATTATTATTATTATTATTATTATTATTATGTGCTGATAATATCCTAGTATTTGAATTGAAAATTTTCTAATTTCCTTATAAGGAAAAATATTGTCTGCATATTTTTTGTCATATAATATTATTCCTTATATGGTAATTTTTGAATTGCAAATATTCTAAAGTCCATATGAGGAATAATATTATATAAATATTTTTAAAATTATATGACATGATTCTTCATATGGTAATATATCAAAGGCAATTAATAGCCCAAACCTAGATCTTTTTTGCCGAGTATAAAGAGTTATTTTCTCACTTATATATAATATAGTTATTTTATTTAAGGTCTTATTTGATGCTTGGAATATTTTGAATTTTCAAAGCCGTAATTAATATCTTAAGTAAATTCATTTATTTTATTTTATATTTTAACTTATCTCAAATAGTCATGAGTTATCTTAGACTATGTCGTTTTACAATTTTTATTTTTATTTTTCTAACTTTTTAATTGATTGTAAAAGTCTAGGTATAACTTTATTAATAGTCTTATAATTTTTCTGGTCTATTAATATATTACCACTTGGTGTAACATTAATGCAATTACCTTCCTATTATTATTATTATTATTATTATTATTATTATTATTATTATTAATAATAATAATAATAATAATAATAATAATAATAATAATAATAATAATAATAATAATAATAATAATATTGTTACCACTTGGTGTAACATTAATTGGAAATATATATAGAGATTATTAGTAGATCATTAAAGATATATATAGATTATTAGTAACATTAATGCAATTACCTTCCTTATAAATAATAATAATAATAATAATAATAATTATTATTATTATTATTATTATTATTATTATTACCACTTGGTGTAACATTAATTGCAAATATATATATAGATTATTAGTAGATCATTAAATTAGGTAATATTTTGAACTACAATTAATAACTTCTTTTATAATTAATGTAAATAGAATTTGTTGCTAAGTGGCTTGTTCATATTACACCACTTGGCTTAATATTAAGCTAGACTACTCTCCTTATATATATATATAGATAGATATAGATATTAATTATTATTATTATTATTAGTAGTAGTAGTAGTAGATTATTAAATTAGGTAATATTTTGAACTACAATTAATAACTTCTTCAACAATTAATGCAAATAGAATTTGTTGCAAAGTGGCTTGTTTATATTACGCCACTTGGCTTAATATTAAGCTAGTAGAATTTGTTGTCAAGTGGCTTGTTTATATTACGCCAATTGGCTTAATATTAAGCTAGACTACTCTCCTTTTATATATACTAGTATCCGTACCCCCGCGATGCGCGGTCGGTGTCAAATGAAACTAACCATAAAAATTATCACCTTATTTGCTTGATATAATAAAAAAAATATCATTAACATATATAAATTAATAATATGTGCAATTTTATTTATAATTTTTCTTATTTGAACTCATTCGATTATATTAATTTAACAAAATCTAAATCTTGTGATGATTAACTCTGTTCATTATACTGTCACGACCCAAACTGATGGGCCATAACAAGTGCCCGACCACTACTAGCCAAGCACTCCTATGCTTGTATTTTCTGCTCACTGACTATCCTAGGCCCATACACAATCTGTAGCTGAGCTGTATTGTCTCCCGAACAATCAAACATATGAGACACTGCACCGGGAACTCATGGCCAACACATACATATAAACATAA
>NC_081351.1:23359104-23364104 GCF_029784015.1 Lycium ferocissimum
ACAACTTTCCCCCTTTATCCGGGTTTTTTAAGCTCTATCATGCTCACAACGCCTGGCTCGTAGAAGCGGTTAAGAAATTTTTGCTCTAGTTGCTCCCACCTATCAATGGAACTAGGGTTCGAGGTCTATGTCCCAAACCGAAGGCATTCCTTTGAGGGATCGAACAAATTGCTTGACAAGGTAATCACCATATGTTCCAGCATTATTGCAAGTTTCAACAAAGTTGCATGTTTGTTTGGGATTCCCTTGCCGTTGAATTGTCGCAACTTAGGAGGTTGATAGCTCAGGGCATCTTCAACTTATCAATCCTTCGCGTATAAGGCTTTGCATATGTAAGAGAAGATTTGGGTGCGGGCTCAAATTTATCCTTGATAGCCTCGATGATGAAGTCCTTCAACTGCCGGGAATCGACCTTCGGGGGGGTCTGGACCTTCTTGACGTTGTTGCTTGTTTTGCAGAGGACTCTTCTTCCTCTTGTGTTTCGTGAAGCTTCACAGTGTTTGGGAGATCCTCCTTCGCCATGCTCTCCAATTTATTTGTTAACTTGGTGATTTTAGCATCTTGATCTTTAACATACTTCGATAGGCTTTCAACTCGTTTCCAAATTTTCAAGTTGTTCTTCATGGTTGAAGCATTAGTCATCATTATGCACCACCATCGTAGGTGATGGAGAAGAACATGGATTTTCGTTAACATATGATGCGAACATGTAGCAGAGACCCCGTGCTTAAGACATCATCATCAACTTGCGTGAAGGATTTCTTGGACTTAGATAAACCAAGTGGGCAAGAACCCTTCTACCATTTTGGCGACATCCTCGCCTTTTTCTATGGTTTTTTGGGAGATCTCATGCCTTTTGAAGAAGAACCAAAGACGAACAGATTCAAACCGTGCTTGCGAAGCTCGTTCTCCTAGCAATTTGGCTTGGTCGACGGTCCGATGCCCCCCTTAGTAACATCTAGGATGTTTCCAAAGAATCGAGAATTTGGATCCGATAATTTTTGGATGCGGATTTCGAGTTGACCTTTTTGGGAAGCCATCTTAGTGTTTTTGAACTTCAACCGTTGGAGACACTACTAAAAATCCTAAAAATCGACGGATCAAAAACCGACGCACTCGGGTCGTTTAAAAAACCCGGGGTGAGTCGGTTTTTTGTATTTTTAATTTTTTTTAAATTATTTTAATCAAAAAACCGACATAACATCGGTTTTTTTGGGCGAATTTGAAAATATAATTCCGCAAAATAAACCGACGTCCCCACGTCGGTTAATTAAAAAAAATTAATAAAAAACCGACGCCGTACGTCGGTTTTATTTTAAAAAATATTATAAATAATATACAATTATTTTGTTTTTAAAAAAATAATAAACTTTTTTTTTTGAAAAAAACCGAGGGACGTTGTTTCTTTTTTTTTTTTTAAATTTTTGGGGTCAAAACCTGTCAAAAGGAAAAACCGACACATAGTCGGTTTTGTCCGTCGGTTTTTCCTATATTTTGGCGAAGGGATTTTTTCCCCATTTGCCTATCCCTCTTCAAAATTAAACCCACCCCCCCAAACCCTAGCCGCCGCCCTCTCCGCCCGACGCGCTCCCATTTCGCCGCCGCCCAACGCCCCCGGGCCGCGCAGCCTCCTTCCCCCTACCCCAAACCCATTTTGAAGGTTAGTTTTTTAATTAGGTAAGATTAAAATTTTTAATCTTAGTTTTATTTGTAGATTTTAGGCCTAATGCTCGTCTATTTAGCTTTGTTCAACATCATTTGCAATGTTATTAATGTTGAATTTGTGAAAAAAAAAGTAAACTTTATTTGTCTAGTTTAATTTACTTGTCTTTTTTTTTTTTTTGGGTTGAGATTGTGCTATATTTCATATTCTTTGTCAATGTATTTGTGTTAGCTTAGTTATCATTCTTTGTAATATTGTTGATGTTGAATATGTGCAAAAATATATACTTTAATTATTTGACTAGTTTTTTTGTTGTTGTTGGATTGTGCTTTTTGTTAGAAACCCATAAGTTATTAGAATTGTTATTGATCATTCTAAATTAGAATGGATTGAGATTGTGCTTTTCAAAGTTAGAATTGTTAAGTTATAGTATTTCTATAACCTCAATACTAAAATGTAGATTTTTTTCTAGATTTACTTTTCAATTTTTAGAATTGGTTGGAATTGTGCTTTTCAAATTAAGTTAGAATTATTAAGTTATGTTAGAATTATTGTTATAATATTTCTATAACCTCAAAACTAAAATGTAGATTTTATTTGACTAGATTTATTTTCAATTTTTAGAATTAAAGTTAGAATCCATGTTATTAAAGTTAGAATTGTTATTGAGAATTCAAAGTTAGAATTAGTTGGGATTGTGCTTTTCAAAATTATATTAAAGTTAGAATTTAAAAATTTATTAAAGTTAAAATTTATAAATTATTAAAGTTAGAATTGTTATTGAGAATCCAAAGTTAGAAAGGGTTTGGGATTGTTTTCTTAAGTTATATTTTAAGTCGAATTTTGTTATAATATATTTCTATAACCTCAATAATTTGGGGGTATATTTTTGTAGATGGATCGTATGTGGATGTATAATATGAATAATAGTAATCGTGGGGCGTACATGATGAATTTGTTGAAGGTGTTGATGGTTTATCAAACATGCAATGACATTTTACCCTTTTCAAAATGAAGGGGTAATTAGGTGTCCTTGTTCTCATTCCTGTATGAAGTATTTGAAACCAATGTTGGGGTTCATTTATATAGTCGGGGGTTTTAAAGGGCAGAAATATTATTTTTGGGACCGATCATGGAGAGACCGATGGGGTAATGGTATATTTTACAATATTGTTGTCGGTGAAAGTAGGTGTCGCAGAATATAGTCAGTCCAATATGATAGAGTTAATGATATGGTTAATGATGCTTGCGACAAATTCGGGTTTGAACCCCGAGCAAAATTTTGAGGAACTCCTAATGAAGAAGCAATGCGCTTTTTATCAAGAATTGAAGAGGCTAGTCATCCATTTTGGGAGGGAGTCAAGATTCTAAGTTTCTTTGCGCTAGGAATGATTAACATCAAATCGATTGGATTTAAGCCGCTATGGATTCAATGATTGCTTGTAGGGGAACTAGTTAGTCCAATTCGACATACCTAAGAGTTACTATGAAGCAAAGAGATTGGTTTCCAAATTAGGATTGTCGATGATAGAATTATTGTTGTCCAAACGGTTGTATGTTGTTCTATAAGCAAGATGTTGATTTAAATGAATGTAAAATATGGGAAGCGCGTTATAAGGGACACCAAGTGGGAAGACGGTTCCAATTAAGGCGATGCATTATTTACATATTATACCTAGGTTAAAGAGGTTGTTTGCATCGCCGAGTCTCGCTCCTCAACAGATGGCACAACAAAAAATAGTCACCCGGTGTTATGTGTCATCCATCGACGGAGAAGCGTGGAAACATTTTGATAGAACTTATCCCGATTTTCTAGTGAATCAAGAAACATTCGTTTGGGTCGGGCGGATGGTTTCACACCATACTGCTTCGCCGCACCCTATTCTTGTTGGCCGTATTTCTTACTCCATATAATCTACCGCCCGAGATGTGTATGACAAGTCCCTATATATTCCTAAATTGTGTTATCCCCGGTCCTCGTAATCCAAAAGTTTTGATTGATGTTATCTACAAACTTTTGATTGAGAGTTAAAACAATTGTGGGTGAAGGGTAGTGACATATGATATATCAACTAAGAGCAATTTCAATATGGTGTTCTTCGATGTGGACCGTTAACGATTTTCCCGTATGGGATGTTGTCCGTTGGATGACCGCCGGAAAGCTTTGCTTGTCCTCATTGCATGGAAACTAGTAAAGCTTTCACTTTAAAACATGGCCACCACAATGAGCCTTTTTTTATTGGTTTCCGAGCGTTTTTGACCGTTTTTGTGCAGTGTGGTTGCGTAAAATGCATGATTTGCATGCCGAAAATTTTCCGAAAAACCCACGGAAAATCGACTCCGTTCTGGTTTTCTCGGAAATTAATTTTGAGATTTTAAAACCGACTCGTCCGTCGGTTTTCCGGAATTAATGCTTATATTTTAAAAAAACCGACTCGCCGTGTCGGTTTTATAATTAAAAATAAAAAATATAAAAAACCGACGCAAAAGGGGTCGTTTTTTCATAAAATATATATTATTTATATATAAGATAAAAAAACCAATTTAATAAAACCGACCCCCGTCCGTTGTTTTTAATTTTTTTTTTAAATTTTTAAAAATATTTAATAAAACCCGATGACAACGAACCGATGTGTCCGTGTAAAACCGACGTTGTCCGTCGTTTTTCCAAAGCGAGGCTATTAAAACCGACTGACGTTAAAATGTTTGGTTTCCGTCGGTTTTGGGTTAAAAAAAACCCACGCTAGACGTCGTTTTTCAACGGTTTTTTTCCCTTTTTTAGTAGTGAGAGAAGAGATGAGAGGTAAAGATTGTCCCACGGCGTGCCAAATTTGTAACGACTAATCTTTCGTTCCGAAAATAATAATCAAGACAAGAAAAAAGCGACAAAGAGTAATATTTGATTTCAAGAATTTCTTGCGGTTACAATCTTTATGAAATCTTAAACAAAAGATGTAATCCTCCGATTTTCTCCTCACAATACGGGCCCTCAATCAGGGCTTTGCTTGTTCTTGAAGGACGAATTACTTGATGTTGAGACTTCACTACGAATGCGGAGCGAGCTTTAATCACAAAAGGTGAGGCATGGAAACTCTGCGGTCACTACTTTGGGGCGAAGGTTCTTGGTAGGAAGACTTCGGTTGAGAGTTTCATCTATCTTTTTTTCCTCCTTTTCTTTGGAAGCCTATTTATACTTAGTGAAGCTAGGGTTTGTATATGATGGTTAACCATGTCATTTAACACTTCGCATTCTGAGGTTTTTCTATCGACTGACACGCCGTGTCACTTATGCACGTGGCATGATTTTATTGGTCCTTGACTTGGGCTTGGCGCTCCA
>NC_081351.1:23369104-23382335 GCF_029784015.1 Lycium ferocissimum
TTTTCTTTCACTAGCATATTTCTTAATCATATGTCAGTGACCATACTCTTTAATACGTGGACATCCAAATGCGAGTACCCGTTGTGGATGAATTATATGTAGTGGTGGCCATGTTGTAAATGAATTATATTTGATGAATACCTATTTGTACCTACTATACAATGTTCGTGCTTATAACATTCAACCTTACCACGATCGACCTCCTAATCTTATGCCTACAAATAGGCTTTATAATTCATGTTTAGGATTACTCGGGAAAAAAAAAAAAAAAAAAAAAAAACTAAGAAAAGTCTTTCGATTTACTTTTCTTGTTTACATCTTGTTATATTGCTCTTATTTTATGTACATAATTTCTTTGCATAGGTGGAGAAATAAAAAAAGAAGATAAAGAAAAGGAAAAACTTTCACCGAATTAAAATAAGACAGTCTAACTAACTAACTGGATTGCAACTTCTTCAACCTCATCAATAAATTGTCTGAGCTGGACTGAAGAAATATATATATGCACCAACTAAAGGTATATACTAATGCCGAAGATTCTTTTCTACGTACCAAATACACCTAACAAAGCAAAGTCTCACATCCATCTACCATCCATATCCACAATATATGGTACAGTCACCCATTCTAACGTACGTGTTAACAAAATCCCAGAAGCTAGCCCTTGACTCATTGAATTGATCATCGCAGCTCTTAGTTCAGACCATATAGAGTATACAATCTATGTGTAATATGTTCTCAGTTCTCACCTCAAAATCGATCCATTGACTCTTTAGCCATTAATCCACCATTGGTGGACTTTCCAGTTTGTTGACCAGTAGGGTCCATGCATCTGCATTTCAGAACTAGCTAGAAGGAGATTTTGCTTTTTCCTAATGTAATTTTCGGATACAACTATAGTCTATCATACATACTGATTTAATTCTCTTACACCACCAACAGAACCATGGAATGAAGAAATTGCTGACATGGAGGATGGACCATATTCCGCACAAATCCAAACTAGTCGGGGCATGCACTAAGTTATGAATATCAGATGGTTCCAGAAAAAAATCTACAAACTGTTTTCAGACTATTAATGAGAGTATTCGCGTTCGAGCCATAGAATATATATAGAAATTTCTGAGGGAAGATCATGGAGGGTATGCTGCGAAAATCTGGAATTAGCTAGTCGAAATATCAGTAGATTGAAGCCATTGATGAGAAAGGTATAAACAGAAAACATAAAAAGCAAAAAGACTATACACACACACACAGAGACAATTGACACTAGAAAAACAAATCATTCCACAAGAAAACTCAATTTCTTCTCAGAACCTAATTAGCTAACACATACTCCAACCAGCAATGCTCTCCGCCAAGACTAACTTATCAATCATCACTTTTTCGCCAAACCTGTAAGAAAACCTCAAAACACCTTGAGATTGAGCAGAACCCTTGAGCACAGGGCAAGTCATGATAGCACTGCCTCCATTAGGGCATGCAAATTCATAAAGCTCCTTCATAGACATATGCACCTCCCCGATATACCGATCACCGAGCTTCCTCTTGCAATATAACTGTAACGACCCATTTGGTCGTTTAGCACTTTTAGGCATAATATTCCTAAAACACCCTTTTCGTGGTCAAATCTTGCTGTCTATAGTCTGCGATAACGGGTGATTCGGTTATTTAATTGACCAGTTTTAGTCCTCATTTGACATGCGAGGACGAATGTTCTAAAGGAGGGGAGAATGTCACACTCCATAATAATCCTTGCTACTTGTATTAAAACAAGAAAGAATGAGTTAAGAAGGTTCAAGGAAAGTTAATCGAGTTAGTAAGAATATCGTTATAAATATGGTTGTCTTAAGTATCTCGAGGTGACCTGGTAACCTAAAGGATTTGAAATCGCGTTATGAGTATGTATATGAGGTAATGTGAGTGACCTTTTAAAGTATTTGAGATTATTAGTAATGATATAGAAGATGGACAAAAGATAGGAATATACTTTTTCGATTGGAGTTTCGTCGAAGCTTTGTGAGTTCTACTTATGGTTATTGTGATTCTACGGACCCTTCGAGACATGTATATGAATTGTTATGGATGTAAATGACTGTGTATATGTATGTATAAGAGGTTACATGAGGTTGGAAGAGGATTAGAAGTTAAACGAAATGAATCGGAACAATTTCAGTAAAATCTCGGACCCGATTTTTAGCCTATATTGTAGGAGGCATATCTCCTAGTATATGAGGAGTTTTAAGGTGTTTCAAAAGCCTAAAATTAAGTTCATCGAGTCTAGTTTGCAACGCAACAAACAGCTCGTCAAAATGATATCGGGGTAAGGAGATATGGATGATTCAAGTCGGGCTGAGTATTAAGACTATCTCAAGATACAAAGTAGAGACTTTAACTTCCGATTTCGTTTGAAGTCACAATTTATCTACAAATTTTGTTTGGTATAGAAGCATTAATGGAAATTAGGAACTACTTAATCGTGGTGTTAAGTTAAAATTAGTGGCAACAATGAGCCAATATGAACATTAACATGCCATGTCCAAAAGATGACTCAAAGTCATCTTAAATAAGACTACTATGGGAGACATACAAATATACATTTAAATGTGATTCATCCACTACACTTACATTATATTGTGGACAACCAAATTGAAAGAAAGGAGTGGAATTCAGCCAAGTGACTGAAAATAAGGCATCCATGTGAGGCATGCATTTGAATATTTAAGCATCTACTACTTTATGAAAGTATACATTGTTTTAGGAGGACATAACATGGTGGAGGGATCATTTCACATTAAATATTGCTCATTCATCTTGGCATAATTACAATGGACAAAGGGTGGTGTATGAATCATTCACCACACATACAATTGTCTTGTAAACAATTGAAAAGAAAGAAGAAAGGAGAAACAAGAAGGTGAGGCTTGGCCACACTTGGCCTAAAGTTGTAGAAAAAATGGAATTTTAAGTGTAAAGTTAATGGAGTGACTCATGCCATAAGTGGAGCATGTGACCAACTTGTAGGCATCAAAGTTGAACCAAATAATGACTAAGGAATCAGCCATTACATTCATTCCAACTTCACAACAAAGAAAGAAAACCTAGAGAGGGAAAGAGGAAGCTTCGGCCAAGGGGCTGATTTTTGAGCCCTTGAGTCTTGATCCAAAAATTATTTTCCAAGGTGTTTCAACCCTTTAGAAGGTCCCTAAAACGTGAAGATAGTCTTTGGAGCAACAAGAACCATTTCCATCTCAAGTCACCAACTCTAGCCAAGTAGAGAAGTCAAGTTGTCAAGGTAAGATCTAACTTTCTTTTCATGTATTAAGGGTGATGTAGATGTGTGAATATAAGTTGTATGCATGAAATAAGGTGTGTTGATGTTGGAACATGATGGTAGTTATGGGGTTATATGTGTTGATGTTGAAGTATGGTTGTAACTTGACGAACATGAATCGCATGCATAAAATCATGAAAGTTGGTGTTGGAATGTTAGTTGGCCGTAGGGACTGTTTTGGTGGAATTAATGGACTGATTTTCTTTAATAAATATGGTTGTTACTATCATAGATCTCATGGTAAAAAGAATGAAAAGAATTGAAGGTTAAAGGTGAAGTTATGTTAGTATGAAAATGGTTGAATCTATGATTTTATGTGAGCGATGTTGAAGCATGGTGTAGCCGTGTGTGACTGTTTTGTGAAGAAGTTAGTGAACTGTTTTTACTTGATATTTTGATTGTTATTATCATGAATTTTATGATGGAAATGAAGGTGTTTAATGATTGGAGTTGTGCAGATAATCGCTAATGCGTTTACACAGATTACCCCGACGCAGAGGTCCGGACGCGGCTAATGATGATCACACCGTACCTATATGACTCGCTTTCTTATATATACACATGATATGATGTTGTTTATTATGATAGTTAGCATGCATGACTCCGTCTTAAGAGGCAACTAGCTACGGGTTTGCTCCTCGCTTTATGTGTCTTTCTGTCATTATTATGCTGTTGTATGATGTGCCGGGCATTTATGGCACATTCAAGGCCTTTTTACGAGAAGTTTTACTTGGTTTTAAGCAAGTCGGTGTTTATTTAATGTGTTTTTCAGGTAACGGAATAGATTCGGAATGAAAACAGTTGAAAGAGCAGAAGTGGTCGTAAACTCAATTTACGGACCGTATTCTCAAACACGGGCCCGTATTCCATGGGCGTATTAAAGAATAAGAAGAACCAAAAAGTCAGGCTGAGTAAATGGTGATTTACGAACAACTTTTACGGATCGTATTCCATTTTACGGTCCGTATTTCAAAGCGTATTTAACCATGCGAACATCTGGCAGAAAGTCGAAGTTTTGGAAGTAAAAAGACGATCGGTAGCTTCTGGGACCGTAAACTAATTTACGGTCCGTATCTCAAGAGAAGTTGCTCAAAACCGGAAGGAAGACCTGGTCGTAAAGCTCGGTTTTACGCTCGTATTTCACTTTACTTGATCGTATTTCGTATCGACGGGGATCAAAGTGCAAATCGCAACTTTCACGTTTTCCAGAACCTATAAATAGTCATTGTAGGTTTTAATAATTATCGCTTATCATATTTTTGTCTCTTGACTTAGAACATTAAATACTCTGAGTTTTTGAAGGTTCAAACATTAATTCAAGTATTATCAATTCCTCTTTTCTTCCAAAGTAAGCAATTATGAATTCTTCAATTTCTTATTTCTTGTTCTTGTCATGAGTAGAAAAATTTACTAGGGTTGTGAACCCAATGATGGGTGTTGGGTGATGGGGTTGTGATTGATATACACATATGGATTATTAGGGTTTATTTATTCTTCATTCTTCATTCATAATTAATGGTTGCAAACATTGATTAAAACCATAAACCTTGATTTATTTGGGAAAATAATTAGTGGTTGGTAAGAATAAACTAACAAGGACTCAAAGCTTTAAACTTTGTATAATAAAATTCACTTAGGAATAAGAAGAATTTACTTGGCATGATTAATCGTTCTTCATAGTTACTTTCTTATATTTGGGAAAATCATAGAAAGAGATAATCTTTATTTATTGGGAAATAGTAGAGATTTAAATAGAGATTAAGTGCATTCATATAATGATCCATTAGAAATATATCAAGCTCAATACCCTTGATCATACACTCTATCTAAAGGGGACACAACCTTAGTTTCTTTTACCATAAATTACCACCAAAGCAAGTAGTTAGTAATTAGTCACTAAAAATCCAACTTTTACCAAAATCATCGGATTAAGACATTTGACCTAAACATAGCATCCTATGATTTTAGTAACCTTTTCACACCATATTCCCTATGGGATTCGACCCCAACCTTGTTGGGTTACTATATTTGACAACGTCCGCGTTATACCATTAATAGGTGTAATTTGAGCCGTATCAAATTTTGGCGCCGTTGCCGGGGAATACGGTTTGAAATTACTAACTAGTGTTTGCTTTATTGAAGTCTTTTGCTTATTCCATCACACCTTGTTTGCTACTTCCGTGTAAACCAAAGTAACATGAATCGAATCAAGAAATCAACTCTGTCGGGAACCAGGGGAATCGGTTGAACAATCGTGTGAATGAATCAGAGGATGAGAATATTTTCGTTGATCTTGTTCACGGTGAGGAGGACTATCATCTTGCTATTATTCGGCCTCGTGTCGAGCTTGCTACCGTGAAAATTGACCTCTCTATACCGAGTTGTTGAAGCTTTGAGGGATACTTTCGGAACTCTCCCGAGAATGACCAACGTCATTTGCAGAATTTTGTGGATGTGTGTGCTAATCACATCCAGAACAACATTCCACAAGATGCTATTCGGTTGAGGTTATTCAAATGTTCCTTAGCCGGGAGAGGCAAGAACATGGTTTGAGAAGTCGCCCCAAATCGATTACTTCATGGGGCGTAGACGGTGGTACGTTTTTCCAAAATGGTACCCCCGAAGAAGAAGGCTGAAATTCGTGACAAGATCAATGAATTTAAGCAAATGGGGGAACAACTATATGAAGCTTGGGAGAGATTCAAGAGTATTTTCGAGAAGAGCCCAAATCATGGTTTTCGGATCACATACTAATGGAAGTTCTCCGAGGGCTAGATCCGGCGGCCAGGTCGGTGCTAATATTAAAATTTGATGGTTGTTTCCATGAACAAATCTTATCGACGGTGACCAACATACTTAACAAGTCGTACAACTCATAATCGGGCTTGGCACTCAAACAATGCCGATGTAGATGCTTGTTTGGTAGTGCTATAATCAGTAATATAGTAAGGAGAATCAAGATACCAAAGAAACATTGGCGTAACTTTGCAACAAATATTTCCTTGCTAACGAAGAAGTTTGATGAGTTCCAGATCAAAAAGGTAAATGTTTGTGAGGATGATAAGGCTTTTTACTCAAAGGGATGTACCATACTCAAGATGGTCCGTTCCGGATGGGCCTCTATGTTGAAGATGCTACTTATGTTAATAACTCTCAAGGAGGTTACCAAAGACGAACGACCAAGGTGGTTATCGAGTCGAATCAATGGAGACCTCGGCCAAGGTCAAGGTGCTTATAACAACTCGGGAACTACAACAATAATTACGGTAGTGCGAACCAAGGAGCTATAACAACGATAACAATTTTGGGAACAAGAGTTCCAATCCTATATACCACCGAAAGGGCGATTCTACAGCAAGGTAGTTCGAAGGTTGAATCAATGCTGAGAAGATCCCTAGCCAATCAATCTAAGTACGAGAGGGACTTTACCCCCGCCGATAGAGGAGCAGCCGGGTTCCCATACGCCGGCTATTCGAGTTTGAATCACGTACGAGGGATATTTCTAGAGAGCAGAGCGACACCCTCCTAAAATGGAGGACTTACTGCAGTGCGTATTTCAAATCCCAAAAATGGGGGAGAGGCGGTGTAGACCGTGTGTTTGCCATCACTACTAGAGTTGGTAAAATACTCCAAGGGGTCGATAAAGGTGGTTGATCTTGAGACAATAGATGAAGAGGATGAGGAGTGCGGTCCGAAGCACCCGTTATTATTGATGAGAATCCTGCCGATGCAAAGAGGTTCGATATTCCGCAGATAGTGAAGGATGCCGATAACACAAGCAAGTAGATCGTGAAAGGGCTCTCCGCCTTGGACTCAACTTTTCAAATCTAAACCTCCCCTTTCTCGGACAAGCAGAAGAAGAAGGAAGATGCTAAGTCCGAGAAGTTTTTATGATCAACAAAGCAGCATATCTCTAAATTTTCCTTCGAAGTTGTCAAGGAGATGCCCGATTTTGCAAATATTTGAAGGCTGACCCGACCAAGAAGAAAACGGTTCAACATGAAATCGTAAGTTTGACTCCACACCGCGAGTTCCATCATCTCAACTACCATCTCTTAAAAAGGAGATCCCGGGGCGTTCACCATTCCTTGCTCCGTGGGACACCATGATTTTGCTCGTGCTTTGTGTGATAATGGGGCGAGTATTAATTTGATGCCCCTTGCTATATACAAACAATCGTCTGGGGATGCCGTCACCGACTACTTGCGAGGTTACAAATGGCCGACAGTTCATCAAAAAACCTTCGGGGTGGTTGATGATGTATCATGTTGGTGAATTTATGCTGCCCGCCGATTTCGTGATTCTTGATCGTGCCGTCGATCGGGATATCCCTAATATTCCGGGGAGACCTTCTTGCCAAGGTGAGTAGCTTCCGATGGATTCGAAGAAAATGAAATCAAGTTTCGAGTCAACGATGAAGATGTCTTTTCGTGCTAGCAAGGGGATGAAGTTACCAAGTGCTTACGAAAGCATTTCGGTAATTGGATTCGTTTGATGTTATTGATGAAGCAAAGAGAGTTCAAGATGGAAGAAGAAAGTTTGGGTGAAGTTTCAAATTTGGTATACTTGTTAACTTTGATGTCGAGGACATGGAAGGTTACGTGGAGACAATAAATTCACTTGTTAGGTTGGGATCATATTCCTACCACCCAAAGAAGCTGAATCTTGATGCGGAAAATAGAACAACTCCTCCAAAGAAAGCCTTCATCATTGAGCCACCTGTTGGAGCTTAAAATGCTCCCCATCACATCCGTCCCAGTATGAGTTCCTTGGTCCGACAACACATTGCCGGTGATTGTTTCAGCTCTGCGGCAAGAGCAGATTTGACTTTTGGAGGTATTGAGGAGTATAGGCGTGCTATTGGTTGGACCATAGCATATTCGAGGTATTCCATCTCGGGATGCCGTGAGCACAAATCCGGTTGGAGGAAGATAGAAAACCGAGTGTAGAGCATCGGAGAAGCGGCCGAACAAGAATATGCAAAAGGTAGTCAAGAAAGAGATCATCAAATGGTTAGATGCGGAGTGATTTACCCAATTGCCGATAGTAAATGGGTGAGCTCCAGCCCAATGTGTTCCTAAGAAGGCGCGTCATCACCGTGGTGCCAAATGCAAAGAATGAGTTAATCCCAGCCAGAACCGTTAGAATCGGACGGGGAGAGTTTGTAATGGACTATCGCAAGCTCAACACAACCAAATGCAAGGACCATTTCCCCATGCCTTTTATTGATCAAATGCTTGATCGGCTAGCGGGGAGTTGCAATTCTTATATACCACCGGAAGGGCAGTCAACAGAGCAAGGTAGTTCGTAGGTTGAATCAATGGCAGGTAAGATTACGGCCCCGATCGGTCTAGAGTCCGAGAGACTTTATCCGGGGCTGACGAGAGACAGGTGAGTTCCCATACGGTCGTTCGTGTTTGAATCACGGATGAGGGATATTTCTAGAGAGCAAGACCTCCTGGGGAGGACTTCCGAGTGACACTATTCCAAATCCAAAGAATGGGGGAGGCGGTGTAGACGTGTGTTTGCCATCAACTACTAGGAGTGGTAAAATACTCCAAGGGGCCGATAAGAAGGTGGTTGATCTTGAGACAATAGATGAAGAGGATGAGGTGCAGTACGAAGCACCCATTATTGTTGATGAGAATCCTGTCGACAAGAAGGTTGCTGATATTCCAGAGATAGTGAAGGATGCTGATAACACAAGCAAGTAGCAGCGCGAAAGGGGCTCTCTCGCCCTTTGACTCGGCTTTCAAATCTAAACCTCCCTTTCCTCGAGGAGGTTGGTAAAGAAGAAGGAAGATGCTAAGTTCGAGAAGTTTTATGATCAGTTGAAGCAGTTATCTCTAAATTTCCCCTTCTTGGAAGAGCTATCGAGATGCCCGATTTTGCTAAATATTTGAAGGACCTGCTGACCAAGAAGAAAACGGTTCAACATGAAATCGTAAGTTTGACTCACACTGTGAGTTCCATCATCTCAACTACAACTGTTCAGAAAAAGGGAGATCTTGGGGCGTTCACCATTCCTTGTTCTGTGGGACACCATGATTTTGCTCGTGCTTTGTATGATAATGGGGCGAGTATTAATTTGACGTCCCTTGCTATATACAAACAATCAGGTTTGGGGATGCCAAGGCCGACTACTATGAGGTTACAAATGGCTGATAGGTCTATCAAAAGACCTATTGGGGTGGTTGATGATGTACTTGTGCGGGTTGGTAATTTTATATTGCACGTGATTTACATTGATTCTTGGTATGCGGTGATCGGGACATCCCTATTAATACCGGGGAGACCTTTCCTTGCTACGGAGAGAGATCGATGGATTCGGAGAAAAATGAAAATCAAGGATTAAAATTCGACGATGAAGAAGTGACTTTCGAGGCTAGTAAGGGATATGAAGTTACCAAGTGCTTAGGGAAGTATTTCGGTAATTGATTTGTTCGATATTGTTAATGAAAGCGAGGGGAGTTCAAGATGAAAGAAGAAAGTTTGGGTGAAGCTCTTTTGGTAATTGCCAATTTCGATGCGGGGCGTAGGGTTATGTGGGGGCGGGTTAATTCCTTGTTGGTTTGGGATCATATTCCACCACCCAAAAAAGGGCGAATCTCGATGGGGAAAAAATAGAACAACTCCCCCCGAAAACCCTTTTCGTCACACCCCGTCTTACTAGGGTGTGATGGGCCCCCAAACCCCTATTCGGGGGCGAGACGAACCCGGGGGCTCTCTTCGCGTATGAACTACCCCTTTTTTTTTTTAAACAGCATTAACATAATTAGCACAATAATAAGCATAGGCTAATAAGCTTTGCGATCATACTATAGGGGAACGGGGACCATAGGGGAGTACCAAAAAGCTAGGGACATATCGTCCCGAGCCTCAGACATAGTACACATATACATAGAAAGGGGCCAAAATCCTTAGCAGGCCCGAATATATCCCCCAAGTAGTACCACGGGCGGGGCTCCAAAAACAAGCGGGCTATTTTTGCAAAAAATCCCGGGCCCCGGGGAACCCCCCTTTGACCCCGCCCCGGCTTCCCCCCCAACCCTGCGGGGTTTTTGAAACGCGGCGCCCCCTGGGGGCGTCGGTACAAATAGTGTCGGGGTATGTAAGGCATGAATAATAACATAGTAAATGAATATAAATCCGCCCGGGAGAATAGATGTACGGAGCTTACCCTGGGGGTACGGAAGAAACCCGTACATGTGTATCCAGTGGGCGGATCCCACGAAAGGTTTAGCCCTTTTTTTCCCCGAACACGGTCCGTACCCCCGTATAGGGTCCGGTACATCTTTCTTCCTTTTCCGAAGGAGTATACCGGCTCTCCCCCCCTCCCCGCCGGTGCCCCCCGACACAACTATCTATATATCATATATCGCTATCGGACGCCGCGCCCGGCTCTCCCTACCCCCGCGCCCCGGGCCCCCCGCGTCGGGATGAAAAAAACTGAATCAGGGGGAAAAGGGTTTTAATTTTCCCCTTACGTAAACATATACATTACATATTCACTTCGTATACATACTCTAGTAAAACATAGTCATAGATATATTCATGGTAGGTACATGTTTTTTAACATACTCGTTATAAACATTTACTCATTTTTGACGTACGTCGTTGTCATTAAAAAAAGTCATATTCGTCGTTTTAGTCATAAAAACTATAAAAAGCGAAAAACTTGGATTTTGGAAAAAAATGAATTTTTTTAAAACTTATAAATTTTCTAAGAAAAAAAGTCACGCTTTAAAATCATAGTTTTCAATTTTTTGAAAAATAAGGACGTTGAAATCCTTTATCTACCCCGGCATTTATTCCCATCAGGGAAATATTGTTAGCATGGGTTTCGATCTTGTCTTTTGAGGAGGGAATACGAATCAAAAGTTTCCATTGGATTCTCTTTTCAAAAAAAGCCAACGGGACCCAAAAAGGAAGATCGGGAACAAAGGGGCCCCCCTCGGGTCAAATGAGGTGGCGTACATAACTTTCATATAATACGTGTCGTGACGTTACTTGTGAAGGTCTTAGGGTAATCGGGTCTCCTTTTTTCAAGTTCTAGGATGTTTAGACATTTTTTAAAAAATTTGCACTTTTGGGTTCAATCTTCGAATGAATAGTGACTATTTTCATTTGCGGATTTCGGGTTGGGGAAAGGGCCCCAAGGGAAAAACAAGCCTATACATCTAAGACATGCCAAGAAAGGAAGGGGAAAACCCTTCTACCTCTTTTTGCTCCTTTAGCTATTCCAAATTCAGGAATTTTTAAATTTTGGAAAAAACGCAAATTTTTAATTTTCCAAAAATTTTTATTAGAACACTTAGGGTTGAAATCTTAAGACAATGCGGGTCCAAAAATTTGACGCATTTCCTCTATAAATACATCATTCCCCAAAAACTCTTAGCCAAATTTTAAAAACAACAATCCCGGAATTCAACCGGAAACTCCAAAACTGCCCAAAACCCCAAACCCTAGTAACAATTTCCAATTTCAATCCAAAATACATTCTAACAACTTAATCAATATACTACTTCCCAAAAACCCTTTCCCAAATCCCAAAGGAAAAAAAACAACCTTTTCTAATTCTATACCCAACCAATTCTACAAGTTTTTATCTTTATTAAAAACAAGAATCATTATATTAATTAAAAAAGCCAAAACCGTCTCCAACTTCTACAACTTCACAAGACTAAATGCATTCATTAGCAACATGGTATCCCCCGCCAAAAAAACCAAAACACTAAATAATAATTTGGGTAATTTCTTTTTTCCCTTCAAAACTTCCGGGGTTTTCCTTTCTATACCTTCCAGGCTGACATGTTTGCATGGCTAAACCTCTCCAAAAATCATTCAACTTCCCCCCTTTTCAACATAACATCCCCAACAATAACAACCAAGCACTAGCTAGAATAATTAAAACATGATTCTTACATGTACATAGCATCACGGCCCACACGTATTTTCATACTCTTGTAGATTGTCCAAATTTTTTTTACCCACAAAAATTTTAAACATTCATAATATACGAAAAAAGGGGCAAATCTTACCTTTTTTCCTTGAATCTTCATTTTCAATTGCACCCTTATCAAGATTTTTGCTTCCCCTTTCTCCAAAGAACTCTTTTTCTATTTTAAGGAACCGAGGAATTGTTTGGCTAGGAGAAACAAGTTTAAAACTTTCTCTCTTTTCCCTTTTTTTTTTTTTTCCTTCGGTTTTTTTCTCTTTTTCTCTTTGGGGAACCAAAACCCCCTTTTCTCTTCTCTTCTTGTTCTTTAATTTCCGAATTCTCTAGAAATTTATGAGATAAGATGACCGTAAAATAAATTTTTAAATTTTGTACCAAAATTCTCATATGGGCTTGGGCCCTGAAATAAGTGGAAGGCCAAGATGGCCCAATCCCCCCAAGCCCCCTTTTTTTTTCATCAACTCATGAAAAAAAATTTTTAAAAATTAATTTTCCCCTTTGTCTTCCTCCCTTAATTTTCCCCGAAACGTATCGCAATTTTCCTTTATGCCCCCTTTACCTTTCTTAACAATTCCGCTTCTAAATGCTTCATAAACCATTCATATACTTAACCCAAAAAAAAAATAGGGTTGCTTTTGGGGGTCCCGCGTTGTTTAAATTCCCATTACAAAATGCGGGATATAACACCTTCGATCATTGGGCCCAAAAGTTGGAGCTTAAAACCACGTCACCCGAAGTATGAGTTTTGGTGGGGCAAACCCCTTACCGGTGATTGTTTCGGCTTTCGATTGAGGGGGCGGGTTTTACGGCTTTTGGAGGTGTTGAGGGAGTATAGGCGTGCTATTGGTTGGACCGCCGGAAATTTGAGGTATTCCTCGGGATGCAGCAAGCCAAAATCTGGGTTTGGGGGAAAATAGCAAACCCAGGGGTAGGCATCG
>NC_081351.1:23682435-23833784 GCF_029784015.1 Lycium ferocissimum
GTATTTGCTAGATTTGTTGTATATCTAACTGTACTGCCTTGCTGATCAAAAAAATCAGAATTCATATGCTATCATGTTATGTTGCTTGGCCTCTGCCTGGTGCGCGTCTGATCCTCCAAAAGTAAGTATATTTTGGATGTTGGAGGATCTGACACGGGTGTGGCAACTTTTTTGGAGAGTCCGAGCAACATAGCTCGGACTATCACGTACTTAGTGATGTTTGGTAAAGAATGCCTTGTCCTGATTCTGTTTTTGTTTGTATTTGTGTTTTTTGTGCATCTTGTTGCAGCTTTTATGTAGATAATGTCCCCATAAGAGAGATCAAGAGGACAGAAGCCATGGGTGGGGATTTCCCATCTAAGCCAATGTCTTTGATTGCTACAATATGGGATGGTTCTGATTGGGCTACAAATGGTGGAAAATACAAAGTCAATTACAAATATGCCCCTTATATTGCTGAGTTTTCCGATTTTGTCCTCCACGGATGCGCGGTCGATCCGATTGAACTATCATCCAAATGTGACGACACCTCATCAAAAACTGCATCGATCCCTACCGGTATCACCCCTGACCAAAGACGAAAAATGGAGAGCTTCAGAAAGAGGCGAATGCAGTATTCGTACTGCTATGACAAGACTCGGTACAAGGTCCCTCCGACCGAGTGTGTGATCGATCCTAAGGAAGCTGAACGGCTCCGAGCATTCGACCCCGTTACGTTTGGTGGGTCCCGCCATCATCACGGGAAACGACACCGCCGGAGCAGATCAAAGTTGAAGGATGATGTATCCTTTATGTAAAGCCAAGGGTCACAAGTTTTTCTCTATATTGTCACATCATGATGATCATTGTTTGGTCTCCAATTTGAATTTGAGGTTTTGTTATTTTCACATGTGAATAGAGGAGATATAAAAAGGATAAGATTATCCATATATGAGTCATGATTAAATATTTGTTGGGGTATGTATATATGTCATACCTATATAGGGTCCCAGCCATGTTCTACTTGTTGATGTTTTTGTTGTTTGGGCCTCCAATTTATATGATTTTGTGTACTTTTTCTGTGGCACTTTTAATAAATGCATGCATACTTGCATAGTACAGAGATTATTTATCACATATTGTGTGTTCTCTAAGCATGTTTGTTTCTATTTATAAAACTGTCTTATTATAATATTAGGCCTTTCTTGTCATGTTGTGAGGACCATTTGTCAATGGTTGGCTACAAGAATCCAAAGTGTCTGATTATGACTGCTGAAAATCTAAAGACCAGATTTTCTTTTCCTTTAATGAAAGAATAATTAGGATTTGAACTGTGAAAGTTTTAGCTTTTTCTTCCCTCTATCCCCTATCTCCACACTTAAACCTTTAGAGAGAAGAAAATACCAGGGAGCAAAGAAGTTTAGCCATTTGCTTTGCTTTTGCCAAGTGAACTTCAATATTTTACCGGGTTGTGGTGAAGTGATACGTGTTCCTTTTTTTCTAAATTAGGAGTTTTGAGTTTGAGTTCTTGGAATGGAGGCGTTTTTGGTGGAGAACGCTTTACCCTCGAAATAGGATTTTTCAGCGAAGTAGAGTATTGACGCAATGTCATTTAAGGTGCAACCACCATTTAAATTTTTTTCATCCGTAGCTAGTTAAGGGTCTTCACCATTAAAAAAGTGGGTCTTGAATTTTGATTATGAAAATTGAGTTTAAATTAAGTGGGTGTTATTGAAAAAACTTAAAAACATTGGCAGTGATAAAGATTGATAGTTCAAACTTAAGAAAAAATACTTTTAATTTCGAACATATATGTGTAGTTTTGAAAATATATGTTTGAAACTTTAAGAATACATGTTTGAAGTTTGGTCTTAAAAAACAAAATTTCAGGTAAAAATGTCGAAGGTTCACTGCCAAACTTAATAAGTGAATTTTTGCAATGTCAGTCGGGTAATGCCTGAAATTTGTTCCGAAGAGTTGCAAATCTTTATACGCTGCGATTATGGCTTAAATGGTGGTCCCAAAATCGATTATTTGTGCATTTATCCCCTTTTCGATGCGAATCTAAATTAATTGGACTCCTGAATAAATATCTTTAAAATAGATACCGGACATTGAATGGAAAACCGAAAAAAAGGAGCTATTTTTCACCAAAACTCTTTCTTCTCATCAAGGACAGATAGATTAATGTATTTGAATACCGGTCTAATAAACATAATTTTTTATTTGCAGATATTCCCCTTTTAAAATGTTAAACAGCAAGTGTTGTTGGCAGTTGAACCTTGGAGACAAAAACAGTGTTATAACAATAACCTGTTATGCTCCTTAGACTGTTGGAATTTTCTATTTTTTATTCAGCAAATTTCTTCACATCCAAATGACAATAACCCTCTGACTAACAGTCAGTCACCCCTAAAATAAAAAAAATAAAAAAAAAAGGAGGGAAAAAGAGAGATTAAAGCATTTGTTACCCTATTTTCCTATCCTACAAAAGATCAAAATTTATTTTGCTGCCACCAATCTTGTTCCAATAGGAGCATCAGTCAGAACTTTTAAACTTACAAAGGCAAAAACACTTGACATTTTTAATAATGTAGCAAGCCGATTAGGAATTTTTTTTGTTTTAAAATTTTCTAATATATACATAGGGGATAGGAAGGAAAAACGAGGTAAAAGTTAAGATAGACAATGAACTGCACCACTAACATTCGCTTGCGCCGCTGATTACCTTAGTATCCGAGGTTGTTTCTCCAACTTTTCAATTGCTATACCACATCCATTGTGATCGTCGCAATAAATGTTGACCAATATCAATGAATACTTTCTCTATTTAAAAGTACACGAGAATTTGGAACTGTTTTAGAAATTTTAATGTGCTTTCTATTGTTATTCCAATTTTCTAGCAAATTTCTCATGTTTTAGTATGATCATGTGCTTGTGAGCTGTATGTGATCTCTAATGAGTTTACGATCAACCAGTAGAATTCTACCAATCTAATCTCTCAAGTTCTTCTCTATAGGTACTTAAATGACACAAAGCGCTATGAGCAACCCATAATTTGCTTAATTTGCTGGACTTGCTAGACAGCTTAGCTATTTAATGTAACCAAGTCCAGTGTCTTCTTGTGTACTTTTAACAGTATCACCTTGATACTGTTTCCTTTAATAAAAATTAATGATCCCCAAAAAAAAAAAAAAAAAAAAACATACATCGTTGGAATGGAATTCTGCAAATATTTTAGATAAAATGTCAGCTTTAGTGCTGTCTGGATTTATCACTGTGTTGCATATCTCTATTGCTCTTTTTCTTTCATGTCATCAAGTAATATAACATGAAATTGTATCTTATAACACGCACAAGATTTACAGGACACAAGGAACAAAAATGAGGAAAATGCGGTGGCAGAACTGAACATGACGATAAATCTATCTTCAGAATTATCAATGCCTTGATTCTGATAGTATTTTTTTTAAATAATAGAGAAATTCTCGAGAGCCAGCCAACACAAGTTTCAAACTCTGTGTATAATGGACCTACCTATTTTTCCTTCTCCATTTAAATATCAGGTGCGCTCTTATCAGTGAACTTTGGCAAAGATGGTATCTTTCTAGTTTGTGGTGGCCTCAAATGTCATTATCAACCTCTTTCTAGTATGGACGTTATTGATGAAAAATTGTGATGCTTTATCTTCATAGTTGCGGCAAGGAGTGGCTTCAGAAGCATGGTCCATTCAATGTTGTGGTGGATGGTGCAAATGTCGGCATTATCATTCAACAGAATTTTAGTTTCTCTCACCTCAAGTTTGTTGTCAACAAATTAAGACTGACGAGTGAATCAAAGTGGTTATTTTGCATAAAATTGCGCAACTGGTTGTCCTGCTCAACATCCTAATAAAAGAAGTTGTTAGAGAGCTGGAAAAGTGGGTGCACTTACTGCGTTTTTCTTAAGCAAGTTCTTCAGAGTTAGAAATAGAAAAAACTTATATGCAAACATGTTGGTTTATCAGGATCTTCTCTCCGGTGATGAGCTCCTTTTAGATTCATTTCCTTAAACAGACTTGAGAATAGAGTGCTCTCGAAAGTACAAAGGAAGCGGGCCGTTCAGGGAGCCATTGATGTAATGAAAGTGAAAGACCCACGACAATGATAGAACGTCTTGAATAATCGACTCGTTTGCCAAGTAGAGTCTCATGGAATTTTCCCTCTTTGCCCTCAATCGCATCAGAAAATGACTTGTAAACTTTATTATGACCGTCCTTAATTGGTTGTCATCGGATTCCATTGTCAAGAAGTGTTTCCACAGCTTCTTGTACTAATTTCTCTTGATACATTAGTAATTCTTGAGAATGGAGTTATCTACTTCTTGTTAATAGATTAGTAAGGTATTTATCAAATAGATAACTCTTCTACGTTTGGGGACATTGATGTACCCATGGGGGGGGGGGGGATGGTGGTGGGGGGGGAGATGGGGTCGATGATCAAGCCATGAAGGTTGTTAATATTTTTGACACTTTCAGGCTTCAGGAATCAGGATCAAACTTACATAGCAGCTTGACCATGAGCTTTGAGAGTTATGGAGATGTTTCCTGGTCTTTTATGTGATTTTTACCATTAGTACTGGTTGTATGAAGTTACAATTTTGTACTGCAACTTATGTAGAAGCTTGGATGCGAATGCTTTATGTGTATTATTTTAAGAATCAACACATATACTTGAGGTGTTGGCCAATTTTCATTAGTTACTTTAGTTACTGTTCGATGTTCGAGTTGTTACGGAGCAATTTTCATTTAAAAATAATGATGATTGGTACCTGTGGAGGAGCTAGAGAGGCATTCATTGAAACCCCCTTGCCGGAAATTCACACTTAATGTACGAGGTCAATATTCTTTTAAAAAATAAATATATAGAGTAGATGATGAACCTCATTTTCCACATCTTCTCTCCTCGTATATTTTCACTTTTGAGAAAATCGGTAGATCTAGAATTTAAAGTTTATGGGTTCCTACAACGACCTCATGTTAATACTATACAATAATAATTAGGTTCACAATTAAATATTTAGTGAACTTGTTAATATCTATGGAGTCTTGACAAAAATTATTAACCAGCACTGTAAATCCACCCTTGAGCTAATGGAGTTATCAGTTTCTAATGTTAGAAATAGAAGTATTGATAATCATGATACAATTTCTCTTTGTTTTCCGTCTGTGCCGAGTTTCGGATGATACCAGAACATATTTTTTCTTTGGTTTTGATTCAGCGTAAATGCCTTCATTGCATTGAAAAATAAGCTCCAAAACTGGTTCATCAGAAAACTTGAACATCCTATGGATAGAGATTTATTAGTCCCGAGTTACTTTCTTGATTGCCTTAAGATTTTGGGTTAAATGCTTAAATGTTTTCATATTTAGAAGTAATATGCTTGAACTTTGGAGCAATCTTTATCAATTGAGTTAAAACCATAAGGATATTTAAGCCAATTAATCATATCATCAAGGATAGTTTTAATAGGTAAGTGTTTAGCTTGCTATTGAAATCACTTAATGTACTTAAAAAAAAAAGAAAAAAAAAAACATAACTTCGTCAGTTAATTAACTGAACTTTACAGTTGAATCCAATTAGCTAACTAATATTATAGGCTAAATGTGTAAAAAAACTATTGATAAACGAAAACTCATGTCTTTATTCATAGGGTACTGAACGCTTCATAAAACATCACAAACTAGGAAAGTAAAAGCCTTTATTTGAATCCCAGCAACTTGAATCTTGCAATTTCCCAAAAATGAATAATTAAACTTAAGAGCTTTAAGGATGAACAACAACAACAACAACAACATACCCAGTGAAATCCCACAATGTGGGGTCTGGGGAAGAAGCTTTAAGGATGAAGGAGGTAGAATATATACGTTGATCTAAAAAAGAATCTTCTGAAGGATAAAGATCAAGTTGAATACCTTGAGGTTACACACTATTTTCTTTTCTTGTGCTTTTGCATTCTTGTAATAATTTTGTGTTCTAATTCGTTAACCATCCTCGAAAACCATGCTGGATTTTGGGTTGCCAGCATTATATATATTACAGACAGTACAACAATTAGACCACAACAATAACCCATGAGAACCGCCTGCCAACTGATCATTGGTGAATCTCCTTCTTCTCTTTGATCTGGCTCAACTAGAGTTATCCCTTGTGGTACCCCATCATCACCACCACAATCTTTTGAGAGTGGAAATCCTCGTAATCCATGATTTCCTTGGTATGAAATGTTCTCAAACGTATTAAATTGCTTTCCTTTGGGGATGCATCCAACAAGATGATTATGAGAAAGATTTAAGACTTCAAGTAATATGAGAGATGCAAGTTGTTGCGGAATTTTTCCGCCAATTTTGTTAAATGAGAGATCCAATGATTCAAGTACAGATAAATGTTGCAGTGATGCTGGTATAAAACCTTCCAAGCAATTGTGAGATATGTTCAATGTGCGAAGCTCAATGAGATCTCCAACAATACTTGGAATATAACCTTTAAATCTGGTCTTCGAGAGATTGATGATTATGTCTATAGTCAAGACTCGAGAAAGTTCAAGATCCAATCCCTTTATTGTAACTGTCAAAGAATTTGTGTAATAACTAGCATTTCTATCTGCTACATACTCTCGGATTCCACTGTTCTCACCAATTATTTTCATGGCTTCAAAATTCTCAAAAAGTCTCATTGGTAAATCTCCACTAAATCCATTGGATGAGAGATCTATTATTCGAATTTGAGCAAACAAGTTTTCAGTCCTTGAATTTTTTATGGGGCCATGCAACTTGTCTGTTCTCAAACTTAAAATCTTCAAAGAAGGTGGGGCTCCTAACCAATTTGGAAATGTGTCATTCAACTCATTGTTACTTAAATCAAGAACTTCCAAATATTTGCAATTGATCAAAGATGGTGAGACTTTTCCCTGTAACTTATTCCCATTCAATTTAATGGTGTTGAGTTGCTTTCCAATTCTAAAAGTTGTATTAATTGTCCCACTTAGACTATTGTTGCTTAAATCCAAAGCCCAAAGTTGACTCATCTTGCCCAAACATTGCGGGATCGATCCCTCCAAATTATTACTTCCCAGGTCTAACACCTTCACTATTTTCAGATTGCAGATAGTTGAATCGATCTGTCCGCTGAGATTATTTTGAGAAAGGACAAGAAATTCTAGGCTCTGCTGGTTTAGGAGTGACTTTGGAATAGGACCTTGCAGCTGATTGTGTTTTAAAACAACTGTATCCAATGTTTTGGACTTGAAATCCTGAATTTTGCCAGTGAAACTGTTATTGCTCAAGTCTAACTCATATAGTGATGGCAGGGAGAGTATATAAGAAGGTATTAGACCAGTGAGGGAATTAGATGAAAAATCTAGCTGCTCTAGTTGGACCAACTTTGATAAGCACTCAATTTAGCCATTCAAGTTGTTTTCCCCAAGATATAAGCTTGTTATGCTGGTGAGATTCCATATAGGTTTAGGAATGGGCCCTGAGAGATTTGAAGACCTCATGTACAATATTTGCAATGAAGTTAAATAGCTAAATGATTCAGGTATCCTACCAGTAAAATTCACGTCACTGAGAATTAAATATATGAGAGATGTACTGCTATTCCATTTGGTTGTGGGAAACCCAACAGTGAGCTGGGTATTGGATGATAAATCAAGATATTGCAAGTTGGAAAGGTGGAAAACTCTTTCGGGCAATATACCAAATAACTGTGTGTCTGGAAGCCATAGAGTTATTAGAAAAGAAGAGAAATTTAGAGGAATGGTGGAAGAGATGTTCACAAGGCTAAGGTCAAGCTCTCTTAATTGGGTCAAGTTCTTAAGGAGCAATTTAAAATTGTGAGGTTTAAGTCTAAGCCCAAGATCAGAGATTTGAAGAACCCACAATTTAGAAAGATGAGAGACTTCAGAAGGGATTAGACCAGAAACCTGAAAATGACAAACCAAGATGCATCAAACTAGAAAACTCACCAAATTTAGGTGAAATGAGTGACCCGAAAAAATCATTAAGAGACAAATAAAGCCTTTTGAGATTGGAGAATTGAAAGAGGCTACTGTTAGAATAAAACTTGCCTTGAAGTTGGCTGCAAGTGAGGTTGAGCTCAATCACCTATCCAGTCATCTCGTCACAGTTTACTCCATCCCATGAGCAACAATCTGTGCTCTTGTTCTATGAAAGTGTTTTTGGATATGAATTAATTTGGTCGTTTGTACTGTTGAAACAATCATCAGAAGCATTAGGATTTGTGGTAAAGATGTGCTTGAATTGAAGAAGAGCAAGGGCTTGATCATTGGGGCACAAATGAGGTAAGGATGAAGAGGAAACAAGTTGACTGAGAAAGGCTATATATAGCAGAAACAATGCAAGTTTTTGATAACCCATTTCTGTACTAAAAATTATAAAAATTAAGTTGGTAGAGAAGAAATCAAGAAACTTTTGCTTTGTTCCTCTATTCAATAATATTGAGTTATATATAGCAGAAAGCAAAGAACATTTACTATTGTAGCTTTGGAGTAGTCAATACCAGGAAGGTCACCTAGTCATTTTCAGGTTTAAAATTTTGATTGGTTAGGATGAGAGTGTTACTTGGTGTAAAGACCTTGACTTACAAGTCAACAAGGAAAAAAATAAATAACATACTTGTTCTTTACTCTGCTTTCTCTATACAATCAAGAATCTCAATCAAGTTCGGAGAAGGAGCCTAATTCTGCAGTTGCTCCTAATATGTTTACCACAAGGTGTAAGCCATATCTTAATTTATTTTCCATCAGCACACAGTATTATTGCAAGGTTCCATTTAACTTGATATTGTTCCATTTAAATCAAAGTAGAAACCGTCTGTGATTCAAATACAGTCCTAAACAAAGAAAATTCTGTGGAGAATTGAAACAAACAAAGGGGCACACAAAAATAAATAGAGAGATAAAAGAGAAGAGAGAACGTACTTTGTTAAGTTTTCCCTTCTGCAACTGCAACAACATACACCATACTTAGACCCTTTTTTTCGGGTATGGATCAAAGTTGAATGGGTGGGTTGGGTAGATATTGGGCAGATGTTTAACTTTCTTTTTGTTTAATTGCACGATTTTCCCTTCAAATGGGCTCGACTTTTATTTTTGCCCTTCAAATGGGCTCGACTTTGATTTTTGCCCTTCAAATGGGTTGATTTTTAATTCTGGGAATTGGTGCAAATATACTCCTCAACTAGAACTTATATTCCTCGTTAAAAAAGTAGTACGTATGTACCCTTGCCACTGCAAAAATAGTGCAAATATGCCCTTTTTTCTAATTTTTTTAAGAGCTTGTTTTTTAATTAAAAAATGCCACATGACTTTAAAAAGATAAGTCTACCTATTTTTTTTTAAATCCACGACGTAATTTTTTTCTAGTGGTCGGATCTGGTTCGTTTAAAAAAATGGGTAGACTTATTTTTTTTAAATCCAAAGAGATATTTTTTTTAAACGAGTGAGACAATCCACTAGTGAAAAAAATTGCCTCGTAGCTTTAAAAAATAGGTATATTTATTTAAAGTCACGTGACAATTTCTTAATTAAAAAATAAGCTAAATGATTTAAAAAAAAAAAAATCTGGCAGCGAAATGGGTATATTTGCACCTTATAACCGCAGGGGTATATTTGCATCATTTGTGTAATGGCAGGGGTATATATGCATCATTTTCTTAACGAGGGTAGATCTGCTCTAAATCGCAAAGTTGGGGGTTATATTTACACCTTTTCTCTTTAATTTTTGTCCTTCAAAATTGAACTTATACCTAGCAGGGCATAAATTCTTTAAGTGCGCGGGCATAAAATGTGGGATATTGTGATATGAAATATCATGCGGAAAAGTTATTTGTTAATTTTTGGTGCCATAAAATAATTTCCCTGTGAAATTATCTTGCTTCGCTAAATGAAGTCTCATCATAGGGTAAATCGTAACCTACCTGGAAGACCGAACAACAATATCACCAACAATTACACCTTAGCCTTTCCTATCCTTTGAGCCTCGAGATCAAGAAAGCCTAAGCATATTCAAATCATGAAATTAGACTCAAGAAGAACAACAAACAAACCCTACTTCCATTAAAGACTCAAATCCCCAATCTATGGAATAGGGTTTATGAACTAGGAGGGTGAAATTAGGAATCTAAAGGTCCCAACATGAGATTAAACCTATAGGTGATCAATTCCCATCAATATCAAGCTAGAATAATCAACAATTCACTCAATTTCAGATTCTAGGCAAAATCCCCAAATTTGGGTATAAAACGCAACTTCCAATTCCATAAATTAGCCACTAATTGGGAAGAAGTTATGAAATAAAGGATTCTAATCATCAATTCAATGTTTGAAGAAGCTAACTCAACCAGCAAATCATGATTTAGAAGCCTAGAGAGAATAACTCATTAAACCCACTTTTAATCTTCAATCCCTTAATGAACTAACAAGATAATTGGATTCCAACGTGACTAAGGAAAATGGTATAGTAAAGGGATTAGAAGAACTTACCACCAAGAATTTCCTCCAAGAATACCCTATATTTGCTCCCAATAGCTCAGATTTCGAAATAGTAATAAATGAGGGACTGAGGGTTTTTAATACATAATAAATAAAATAACTAGGCCCGATACCATTTCTGTGGCAGCGGTCCCGCCTCGTCGGTCTGTTAGACCACCGTGACAGTCGGCCCTCAATGCACTTGGCCGCTATGGCGGTACAGCTGAGGCGGTAAGGGTTCCGCCAAAGCGGACACCAGCACCAGATTTACCCCAAAAATAATCTCAATCTCAATCCGAAATTCCGACTAATACCCGAGGCCATCCGCTTACAAACCACATATACAGACCCACATAAAAACACATTACGAATGCACTCGTGGCCTCAGAATTCCCAACGGAGGTCTCGTTGACCGAGTCAACCCCCGATGCCTTAATTCCCATTTCCCAACCCAAGTCCCAAAATGCACCCGAGTGCATTGGGAACCGAATCAGATATGCACACAAGTTCTAATTGACCATCCGGACCTCTCGGAATCGATGGATTTCCAAAGAGTTTGTTTACCCAAAAGTCAACCTTGAGTCAACTCTTTTTCGCTTAAAGCCAAATTTCTCAAAAAGTCACCCAAATCAAATCTGAACACCGCACGAAGCTCGTCAACGGTCCCCTCAGGTCAAAAGTGAGCTAACAAGCTCGGGAAAAGGTCAAAGAGCGCCGAAAAGACTATAACAACCAAGAGGGTCATTACAATTGGTGTATAGACTTTGACAAAAAATAAATCTCAAGTCAACGGTCATTAAAAACTTTGATTAGTTAGGATAAGAATATTGGTTGGTGTATAGACCTTGACAACAACATTTTAAGTCAAAATATCATTTAAAAGTTTTGATTGGTTAGGATAAGAGTGTTACCTGGGCTATAGACCTTGATTAAAATATTTCAAATAAAGAAAAATACAATTTTTTGATTGGTTAGAATAAAAGTGTTATTTGATGTATGCACCAAATCGAATATTAACTTGACAATGATCATCGCAAGAATATTATATTCTCAAGTCAAAGCACGAGTCCTTGCATAGAAAGGTTCAAACGAAAGCTACAACAAAAAAATCACATCATTTGTAATACATTTTGTTTGATACCTTATCAGACAAAGTAGAAGCGGACAAAAAATTTCAAGACGCCGGAGGCACCACTAATTATGAGGTATTAGGTCTCACCCATGCCGGTGATACTACCAGTAATGGCTAATGGGTGGCGCCCCGAGGGGGAGGGGTGATGTGGAACTAAATTAAAATGCACGAATGAAATCATAGTTGTAGTGAAGTCATTTAAATGTAGGATTAAACCCCAAGCACAACTAAGGGAAGCAATAGCTTCAACCAATGCCCCAGCTAGCATTTATTTATCAGTGTGCCTAATTAAATATATGTTCATTCTTCAAGGTATCTATTATGTGTGTGTGTGTGTGTCTAGAGAGAGAGGGAGAAATTTTTTCAAGGTTTACAGGGTCCGGTGACTCTGATCCCCTACCATACATGTAGCTAAGTCTGCCTCCGAGACGAAATTGCCATTGTTCCAAGTCTCTGCAAGTACTCTTATATCATTAATATATAATAATGCATTGTGAAGAATATTAACTTTAATTTAAGAGTAATCAAATAAGAAATACTCCCTCCGTCTCAATTTATGAGGCATTTTTCGCTTTTCAAGAGTCAACAACAATAACAACAATAACAACCCAGTGAAATCCCACAACGTGGGGTCTGGGGAGAGTAGAGTGTACGCAGACCTTACTCCTACCAAGGTAGGACGGCTGTTTCCGAAAGACCCCCGGCTCAATAAAAAGCATAAAAAAAAGTCAGATAAAGCTAACAGATTCAAAGCGATATGGAAATGCAAATACGAAAGCGACACAGATAAAATAGGATGATCAAAGCACAGGAAATAACAGATAATAGCAGAAATCTGAGCACAAGAAATTATACTGCGATAATGCGACTACTAATAAGGAAGGATAACGAGACTATCTACTAGACTTCTACCCTAATGTGGGTCCTCCAAAGCCTCCTATCTAAGGTCATGTCCTCGGTAAGCTGTAACTGCGCCATGTCGTGTCTAATTACCTCTCCCCAATACGTCTTCGGCCTACCCCTTCCTCGTCTGAAACCATCCATGGCCAAACTCTCATACCTCCGCACTGGGGCATCTGTGTCTCTCCTCTTCACATGCCCAAACAATCTCAATCTCGCTTCCCGCATCTTGTCTTCCACTGAGGCCACTCCCACCTTGTCCCGAATATCCTCATTCCTAATCCTGTCACTCCTGGTGTGGCCACACATCCATCTCAGCAACTTTCATCGTTTGAACGTGAGAGATCTTAACTAGCCAACACTCCGCCCTATACAACATAGTTGGTCTAACCACCACTTTGTAGAACTTGCCCTTAAGTTGTGGTGGCACCTTCTTGTCACATAGCACTCCGGAAGCGAGCCTCCATTTCATCCACCCTGCCCCAATACGATGTGTGACATCATCGTCAATCTCCCCGCTGCCTTGCATAATAGACCCAAGATACTTGAAACTACTTTTCTTACGGATGGCCTGGGTACCAAGCCTCACTTTCAAGCTTGACCTCCCGAGGTGCTTCCTATCGAACTTGCACTCTAAGTACTACGTCTCGGTCTACTCAGCTTAAACCCTTTGGACTCCAAAGTATGTCTCCAACCCTTCAGCTTAGCGTTTACTCCGCTATGAGTCTCATCGATCAAGACTATATCATCCGCGAAAAGCATACACCATGGCACCTCACCTTGTATTTGCCGCGTCAATCCATCCATCACCAAGGCAAATAAAAACGGACTAAGAGCTGATCCTTGATGCAACCCCATCACAACCGGAAAGTGCTGCGAGTCTCCTCCTCTTGTCCTTACCCCGGTTTTGGCTCCCTCATACATGTCCTTGATCACCCTAATGTACGCCACAGGTACACCTTTAGCCTTCAAGCATCGCCATAAGATCTCTCTTGGAACTTTGTCGTAAGCCTTTTCTAGGTCGATGAATACCATGTGTAAGTCCCTCCTCCTCTCCCTATACTGCTCCACCAGTCTCCTCACAAGATGGATGGCTTCGTGGGCGAGCGTCCCGACATGAATCCGAACCTGGTTCTCTGAAATAGACACGCCTCTCCTCACCCTCATCTCCACCACCCTTTCCCACACTTTCATAGTATGGCTTAGCAGCTTGATACCTCTATAGTTGTTGCAACTCTGGATATCTCCCTTGTTCTTGTATAGAGGGATTATTACACTCGACCTCCATTCTTCGGGCATCATTGTTCTTTTCGAGAGTCAATTTGACTAAATTTTGAAACAAAATTTGATTAGATTTACTCAATATTTTAACATTAAAATTTCTATATTTGAAAACTATATGAAAAGTACTATAAATTGCAACTTTTCTCATATAATTTTGGTGGAAAATACAATTTTAAAATATTAATTAAAGTTCATGCAGTTTGAATCTCGGGAAGTGAAAAGTGCCACATAAATTGGGACAGAAGGAGTAATAATTTAATCAAATCAAAATTATTAATTAGGTTAAAAAGAAAAGTCTATAGGAATATTAATTGCTGTAGAAATCATGGCAGACATTTCTAAGTCAAAGATTCAATTAATGTAGTCAAGTAATAAAAAAATATTTAATCAATTCTCTTAGGGGGTAAAGAAAAGTCTATAAGAATATTAATTGGTGTAGGGATCATGACAACAATATTTCTAAGTAAGTCAAAAATTCAATTATTGTAGCCAATTAAGAAATAATTATTTAATCAATTCTCTTAGGGGTAAAGAGACGTCTATAAAATATTAATTGTAATGACCATGACAAAGATATTTCTAAGTCAAAAATTCAAATAATATAAGTTTGATTAGCTCTTACCTTGTGCTTGTCGGCAAATGCTAGAAAGGACAATGTTAGATAATAGAGAGAATAAACTTTGAACAAAATGAGTTTGTTCAGAATAACAATATCAAGCTCAATTTAACTGTTTATTAAAATAATAAAGGTAGTATGATGTTATGCACAAGATTTAGAAATTAAGAGATATATACTTGAGTTTAATTGTTGTGTTATTAAAAATGTTAATTAAATATATTAAGAAACGTAATTATCTAGTTACCTTAAATTTCAAGTAAAAGAGAAAATTTTACCACAGTATAAAATTGTGTCTAGAATCAAAACAACAAAAAATTGGGATAAATAAGTATTATTTGGATCAATCCATGATGGCCTAATGAAACGATGCTGAGCTTCTTTGTGTAAGGGTGAATTTTATGATTGTGACAAAAAATCTAAGATTTCCTTAATCTTCCGTTCCCAAAAGAAAGAGGGTGAATTTTTTTCGCCTTTCAGCATGCATTATTAGATAAACTACAGCATCTCCTTGAGTGTATGCTCCATTGATCATTAGTTATTTGAGTTGTGAAGGAACCATACTTTCTTTTGTAATAAAGAAATTGCAGAGAGAAAAATTGGACTCAAATGCATATTTGCAGACATGAACAATAAGGAAGCAAATTTTTATTGCATTCTTTGGAGTTGGTCCACAAGTTGAGGAAAAAGTTCAAAAGAACTAGCTAGCTTAATTTCATGCTTCATCTTGATATGAAGGAGCATATAAACATGTTTCAGGGGCATGGAACTTGTTATGTAAAAAAAATTATCATCGATTTGATCCGAGCTATGTTATTGAGAATGCAGAGATAATATCTCAGATGTAACTCAACTAAGAGTAGTTCTCTTAGAAAGTCACTCAACTTTGCTTTATAATCTAAAAGTCACCCAACCCATTTAAATGATTTTTTAATTAAGTTTTGCTGACATGAAATTTTATTTTAAGGTGAATTTTTAAGAAATAAAAAGATACTCATTTTAGCCATTTTATTGACCCACGCCAGTTGATCCGCTTGCTAAAACTATGCGTGTCAAATATATATTTAACAAGACCCTTTTATTTTATCCTCATTTCCTCGATCCTAAATCATCCTTATGGTGAAATGCTGTCCAATTTTGAGGACAAGTCGATTATGTTGGAATGGGAGATGGATAAGGTCAATATGGTTACCCAATAGTGTTAGTAGTCAATTTTGCGTTTCTTTTTTTTTTTTTTTTTTTTTTTTGGAAAGAACTACACTATGTTGCTATGGGTTGGGTTTTAGTTTAATTTAGGATTTAATTTGTGCTGATTTAATTAAACGATGTAGACCTCTAGTTGAAGGCCATGGATATCTAGTATTGTAAAATCGGCATTAATAAAAAAAGGCATGGATGAGCCATTTGGTAACGGCGATGACATAAATGAGCCATTTCCGATAATTCAATGGCATACTTAAGTGATGTGGTTTTTTTGTTGTAGCTTTCGTTTGAACCTTTCTATGCAATGGGTCGTGTTTTGATTTGAGTATTTGGAACTTTTTATATTGGCCGACATTCATTTGAAGACGGTGGAGGCACCGCTAGGGTCTCACCCCATACCGATAAACTTTCGAGAATGACTAATGGATGGCACCCGAAGTGGGGGTGGGGTGGGGGGGGGGGGATGCCCCAGCTAGCATTTGTTTATCAGGGTGCCCTAATTAAATATATGTTCGTTCTTCAAGATACTTATAGATAGAGAGAGACAAAGATATTTCTTCAAGGTTTACAACGCTCGATGACTCCGATCCCCTACCATACATGTAGCTAGGTCTGCCTCTGAGACGAAATCGTCATAGTCCCAAGTCTCTGCAAGTAGTCTCTTATATAATGTAGAATAATGCACCGTGAATAATATTAACTTTAATTTAAGAGTAATAAAGTAGGAAATAATTATTTAATCAATTCAAAAATATTAATTAGGGGAAAAAGAAAACTATAGGAATACTAATTGGTGTAGAAATCATGATAGAAATTTCTAAGTCAAAAATTCAATTAATGTTGTCAAGTAATAAATAACTATTTAATCAATTCTCTTATTGGTTTTGGGGGGGGGGGGGGGGGAGGGGAAGAAAAGTCTATAAGAATATTAATTGGTGTAGGGATCGTGACAACAATATCTCTAAGTAAGTAAAAAAATTAAGTCAATGTAGCCAAGTTCTCTTAGGGGGAAATCTATAAGAATATTAATTGTAATGACCATGACAAAGATATTTCTAAGTCAAAAATTCAAATAATATAAGTTTGAGTTGGCAAATGCAAGAAAAGACTATGTTAGATCATAAAAAGAATCAACTTTTAACAATATGAATTTGTTCAGAATAACAATATCAAGCTCAATTTAAATGGCTCAATTTAAATGTTTATTAAAATAGAAAAGTAGTATGATATTAAAATAGTAAAATTAACAGCTCGATGAATGAAGCTACTTTTTAAATATTCGCAGGAAATTCAGATGTCAACCATTTTACTCTTGTTAAAATAAAATCTACATTATAAAGAAATTATGTAAAATACTTAAAATTTGCCCCACTACAATTCTTAGATATATCAATGACAAAATTCACATAAAGAAAAAGATAAGGGACCAATACATCATTTAAATTACTATCATAAACAGACTATCGATATCGTGAGGGACAAACCCCATTTGTTAAAATTCAAGAAATGCGGCTTAAAGGTAACTTTTATTTCTTGCTTCATTCTCTACTTATAAATGAGCTAGTTGTATGTCTTTTATTGATAGTATAATTAGATGTTTACTATTGAATTTGGAAAGTGAAAAGAGTGAATCGTGGTACTCAAAACTAGCTCTATTTTTATACTCTTGCAAAACTTAGTTTGAACTTTATTTAGAAAGATTCTGATCCTTCCTTCAAGATTGAAACTTTTTGCTCTGCTGGGGTTTCTCTTTTGATCCTTTTGCATGTCACGCAATATCAATATGTGAAGTCTATTAGAGTATTAGTTGGTGTATAGACCTTGAATAAAACTTCTCAAGTCTAAAATTTAAAAAAGTTTGATTAGTCAGAATAAGAGTAACAAAGTGGTGTAAAGATCTTGAGAGAAAACATCTCAAGTCAAAATTCCACAAAAAAAATTGATTGATTAGGATGAGAGTGTTGTTTGGTTTATACCTTGACTTCTAGTCACAAGTCCAACTTTTTTGTTCATCAAGTCCATGATACAATCATCTAGAATATGAATGATTGTTGAAAAAATAACTACATCCTATACTCTTAATAAAGCTCTAGTACTCTTTACAATAAGCATCATTGGTTTGATAATGTGCACAGAGGTTAGTTTTTCTTTATGTGCCTCTATTCTGTAGTGTAATTTTGTTGTCACAACTTCTTAGTTTAATTAATCATACGTGCAATTCAATGTTTACTAACTTAACTATGAGATTACCCCTTTCATTCCTTTAGTGTATGCCCCATTGATCACTAGTTATTCGAGTTATGAAGGAACTATACTTTCTTTTGTGACAGGTTATTACTTGATTGGCTGAAATATTGTGCAGTGCAATAACGAAATTGTAGAAAGAAAAATCTTGGAAAAGGGACACTTTTTGGAGTGAAATTGTTTGCTTTGAAGGCCATAATATTGTATCCTAGAGACCAGAAATTGGCAAGACTTGATGTGAACAATGTAAATGGGATAATCAAATATTTATATCTTTGCAGAAATAACTTAACCATCTAATGGGATCACTCTATACAACAATGAATGAATTACCTACTACTAGTACTAAGGGATAAACAAGAATCAAGAATGCAGCAGCTGCTGGAAGATAGTTCAGTTCCGGCTAGACACAGAGGCGGAGTCAAGATTTTTAGTTTATGCGTTCTGGACCACAATTCTTTTTTACTTAGTGGGTTCTAATAGATTATTAGTACATATTAAATGATTATTTAACATAAATACAGGGTTTGAGCGAAAGCTACTGGGTTCTGCCTAATTCATAGCTAGCATTGAGGCTCCGCCATTGCCGAGACATATAGAAAGAAATTACCGGTTGGACGAAAAGAAAAGATACTAGTTCAGTTATTTTTATGTGATAAATAAATAGTTTTGTGGTTGTATTGTTATAGTAGGTAAGGTTTACTTAGTTTAATGCAAATAGTTTTTTATGACTTTGATATTATAGTGGATAGAGTGCGGTGATCATTCTTGTAATTGATCCTATGTTTTAAAAGTATTGATTTGGATAAATTAAATTTACGAAAATGAAGAATTTCACGACTTTATTGATTTGATAAGGGAAAAAGAAGTTTATTTTTGTTTTATGATACTTCTGAGGTCATATAAACCTGTTACATAAAATGCACCAAAACCAAAGCAAGCTATACCTTAGAGAAATAAATGAATTCCAAAAATTCATAAGTGTTCTACGTTGCTCGGTACATTGTTTCGTATTGACGTCTCTTTTGCCGGGAACACTGCATTTAATGCCTGTGTCTTATCAGACAGACAGAGAGGTCCTCCCCAGTAGGCGTTGCCAGAGTTCAGCTTGATTGGTAAGCTTCACATCATCCGGAGTTACCAGGTCTAGAGTTTTGAGAGCATATGTTGAATGTGTAGACTTGATGGGGGCCCTGTCCAGACCACAGTACAACTGTTGTTCTTTTGGAACTTGTAAAAATGTCCTGTATGTACAGTTTACAGCATAATGGCCTCGTCGATCCTTGTTTATATTTCTTTTGATATGTATAGTGTTGAACACTCGTGGTGGCCTTGTCGGCCCATATTTGTATATATCTTTTGGGTTGATTACAGTTCAGTGGAGTTATTTGTCGGGTCATTTGCACGATTGCCCTTCAAAGGCACTGGTCTTTAATTTTTGTCCTCAAATTGTTGGTCTTTAGTTTTTGCCCTTCGCCTTATAACCCGAGGTTCTGGGTTCAAACCTGGGTCAGTCAAAAAAAAAAAAAAAGGAATTTCGCAAGGCAGAGGTTTGTAGCAAAATGAGGCCTATTCAGAGAAAAGTTAGCCTTAAGGTAGACTTTTGCCCAAACTCTGCCTTATAAGGTTCAACCTCTACTTTAAGGTAGAGTTTGAATCCAAAACTCTGTCTGACAATTTTTTTTAAAATTTTTTTGACTGAGCAGGGGTTTGAACCCGAAACCCATGGGTTTTTAGGCGAAGGGAAAAAATTAAAGACCAAAAATTTGAGGGGTAAAAATTAAAGACCAGTGCCTTTAAAGGGCGTTCGATGCAAAAAAAAAGTTATTTGTCGTTTACAGATCTTTCGTAAGTTATAGAATGGTATATTGTTTGGCCTTGTCGGCCTAGATTCCTCTATCTTTGTTCAAATGGTATGTGTTTCAGGTTGGTACGCTCAGTCAAGTAAGACACCGGGTGCTGGTCTCGCCTCGTTGGGTTTGGGGCGTGACAATCTTATTTGTCCATTTAAGTTGTTTTAGAAGAAAAAACTCAACGTATGAAGGTTATTCTTTAAAAAAAATTCGAAGTAAATATTAATATTGACTTTTTTCACTCTTTATGAAATAAAATTTTTATAACCAAAAAAAAATAAAAAATATATATATATATATATATATATATAAAGAAAATGTGCAAATTAATAAATGGACAAAAACTAAAGAGGGTGATTACTAAAGCAATTTAATTAAAACTAATTAAAAAAAACACAACTGATTTTCACAAAATAGTTAATTTACAAGTATGGCCTTAATTGAATGAAACATGAATTTTGTTATTTCAATTATGGCCCTATTTGACTAACTAATTGATTATTTCAATTGTAGCCATAATTAACACGTCATAAGCAATTTATAAATACAACCATAATTAACTATTTAAAACTATTATGATTAATTTTATAAATTATCAATATGACTTGATCATGCAGAAATTGAAATTTGAGGGGCAAAAGATTATTTATTTTAATTAATCAATTTCCTTGAAAAATAGAGTGAAATACTTAACAATTGACAATTTGACAATTTACTTGAGCAAATAATTGTTGTAAATTATTTTCTCTTGGTTAATTTAGCAGCACATTGTAATTGTAAAATACTTAGATTAATTTTATAATATTGTAGGAAATACTTTATCAAATATTGTCTAAATAGTTTTATAAAATTACTTTGGTTTCTAAAAACACATATTTCACTTTGTTTAATATTCAATGGCTTTGGGTAATCAAAACAAGATATGGGTGGTCAAAAATTAGGTGTCAACAAATATTAATATTGACTTTTTTCACTCTTTATGAAATAAAAATTTTATAACCAAAAAAGTATTACTCTTTCTATCTCTGTGTCATAGTCCGACTTTCGAGAGTCAGACTTTTTAATTTTGACCTTCAATTTGCACATAATATCTTTTAGATTTTTAAATTGAAATTTACATATTTGAAAATTACGTAAAAAGTATTATAAATTTTAATAATTAACAATTCAAAATAAGTAGAAGGCATATGAAAATATCATGGCCAAAGAGATACTCATTTGACTCTTGAAATCCGAACTCCACCTCATAAGTTGAGATTTGGGGAATTTGGGTGGGTCAGGTGTATGGGTCAGAATTTTAGTTTAATTTAGGATTTAATTTGCGCTTGTTTAATTAAATGATGTGTACCTGTAATTGGAAGCCAAGTGTCATATATGGTATTGTAAAACTGAGATTAGCCTTTTTGATAACGGTGATGACATATTTGAGCCTTTTCGGTAAAATTTATTGTTAATATATTTAAAAATTATTTAGGAAAAAACAGTACTACTCTTCATATTATAAAACATAAAAGAAAAGCAGCATTTAAATTACTATGGCAAACACATTACTGGCATCCCTTTACCCGATTGAATATTGAAGCCCTAATTCATCACTGAAATCAGTGAACTAAAAAGGGGATTTTTAATTTTTTTTGCAGCTTAAAGGTAACATTTTTTTTTCTTTTTCTTGCTTATAGATAAGCTAACAGTATGTATTTCATTGATAGTATAATGAGATGATTCTTGAATTATTGAATTTGGAACTTTTTGCTTTGCTTGGGTTTCTGTTTTGATTCTTTTTTTTTTTTTTGTTGTTGTTGTTGTTGTTGTTGTTATTATAGTTTAAAAAGCATATTAGAGAAACCCCATTTGGTTAAAATTCAAGAATTTGCAGCTTAAAGGTAAATACTGTATGTCTTGAATTATTGAATTTGGAAAGTGAAAAGGCTGAATCTTGATACTTCAAAGTGTGGAACTTTTTGCTTTGCTAGGGGTTCTGTTTTGACCCTTTTGGATTTGATGGAATTCTTCACAAACAAAAATAGCTGACTTTCCTATAAAATTTGTGAGGGGGTAAAGTTTTGAACCCATTTTGAAAAATTCTGGTTGTTAAAGTTTGAGTCTTTTTTGTTTTCTTGAGGATTTTTATGGCTTAATAGCCTTGTCTTGATTGCTTATTTCATGTTTCACAGCAAAAATAGCTGATTATGTCATGAAAAGTGGTTGTATAAAGTTTTCTTTGAACTCATTTTGAGATTTTCTGATTCTTTGTTAAAGTTTGAAACTTTTTGGTTTGTTGGGATTCTGTTTTGACACCCTATTGTATTTGTTGAAGTCCTATGTTTATTTTATGTTTGGTAGTGATATGACAGAAACTGGAGAGGAGATTTACCTATGTAGGTGGTTTTCATTTTTGGCTGACATTTTTTTTGTTTTTAAATATTCAATTTTATTATGAACAAAATTACACAAAAAGGACAGTTACATTGTAACCGTCCAGCAGAAAGGAATAACAGGCCATTCCTATGCTAAAGAGGGATTTCCCCTTTTTCGAATCAGCTTACAAAAGAATAGCTGAACAAATGGTGAATCTTCTTCTTTGAGAGATTCATCATTTGTTCTGTAGGCATTAGCCAATACCTACTTTCCTCCTCCTTATCCTAAAATTAGCCATTCCAGCCTTATCTAGTCTATACTCACCAATGGCATTCTTTGGAAGATTCCTATGGTCTTGATAAACACTGTTTAGACCGAGAATGGAGCCTTGTTTTGAAAGAATGTCAGCTACTATGTTTGCTTCTCTGTAGCAATGTCTAGCTGTGTCATTCAATTTCCTTAGCCAGTCTTTGATAATATCAATTAGTGCTTGGAGTTTCCATGATGGCTTGTTAGCTCCATTTATCATATCAATGATAATTTTGGAGTCCATTTCGAGGATCACATTTTGCATTCCTAGAGTATAGCCATATTGAAGTCCTAGGATAGCAGCTTTGACCTCAGCAATGTTGTTGCTGCAGAATTCCAGTCTTTCAGAATAAGCAAGTAGCATCTCTCCATATTGATTCCTGATAATTCCTCCCGCTTCAGTTTTGTTCGATCCACATAGAGAACTTCCATCTGTATTGATTTTGCAACTGATTAGAGGTGGCTTATCCCAATAAATTGGAATGCTTGTGATGGTCGGTACATAATTATCTGCAACACAACAAATATTTTTCCAAGACAAGTGAAGGTTAATCTGCTTAAAATGCTTATATAATAGAATTTTAACTTGAAAGCATATTTGAGATATGATTCTGTACACAGAGGTGGAGTTCTGTCCATATCTGCTATTACACCTTCTCTTCCATAACTCCCAGTTGATGATGTTGGGAAGAATAGCACAAAGGTTTTTTTTTTTTTTTTTCCAAAGGATTGGAGTAGTCATGCACCCACCAGCTCCACATAAGTAGCCTGATTTGGGATTTATTGAGTTTAATGGCCATTGAATTAGCAAAAAAATTCCAGACTCTCTCAGCTATATCACCCTCCACAAATATATGTTGAGTAGTTTCTGCCTAGGGGGTGATGCAACAATTACATTTGGACACTATTTGTTGGCCAAACTTGGTTAACGCATCATCTAGTGGGAGTTTTCTCTCCAAGATTCTCCAATTTAGGAAGGGGTCTTGAAAGGAATTCCTTTCTTCCACAACTTGCTATAGGTATCATTTTTTGCTTTCCTCTGTCTAATAAGGTCTCTTGCTGATGCACAAGTGAATTTTAGATAAAGCGAAAAATGATACCTATTTGTTGGCTGACATATTTAGATAAAGCTATTGTTCCAACCACCAAAATTTTTTCATTATCCTAGTTTTGTGGTACTGGTTGTTGATTTGTATCCTGTATCGAGAATATGGTTTTGTTCCAAGATCATAAAGCTTGAGATGTTTTTACAAAATTTTAATCCTGTATTTGAAGATGCTTGGTTAATCCTCGTGCTATTTTGATCTTTCTTATGGATTGTGATTTTAGTACATTCAGCCTTCATAAGTAACTTCCGTTAAATTCATTTTATTTCTTGATCAGGTTTTTAGTTCAAATCCCAGACACTACTTGATCAGGTTTTTCTCCGGAAAAGGAAAAAGAAGGAAGAGTTTGTTGCCCTTTTTGGCTCTGTGGTCATGTACACTACTTCATGATGGGAACTGAAGATAAAACGCTGTTTTGTTTCTGCCATTGGGGCGGAAAGAACGAAGTGCTTCCAGATGGATCCACTTCGTATGTAGGAGGTATTACCGATCAGATTATTGTGAAGACAGGCATAAAGTACAATGATTTTGTGAATGCAGTTTTCGACCGATTAGGGATTGATCCTTCGGATAAAGTCTTGCAGTTTACCGTGAAGTTTGATAAGGCTCAATTGATACGACTTAGAGACCAAGAAGGTGTCGATACTTTGTTGCAATTTAATGATGGTTTTGCCCATGTTTATGCCTCAAGTTCGGAGAAGGAGCCTAATTCTGCAGTTGCTCCTAATATGGCTACCACTAGGTAATGGTCATTTTATAAGGGTCCACAAGTTCTTATTATGGTTATTTTTCTTGGAGAAATGACAAAAATCGTCTCTTATGTTTGAGGGTGGGTTCAAAGTAGTTCCTTAAGTATGCACTTAACAGTTTTGGTCCTTTAAGTTTGCCAAAAGTTAACACTTCTAATCTCCATCAAATATTTATCGAACTCTGTCAAATCTAGAAATAGCACTCTAGAAATACAAAAATTGTACGTCTAAGTTACCACTAATTTCCTTTTTTTTTTTTTTTCTCATAGTTCCTGTCAAATCTAACGGACAGAGTTCGGTACATATTTGACGGAGACTACAAGTGTTAACTTTTGGCAAACTTGAAGGACCAAACTGTTAACTGCATACTTAAGGGACTATTTTAAACCTACCCTCAAACATAAGGGACCATTTTTGTCATTTCCTCAAAAAAAATTGAAATACCTCGAATTTGATTGTAAATAATGTTGTATGTTTTATCACAGGGTTTCAACCACTGAGGTCGAAGCAGTCTCTCTCGGAAGTGCTGAGGAAGAACAAGTGAGTGCCGATACTCCAATTCCCTCACCTTCACACCAATGGATCACTGATGGAACTCCAGATGCTGCTGCCAACTGGAGTGAATTACTTGTTGGGGAAGGACAAGCTTTCGAGAACGCTGATGCTTTTAGGCTATCAGTTTTCAAGTACTCGATCGCGAATAGATTTCACTACAGGATTTTGCACAACAAACCTAGATATATTAGCATACATTGTGCTTCCGATGGCTGCCTGTGGAAAGTAAGTGCTGGGATCGAGAAAAAATCTCAAAATGTTTCCATTAGGAAATTTGTTGATTCTCACTCGCATCCTCCTCTAGATTCATCGCAACTTAAGCCTCGTATCAGGATGAAGTGGTTAGGGGGTATCATGCAAGAAGACATATTGGGAAGTCCTGATTGTTTGCCTCGTAAAGTGTGCGAGGATGCTGAGAAGAATTTGGCGATCAAATTGACCTACCGTCAGGCTTGGAGTGTAAAGCAGAGGATTCGCGAGGCAATTGATGAGAAGTCAGGTGAATCCTATAAATTCATCCCCTGGCTATGCAATCGGTTAACCGAAGCAATGCCCGGAACTATTGCTACATATTCATGCACCGAGGAAAACAGATTCAAGCGGCTTTTTATGTCATATCATTGCTCGATACGTGGGTTCCACGTCGGATGTAGACCTTTAATCTTTATCGACATTTGCAACTTGAATGGGCTCCACAACAACAGCTCCTTTATAGTTGCTTCGGCTTTGGATGCGGATAACGAGATGTATCCTCTATGTTACGGCGTTCTCCTGTCCATGAATGAGGAAGATCTTCTGTGGTTTCTAGAAAAGCTAAAGCTCGTTGTGCAAAATCGTGAGGTCGTTGTTGTTTCTGGCACGAGTCTCCCTTTCCTCTCCAGCTTAGACAAAATGTTTGGCGATGAAAACCACAGCTTTTGTTTTCATTGCATAAAAGAGAGTTTTAATAAATTTGTGGACGGAAATACTGCCTTTAAAGTGCAGGGGAGAGGTAAGGAGATTGCAGTTAAGTACTTGACCGACATTGCATATGCACGAACACTAGATAGTTATAATGAAGCTTTGGGAAAGATCTGTTCTTTCCGAAGAGAATTGTACAATTGGGTAATAGCTAGCCAGCCGGAGCGTTGGTCTAATGCCTTGTTCAGGAAACCTCGGTGGGACCATCTGAATTGTAAATCTACGGATTCTCCCAACTCTTTTATAGAGGAGGAGAAATTGAAATTTGTACATGTCCTAGAGTTGATGGAAACTTATCATGAGAAGCTTTATATGTTATTACAGAGTAACAAGCTCAAAATCGAAGAATGGAACCTTTCGATCGGTCCTCGGGTTGCTGAAAAGATTTTCGAAAACCAAAAGGTCGGTGATCACCTAGCGGTGACGGTTCTATCTGATATCGAGTATAAATTACGGGACCTGCATGGCAAAGAAGAAGTTGTAAACCTCAAACTCTGGACATGTACATGTTTAGAGTGGCAAATGACTGGGATTCCGTGCAGCCATGCATGCAACGCGATTACCACGGCAAGAATGAATATTTATCAGTATGTTGCTGATTGGTACAAAAGGGAGACTCAAGAACATATATATGCTGAAGTTATGGATGAACTAGCAAAATTTGATATACCACATCCGGATGATATTGTTTCTTCGGCTTCCTCAGGTAATGACGTCGTGCTATGTCCACTTTCACCACGTGTTAAAAGACCTCCTGGTCGTCCCCGGAAAGAACCTAAAGGACCTCAGGTTGAAACTGTAAAAAGACCTATACGGTGTTCAAAGTGTGGCGGGGTAGGACATAATAAACGTACTAAATGCAGTTCTGTTGCACAGTAAATATTGTTGAAGGTATCAACAATTTTATCAGTGAACCCCTTCTCCAGTTTAAGCTTGCAATTGGGTCTTACAGATCAAGTTTCAGAGATAACTTTGGGTTCTTGTGAGGCATTTTATGTGTGTATCAGTATTTTGCACTTACTGCTTTAAAACTTGAGTCATTCCTTTAATGCTTCTGGCTCTCGGGAGTCTCTTTGTAGGATACTTGGCCAAAGTGTGACCTGTTAGCCCATCAGTAAGTACTGTGACGAAGCGGCTGTTGCTCACCGACACGATCATACGAGGTCACAATTCACCCAACATGATCATCCGGGGTGAACAAGAATTGGGGATCGGATGAGGGCGAAATTCCTGCCAATGGCTGAGACACCTGTGTGAGCTTTGGTCACAGTGTCGATCCTAAGCCCCAGGTTGCAGTAGGTTGTTAGCCAAAATAAAACTAGTCAATGTACAGAATATATTGTTGGGACGTGCTTATATAGGCCTGTGTTTTCATGTTAGTAGAAAATATTGAGAATTTCTAGTTATTTTAATATTTTAATTTTATTTTGTATAACATGAGTTTAAATGGAGCGAAATGTTCAATGATGATTTATATTAGTCGGCTCCAACTTCTTTGCAATTGATGAGGTGGTGGTGGTGGTGTTGTACTCTACCTATGATGGTATGATCATTTGTCTATTTCTTTGCAAATGGGGATTCATATAGTCGACTCCAACATGTAGTTTGCACCGAAATTTTTTGATCTAATATAATAGCTCAAGTTGAATTTTCCCAAAATTCTTAGTTATTATTTATGTGGATTGCGAATCTCTATTTATTGTACCAAAAGGTTGGATGACCATTTGAGTAAGTGGATGACCATTTGAGTAATTATTTATGTGATTTTACTGAAACAAAAAGTTATAAGCTTGGATGACCATTTGAGTAATTAACTCCTAGAATGCGCAAGGGATTAGGAGTAAAACTGTAACCTGTTTTTAAATAAATACTAAAATGATTAGGAAAAGAACAACTCAGGTCTTCATATTCCTTAGTATCAAATGAAGTGCTAAAATAGAAGATTAAAGACTGGTAAAACAATCAAAACAGAGCCAAGAAAAATCCATGCCTCTTGTTCTCTTGATCCCAACTTCAACTAGGACAGTTATGTTCCTGCTTGAAGCATGTTACTGATAACTGACTTCTAACTTTTCATCTTCACTGAATGTGTTTTTTGACAGGTTAAACAACCACAACCGCGATTTAAACAAGATTCAATCAATCAGCACCAACGTCTACCCCTTTTTTCTTCAGGAAGTCCTTGGCTTCAACAATATCCTACAGAAGAAACAACAAATGAACAAATATGAGATATGCTTTTAGTTAGTATAATTTCCAGCTAAGTCCATCATCCTTTTTCTGGGCACTTCTTCCAATTATTTGATCCTTTTATTCACAATGACGAGAAGCCTTTGTTTTCCCAGCACTATCTATAGACAGTATTGTTGAGATAATAGCATTGTTGGTCTCTCAATTATGGGTAAATTCTGATTTTGGTCCTTGTTATATACTCCCTCCGTCACAATTATGTGACACTCTTTCCTTTTTTGTCAGTCTCAAACAGAATAACATCTTTCTATGTTTTTTTTTTTTTTTTTTGATGAAGAACATCTTTCTATGTTTAGTAATAATTTAACTTTAAAATGCTCATTTTACCCCATAATGAGATGATTTACAGTCACACCATACCTATGATTTATTTGACTACAAGTTTCAAAGTCTTGCTTTCTTTCTTAAATTCCGTGCCCGATCAAACACCTTCACATAAATTTGGACAAGAGAGTATGCCGTAACACATTAGGCCAATGCCAACCATTAACAGACCATAGCAACCGAGGGACACGATGAGGTATAGAGGCAACTGCAAAGACATTAGCAATAAACTAAGAATTGCTGAAAGCACACAGAACTTTAACCAAAGGCCATTGCCAAAAGGGTAAGAGAAAATGACAAAGATGGTTCCAGACGGAAAAGGCTCAAATATGCCATCGAACTATTAAAAATGGCTCATTAGTGATTTTGCTAAAAAATATGCTAAAAGTTGAATGACTATTTGTGGAATTAACTCGAAGCGCAAGACATTGGCTGCAAAAGTAGTAACGTTATGCTAGTTTTTCAGAAACATGGACAAATTTTATGTGCTCGGGATAAAAGTTCGTTTAGTGATTTTACTGAAAAAAATGTTATAAGTTGGATGACCATTTGAGAAATTAACTCAAAGAAATTGCAAGGGTTTAGCAACAAAATCTATAACCTGTTGTTAAATAAATAACATGATTAGGTAAAGAACAACTTAGGTCTTCATATTCCATACTATCAAACGAAGTGCTAAAACATAAGATCAAAAACTGGTAAAACAATCAAAACAGAGCCAAGAAAAATTCATGATTCTTGTTCTTTTGGTCCCAACTTCAACTACTTGAAGCCTTAGTTGCCGAAAATGTACCCCATCATAATGTTCTATCTCAAAACAGAACTCAAAAAAGAATACTAGTATAAAAATGAAAAAAAAAAAAAAAAAAACACAAAACATGTCCAAGTCAAAGCGATAACTTGGGAAGTCAGCTGTCGAGTGGCGTAGATGGGGGCATCAGAAAATTAGGACTGTTATGTTCCTACTTGAAGCATGCTACAGAAATCCCGACATCTAATTTTTCATCTTCGCTGAATGTAATTTTCCATATGTTAAACTGTCATCCTGACTTAAACAAGATTCAATCAGAACCGACGTCTACCCCTTTTCTCTTCAGGAATTCCTTGGCTTCAACAATATCCTACAGGAGAAAAAACAAATGAACAAATATGAGATATGTTTTTAGTTATGTTTTCAGCAAACTCCATCATCCTATTCTGGACCCTTTTTCCAATTATTTGATCCTTTTATTCACAATGAAATGCCAAGAAGCCTTTGTTTTACAAGCACTATATATCTTGGCTAACAATCAACCTTTCAGCTGGCAGAATATAGGCAATATTCTTGGAATAATAGTATTGTTGGTCCCTGGATTATGGGTAATTCTGAATTTGGTCCTTGTTATATACTCCCTCCGTCACAATTATGTGACACTCTTTCCTTTTTTGTAAGTCTAAAAAAGAATAACATTTTTCTATGTTTAGTAATAATTTAACTTTAAAATGCTCATTTTACCCATAATGAGATGATTTACGGTCACACCATACCGATGACTTATTTTAGACTACGAGTTTCAAAGCCTTCCTTTCTTTCTTAAAGTCCGTGCCCGATCAAACACCTTCACATAAATTTGGATAAGAGAGTATGACTTAACACATTTAACCTTCAGTTAAAACGTGTCTTTTGGTCCCTTTATGTCGGGAATATGCTATGTTTGACTATTGTTAGAAGTACATTACCCCGACCTCAAGTATGGAGTAACAATACAAGTTTAACATAACACCTAATTAAATGGTGGAACAGTTAATACTTCAGATAATTAGTGATTATTCACGAGCAAAGGGATCAAAAGTGCACATTTCAAGTAACTGAAGGTTAAATGTTTAGTCAAATATCAAAAGGACTAACCAAAAGTACCATGAACCCTTTCTCAAAGGAAAAATGCAAATGTACCTGTTGTAAGAAAAGAGCCTCTTGAGGACATGTGGGAAAATTCATTAGGCCAATGCCAACCATTAACAGACCATAGCAACCGAGGGACACGATGAGGTATAGAGGCAACTGCAAAAATATTAGCAAAACTAAGAATCGCTGAAAACATACAGAACTTCAACCAAAGGCCATTGCCAAAAGGGTAAGAGAAAATGACAAAGATGGTCCCTTATATTTTTTAGGGTAGGTTCAAAATAGTGCCCTAACTATGTACTTAATAGTTTTAGTCCTTTCAGTTTGCGAAAAGTCATGGTCTCCATCAGATATTTAACGATTTAACAATTTATGTTCGTTAGTTTTGAAGGGGAGCCTTGGCGTAACTGGTAAAGTTGCTGCCATGTGACCAGGAGGTCACGGGTTCGAGCCGCGGAAATGACCTCTTTGTAAAATGCAAGGTAAGGCCGCATACAATAGACCCTTGTGGTCCAGCCCCCTTCCCGAACCTCGCGCATAGTGGGAGCTTAGTGCACCGGGCTGCCCTTTTTTTTTTTTTTTTTTTTTTTAGTTTTGATGGAAATAGCGGGAAAACAAAATTTAATCATAACACCAAGAAAGTCCCATCAAAACCTAAAATATCAAACACAAAAAACTGCATTAGACACTAATTTTTTTTTATTTTTTTTTAAATAGCAGAAATTACACCTCAAAAAACTGCCAGAAACTACAAAAATTATACCTCTAAATGTGAGTCCCGATAATTTCCTCTTTGTTTATAGTTCTCGTCAAATCTCTTTTGGACAAAGTTCGATAAATATTTGACAGAGACTAAAAGGGTTTAACTTTTGACAAACTTGACCAAAACTGTTAAGTGCATACTTAAGGGACTGTTTTGAACCTACCCTCAAACATAAAGGACTATTTTTGTCATTTTCTCCCATATAAAGATGGTCAATAAGGGCTAACCAGCCAAGTATAGCTCTCTGGAATTGTCGATGTCTGCAACAAGCCTATCCAAACAGCAGTTACTGCAAGCAATAACGTCAAAATCTTCACGATTTGTTTCATTGGATCTGCAGCAATAAAGTTTTTCATTGATAAAGATATAATAGAAGGCAACGACTGAAACATTAAGAAGCCAATCAAATAAACTTTCAGGGTGTGGTTGGTATGAAGGAAACTAGAAGGTTTTCTTACTTATTTTCCAGTGTTTGGTTGGTGAGAGGAAAATATGTTTCAATGTTTGGTTGGTGAGTAAATATTTTCCTTTCTTTGGTTGTAAGGAGAAAATTAGCTTGCTAACAATATTACAATAGTTTCCGGTGTCATTTTCCCACGCCCATCCCCCACCCCTCCCATCCTAGACAAATTGATTTACATCTATTAAATAAAAAAGGGATTTTTACACTGCATAGCCGGCACCCAAAAAAGTAGCTAGCAGATGTATAATACATGTATATACGTGAGTAGGGGAAATATTAGTGGTCAAGCGGCCAAATGTGTAGAAAGCCCTAAAACAAATGCCCTGTTAACATTAAACTTCATGGCCTACATGGATGTCCAATGTTAGTTGGTTATGATCGATCTTCTGAGGAACAAACTACTTTTCTTGTCAGAATCAAAGACAATGCAAGAAAGCAAAAAAAACAAAGATCTCTACATAATTTTTCAAATTTATAAAACCTTAAATCCAAACTAACAATATATTGGATGATGCAGCAAAGTAACCAAATTCTGGAGCACTATCTGAAGCCAACTACTAAAATCCGGTATGGTTACAGCAGATCAGATAAAAAAATAATAATCAATGAAAGAACTAAAACCTACTGTCAACCCATCTAGCAATGTTCTTCTAACTGTTGATGTATCTTAGTGTTGTTGCTTGAAACTTTCCAATCACAAATATTCCATTGGTTTTCACCACTTAAATTATTTCTCGCCCTTCCCTCCATTTGTTTACTATTACTGGAAACACATTAAATCTCTAAACATAAACCAGATAAGCAAGCACCATCAACAGCATATTTTTAAAGGAATCTGTTGAAATTTACATTGATAATCTGTTCAAAAGCTCATCATTGGTACTGATATTACAGAATGATGGGCAGTCTAGGTATAGTTTACGATCATCAAAGACAATTCAAATAGAAGGAATAGCTTCTGGCTCGCAGTGCACTTGATCATTAATTCAGAGACTTGCCACCATTGAACTCCACTACCAGGAAAGTGAAACAATCTAGAGCTTACATTCCTTAAGCAGATAATATTCTAGTAGTCAAGGAGTAGAAAATGGGGTAACTGGCAACATAGGAAGAATTAAGATAGCAAACGGCACCAGTAGAGAAGGTTGGAATGCTTTAGCTCATTAGGCGTCGTTTGGTTGAAAGACTAAGTTATGCTGGCATTCTTTTCTTATCGACTGTTTGGTTTGTTGTATTAATAATAACAAGCATCTCATCATTTTTAAATAATACTTACTGAATAGGGTGTATAAGTATAAGAATAGTAGTGGTATTGTTAATGCCATGGTTTACTATGGATAAGAATAGTACTGAATAGGGTGTATAAGTGATACAGGTATTAGTTGTAGTATACTTAAATTTGCAACCAAACACTGAACTAAAATTTACACTAGCATTATTCTACCTAATACACTCTACCAAACGACCCCTAAGAACAAACAAAAGGAAGTGCAGTACTGACATGAAGAAATAAACCAAGGCACAAAAAGAAAGACACAGCATATGCTGAATCAAAAAAATGAATCGAAAAAACAATAGAAATTGTAAACTCCTGCATCAGACAAGTGGTTGCTCCAGTAGAGAATCTCAATTCTAATATATCATAAGCAGTTGGAAAATTTAAAGTAAGTCAAACTCCACATTGAATAAGAATAAGATTGCAATCGCAACGCAAACTCAACCATTTGGCACAAAGTGCTAGACTAAAGTCATTACATATGAGTAAATGGAAAAACACAAAAACAACATAAGCAAATATATAAGCTAAAATAAAACAGTCTTAGAACAATAACATGCAACATAAACTATCAAAAACTGCTTAGAAAATATAATCAGAAAATAAACTGCAAAAGTCGGCACTCACCTCGACTAACTGGTTTAGATGACAGAGTAACAAATAAAATTAAGTTCTATACAAGTTGAATATCCACTAAAGTTCCACAACAAAAACCAAAAACCTTAACAATATCAAAAATCCTAAATTCAAACAACACCTCTAACCACAATTACTTTATGGGCTTTGTTTCGGGTGGCTCAAGAGAATTACTTAACTTAGGGAATAGAATAGGGGAATCTAAATATACAACTATGTAATATACGATCTAGAGCGATAGCAAAAAGATTACAATGACATTTCTGATTGGCTGTCTTGTATTTCTAATAAGTTGTTTAATAGTTGGCATGTTGAATCGTACACATAATATGGTTCCTCTTTGGATAATAGGTAATGTAGCTGGTATTCTTGTAATCGGTTGGGCACTATACGAAATATCATTCTAATATTTCCAAAGGGGTTTCAAATTGCTTTGATAACCATGGTGTCCGAGCAGGCTTGCACACACCTCGACTAATTCTACGGGTACCTGCTACCTCCCACCAGCACAAGTACCGCCTTTGTTTAATCTGGAAGAAGGAAAACATACTGATCTTGCAAGGGTTAAGTAAGAAAGCCGATTCAAAACTTCAGCAGGAAAATTTCTTAATTTACTCAAAATTTAAATTACCAAATACCACATAGAGAGGAAGGGCCACATGAGCGGAGCTAGCGTACTGAAAGGGGGTTCAATTACATTGTTTTTTACGTACATATAATAGGTGTTGAACCCCTTAGGGAAAATCCTGACTCTGCCACCTAGAAGTCAACAGAAATTGTCCCAGATATCAAGAAACTCGTATGTACTATAAGTCATTCTCCCACTAATTTCAGGAAAACATTTACCTTGGTAAATTATATATTGTTTTAGTGGAATTTAATCACCACATCACCCAAAAATCCACCAAGAACTTTTAGAGAAATCCCAATTCAAATTTAGCTAATTTGACCACACCCACATGACAAAAATATAATCTTTTTTTGCTTCTTTGGTACATAAAAATGTAATATTTTCACCAAGTAACTCTATAAGACAGGAATAAATAAGTAAATAAATTTTGTTTTGGAACAAAGAAAACAGTTAATGACAAGTAAAACTACAATCAAAAAACAAACCTGGTATTGAATATTTTGTTCTCATAATTTTGTTTATTAATGAAGTTCTCAATTAAAAAAAAAAAAAAATTCCAAGAATTTCTAATCAACCAACCATAAATCACCAAATCTACAAATAACTCTTAACCCCATAAACATTTAAAGAAATCCCAATTCAAATTTAGCTAATTTGATCACACCCACATGATAAAAATCTAATCTTTTCATTCTTTGGTACATAAAAATGTAATCTTTCTTTCTTTTCTTTGGTACCTAAAAATGTAATCTTTCACCAAGTAATTCCACAAGAAAGGAAATAAAGAAGCATATAAATTTTGTTTTGAATAAAGAAAACAGTTAGTAAAAGGTAAAACTATAATTGAAGAACAAACCTTGTCAATTGTGCTCCCAAATAAAACAGGATCTGTACAAATTCAAGGTTGGTAATTGTGCCTGTTTTCTTTCGTTGTTCTTTAGTTAATTATATTTAGGTGTTTAACTTTCAACCAGATAGTAATATTTTTAGACAATTTAATACTCCCTCCCTCCCAAAATGACTTGCACAAAATTTAATAAATAAAGGAAAGCTTTTAAAATATATGGTTCAAAACAAGCTTTAAATATTTGTGTGATCATAAATTATTTCTAAATATAGAAAGGGAATAATCTTTTTGAGGCAGATTAAAAAAGAAAGGAGAATAATTTTTTTGGGACACCGGGAATAATATATAATGGCTATTAGCACTAAGGTCATTTGCACTTTTTACCCTATTCTGTGCTGGTATTTAATCTTTGTCCTTCAAATGGGGTGGTCTTAATTTATTTATTTTTTGTTTGTTTTGGGTGGGGGGGGGGGGGGGGGTTGGGGGGAGGGCTTGGTCTTTAATTTTTATCCCTAAAAAATGGTGGTCTTTAAATTTTGTTCTTCAGGCAGAAATTATATTGTCAGATTTGTAAAATTTTACCTTATGAAATTCTGCCTTGCGGTTTTTTTTTTTACTGGGCAATTCGCAAATTGCCCTTCTTTTGGGGTAATCTTTAAATTTTACCCCTCGTATTTGAAATCTTTAAATTTTGCCCTTCGGCTAAAACCCATGAGTTCCAGGTTCGAACCCCCACTCAGTCAAAATTTAAAAATAAAAATCACAAGGTAGAGTTTAAATTTCGCTATGCCCCCACCGGCATACACTTGTTAAGGAATTACCAAAGTTATGCCGGACCCGACATACTTATGCCTTATGGGCAGACTTGACATAAGTATGCCGAGTCCGGCATAACTTTGGTAATTCCTTCACAAGTTTATGTCGGGTCCGGCATACTTATGGGCAAACTTTTAGTTAAGCCTTAACTAAAAGTCTTTTCTAGTTATGCCTTATGGGGCGTACTTTTAGTTAAGGCATAACTAAGTACGCCCCTATAACATAACTTTGTAAGACATGTACTTTGTCCTATAAGGCAAATTCTTAGTTATGCCTTAAGGAAAAGTTCCGCCGTATGGGGCATACTTTCGGTTATGCCGTATTTAATTTGAAGTAAATAATTTCATAAAAATGAAAGTTAAAATATTAAAGCAGTGGAATGAAAGTTTTACTTTCATATATTGAAAATATACTTATATGAAATTTAATTATTACTAACGTAATTACCCACTTGTGAAACTACAATGAGCATATGGTTGTCGTTGTTGTACACTTGTATTAACACAAATTATATTTCTTTAATTAAAATATCTACTTTTATATCTGGACCTCACATAACTAGTAAAAAGCATAGAGACCTGCTGCTTCTTCTTATTTTTCTATGATTCCTTAAACTTAGCACATTGTGTGATGAAGTTCATTTTTTTCAGTTCAAGCTTCAAGGTACTATGTTCTAAAATTCAGTTTCTTAAGTTCAAATTTCAGGATATTGTGTCATGAAGTTAATTTTTTTTTTAAACTTACGACAAACTTTTTCCCTTCAAACTTAAGTAATTTCAGTTCAAATTGAATGTTAATTATGCATTTCTTTGAGTCGCATGATTAAACTATGAATGCGTAATCCTTATATTTATATTGACATCACAACGAAGCGAACTTCTCATATGTATTGTGGAGAACAAAAACTAAAGGGGTTAATCTGAACTTCAAGACACACTGTCTTAAAGTTTTGAACTGTGAAATTTGAACTTCCAGGTAAAATATCCTGAAGATTCAATGGCTCTTGATTGAACCATCCTGAAGCTAAAGTCTTGGAATTAAATTTGAGATTGAAGCATCATTTGTTCATTCACTCTCTTTCTTCCAAGAAGAAGAAGTAAAAGAAGCACAAAAGTACAATAGTAGAAGCACCTAATGAACTAAGCCTTGCGTCATATGGAGTCGAGTCCGATGGCATGACCCAAGAGCCGGAGTTCATCCGAACTCCCTTCATTTAAAAATTACACCGTATATACAAGCGAAAATTATTTTTTATATATATATATATAGACGTTGAACCCCTTAATTTTTTCATTTATATTTCTTTATATTTTTGACCCCTCGACATAAATTTCGACTCATTTAATCGAGTTCTAGCCTATCTATTGTAAACAGTTGTAGAGAAGAAGTAATCGATTGTGGCTAAAATTTAAATACTTTGCAAGCGCTTGCAAACTCTTAAACAGAAGCCCTAAAAGTGGTTACTAGTGCAAAAGGTCCAAACTGAAACCGACCAGCCCAAATATAAAAACACCAGTTCATCATAGAAAGAGTTACAATTTACAAAAAATGGCAGATAGCAAACACCCTCGTCTCATTCTCCATAACTTTCTCTCTTTAGATCTTTGCAAGGTCAGTTTCCAAATTTAGAAACTCAAACAAACTAAAACAATGGTACCCCTTTGTTTCAATTTATTTGTATTACTTTTCTTTTTAGTCCGCTAAAAAAAAAAAGAATGTCTCTTTCTTTTTTTTGTCAATTCTTTAATTTTAACTTTTCACGTGACATGTTTAACACCACAATATTAAAGAATATATTGATCATTTTATATATCTTTAATTTAAGATCATAATATTAAAAAATGAATAAGTCTTTCTTTTACTTTCTTAGACTATGTGTCAAGTCAAAACGAGACAAACAAATTGAAACGGAGGTTACATAATACATGTGAAGAATTATGTTTTTTTTTTTTTTTTAATTGCAGGAGTTAGAGTTTATACACAAGAGTTGTTGTACAAGCCAAATGTGTTTGGTTGACATAAAAAATTAAGCATTTTGAGCTCCATATTGCCCTTAAAGATGACAAAAGTACTTGTTTTTTTCAATCTTGATAAGACCCTAGTGTTCATAAAGTTTTGATTTTTTTTTTTTTTTTTTTTTGAAATTTGTGTTAGTTTTGCTTGTTTCTATTTGTTGTTGCAAAATCATCATGGTCTATTACTAGACTTGAAACACAGTATAAACTTAATCGTGAGATATCCCACCTTATCGTGTGTACCAAACGATCCCTTAAAGAAAGTAAAAATATGATAGAACAAATCATTCTTTTTATAATTTTACATACTACATGTTGAAGATTTTTTTTTTTGTGGTTAATTGCAGGAGTTAGAGTTTATACACAAGAGTTGTGGTACTGTAGGGTACAGGCCAAATGTGTTTTCTACAACATTATCTCATCTTATTGCCACTAACTGTGCTCATTTGATCATGCCCATTATTCCCATTAGAGGTAAAATCTAATGTTTAGTTTTGGGAAATTATCACTTTTAGTCCTTCAAATATTGTGGTCCGGCCCTTCCCCGGACCCCGCGCATAGCGGGAGCTTAGTGCACCGGGCTGCCCTTTTAGTCCTTCAAATATTGATAAAATTATGATTTTGGTCCTTGTGATTTTTGGTTAAGCACATTTAACCTTGATATGTGCATTTTTGATCCCTTTGATTGTCAAGTTTTACAAATTTAACGAGTTATTAAGTAGGCGTTTGGCAACAGATACAAAAAAAAAAAAAAAAAAAAAAAAAAAAAAAAGAAATTCACTTTAATTGGAATTTATGAAGTTGGAGTTGACGATGGAGTTGTGTTTGGTTGTACTTTGGGACGTAGAGAGGCTGTTTCATGGCCAAATAATGGTTTTCAAATAAAGTGAAATATTATCCCCGAAAAAAGTGAATAATTCTCATGGCCAAATGGATCCCAAGTGTTGAATTATTCAATTATCGATGTGTTGCGTTAAAGTTTATATTGTTACTTTGTATTTGAGGGTAATGTAATTCTATAAATAGTTATATTTCCTATCAAATGGCACCACACGTTTTAGTTAATTGAAGGTTAGATGTGCTTAGCCAAATATTACAAAGACCAAAATCGGAATTTATCATTAGCTATGAGACCAAAAGTGTATTATTAGTTTAAAGGTGAATTTTTTGTTATTTTTACTTAATTTTTTGATTTTTGCTTTGTGGGTGTTGGTAGAAAGGTTAAGGGAGAAAGCAGAAGAGTATTTTGGGTGCCAGTATGAGTTGTTTGTTGAATTCACTGGTCTAATCAGGTTCAAACTCCAATTTCTTTTCCCTTCTAAACTTATTCATGATCATATCGTTTTTAATAATTAACTCTGCCTATGTGAGCTTTGCCAAAGCATAGTCGGTCTCAAGCCCGGATGAATGAGGATGATTAGTATATGTGCTACCCTTTGTTAGGGAGCGCTTTACCCCCCAATCACAGCGTGAATCGGATTTAGTCGGGCCCCAATACGGGTATGGGGCCCTGGGATGGAAAGCAAAAAAAAAAAAAAATCTATGTTGTTTGGACTCTCAATGAATGTTGCCGCACCTGTGCTGGATCCTCAAAAAATGCTATGAAGGACCCGACACGCACCCGTAGGTAACTTTGAAGAGTCCGAGCAACATAGAAAAAATAGTCTACCTCTAAATACTGGATGAACTTGGATAGAGGAGAATGAATATAGAGGATTCATATACAGGCTATTTCAACTATTTTGAAATGAGGATTAGTTGATGTTATTGTTGTATGTGCCTTTTCAAGTTATAGAATCCATAATCGAGAGAAGCTACAAGAATAAAGAGAGATCACCCGTCCAACTAGGAAAAAGACTTTGGGTCAGTTTGGTATATAGCATGAAGTTTCTTCGACATATTAAGATATTTCTTGTAGCAGTAGAAGATATATTTCCCCAGATGGAACTTGGACAAAATCCATCAGAAGCTTGAGGGTTTAACAAGTTCAGTTTCACTCTATTTTTAGTTCTTTGTGCAGTTTTTAGCCCTTCATTGTCACAAGCAAATAGTTCAATGGCATTATTTCACCTTCAGGATTTTATCCTTCTTGTTTTTTATCGTAGTGAAATAAAATTTCCACTGATATGGAGCTATTTGTCTAATGTTTGTATGAATTACAGCTGGTGTAGAGGAGCAAGCATCGGTTGGCACAGTGATGACAATAGACCTTACCTTAAACAACGGGATTTTGCGGTGCGTCTTTACTTGCTGTTGTATCTTCCGTCGTTGTTATCTGCGACATATTTTTAGTTTTATGTTATTAACAATGTATTGAGTCTTCTTGCAGCTTGCTGTTATTAGTATTCTCATGTTCTCTAAATTGATTTTGTTGATAACCGACAACATTTGATCAGCTATAAATGATGTTTAGTCACTCTAGTGATGGGTACGAGTTTAATGATTTTGAAAAGTTAGCCAATAAATGATTGGTTTAGTCATTGGAGTGGGATTGTAAAAGAAGACTATAGATGAATTTAATTAGGCTTTAGTGGTGGCATAAATGCCTTAAGAAGGTTGGTGAGAGGTCGAATTTTTGCTCTCCGGGAAATCAGACATAGTATTTGTGCATGATGTCGAGTTGCATGCTATGGAAATACTTATTATTGGATTAATATGGACCATATAATAGCTTCTTATTATGATCTAATGTGCTGGATGTAAATAATTTTTACTTTGTATGACGCATACAGAAAGTCAAAATTCTGGTAACAGAGACAATTAATCAAATGGGTTCTTTATGGATATTGGTCTATGAGTAGATGTTTGGATATTTGATATTTGCAGAACACTAAAGTGAAAAGAGGTGTAATGTTGAATCACACTGTTATGAAATCTTGAGGTCCTTATTTGTTTACTCCAGTTGACAATTCTTAATTCTTTTGTTGAAGGCAGTGTGTTATTTAAATAGTTATGAAGCAGATTTCAAGGGTGGTATCTTTCACTTCAAGGATGGAGAACCTGCAGATATTGTGCCCGTGGCTGGTGTAAGTAAATGTGTGGACTTGGTGGTGCATTTGACTACTTAAGTTACATTTGGAATATGTCACGTTCTCTGGCATTTTGTATGGTTGCTTGCAATGTAAATCCTTTTTTTCCCCCAATGTAATGTAAATTTTGAACAAGTCTCTTAGTTCTGAATTTGGGACCCTGGTTTAAAAGAGAATGTACACTGAAGATGCTTATATATAGAAGAGAAAATATTCCATTAGGGCTATGCTAATACGTATAATTTTCCTTATTAGTTTTGTAGAACTTTTCTGGAACCTCCCTTTTCTATTTTCTTTTTGACAACCGTGATGTCTAGGCCTGCTTGCGCGCACCTCGACTAAGAGCCTGTTTGGATGGGCTTAAAAAAAACAGCTTATAAGCTGAAAACAGCTTATAAGCCCAAAAAAAATAAGTTGGTATAGTCCAACTTATTTTTTTTGGCTTATAAGTTGTTTTCAGCTTATAAGCTGCTTTAGATAAGTTAAGCCAAACAAACTCAATTAAATTTTTGGGCTTATTTTAAGCACAAAATGGCTTTAAGCTGGCCAGCCAAACACTCAAAAAAGCTGAAAACAGCTTTTAGGCAACTTATAAGCCAATCCAAACGGGCTCTAATTCCATGGGAGATTTGCTCCCTCCCATCAACACAGGTGGCAGGTAACTCTGTCGACCAAGGCTCACCTAGTTTTTTTTGTCTCGGCTAAGATTTGAAACTGATACCTCAGGGAATTCATCCCACTTCATTGACCACTAGGCCATGGGCATCAACACCAGGAATTATAATCTCAGAGATTGCGGCATAGGTGCTGGAATCGCACAACAAAAAACCCAGTAGCAGCTTACATTTTAAAAATTCTCCCACCTATCACAATGTGGGAACTTTGGAGATCAAGATGCAACTCTAGATATGAGGAAGAAAAGCCTTCTACCATCAGATCTATATCTTTAATTTCCTTCAACATCTGCCAGTTGACCAAGAAAACATTTTCAAAGCTTGAAATTCCTGATAACTGGGACAACCTTCTCAAGCTCATGGAATCTATACTAGTTGATACTACTACTGTTCCCGTCAAATGGCTTAAACCACCTCTTCTTTTTGTCAAGATGAATTCAGATGGGTCTTGTATAGGTAGCTCAAGTGGAGGAGGCGGAGTGGTTGGAGACTCCATGGACAATTGTATAATGGGCTTTCATCCTTCCACTTGGAAATGGTACCAGCAACACTGCTGAGGCAAATGCTTTCCTTTTTGACCTCAAGTGGTGCATCGACAATGGACACAATCTCATTGTTGCGGAGACTGATTCATTACTCCTCCGGAACTGCATAGATGACAATTGGACCACTCCTTGGAGGATAAAGGAAACAATTGAAGAAATTGGAAAGCTTGTTCTAAGACATGGGGTAATTATTAAGCATTGTTTTAGAGAAGCCAAAAAAGTGGCAGATAAGCTTGCTTCCATGAGTCATACTGCTGAGGTTACTAGAGTTTCTACTCATCCAAACTCTATCCCAAGACAAATTAGGAGCTCTTGAACATAGATAGATGGCAATTTCCTTCTTTTAGAGTCAAAAAAAGGAAGCCGGGGATGATTTTATTTTAACCACCTTGAAGTGCTTCTCTGTTGCCGCTGATGTGCATACTTTTTGCTCAAAAATCTTGTACAAATCTCTCCAAGAAGGCAAGGTCTAGTCCTCCTCCTTCAAATGTAATCGTCTTTAAGTGGCAATGAAATAGGGACAGTTCTTATGGGGAAAAAAATTGACCACTAGGCCACACCCTTGGGTGCAAATTTTGTAGAACTTTTCTGGAACTTCCCTTTTGCTCTTTTGGTTGCTGAAGTTGATGAACAATCTGCTTGTAAGTTCCTTTTATTGATCAATACGAAGCTTGTTTGTTATAGCTTCTCATGCAAGTTATAATTTGCTATCTGACTGAAATGTATTGTTCTATAGTGAAATGTAAATATTATATTATCTGGATTCTGCTCTGTTGTGTAATTTCCATTTTACTCTTTTTTCCCCCTCTTGACTGCTCTTCCTTACTGATGATACTTCTATCTCATTAGGATGTTATCATGTATACGGCTGATGACCAAAATATACATTCTGTTGATGAGGTATGCTCCCTCTTCTTTTAGTAAAAATAGAACCTCTTTGAGCCCGTTTGGATTGGCTTATAAGTGGTCAAACCAGCTTATAAGCTGTTTTTTGGTTTTTTAGGTGTTTGGCAAAGTAGCTTATAAGCTAAAAAAGTGCTTAAAATAAGCCCAAAAAAAATAAGTTGGGCATAAGCTGTTTTTTGGTCAAACCAGCTTATAAGCCACTTTTTTTAAGATAAGCCAAACGGACTCTTTGTGTGTTCTCCAATTTACTCCAAAATCCTTTTATATTGTCACTGTTCCATTTTTTTGTTTTTTTTCTGTTTTGCTTTTTTCTGGATAAAGATACATCGTCCTCCTGATATTGTACAGATACATGGTACCTTTAACTGACTATACACATACTTGTCAAATCCAGACACAAGCTCTAATTTTGTCATCTTCTACTAATGAAAGCCTTACTGCTTTGAGAAAATAATAGATTGGCACTGAAAAAAGATATTTATAATCTTATTCTTTAACCACTTCCACATGGATCAATGGATCAACCAACTTCAGAGAAGAGAAGCAACTGGTTCAACTCGTGGTTGTATGGAGTTTATTGAAGTGTGACAAAATAAATAGACAAATAATTGAACTTAAAGAAACTCTGGTTAGTCTGTGATGCCAATGAAACCAATAGAAGGTGCTCTTGCTCAGAAAAACCTAAAGGTGTGTTTGGTATGAAGGAAAATGTTTCCCCGGAAAATAAGTGGGTTTCTTACTTATTATAAGCAGAAAATATTGTTCTAAAAGCATTTTTATATAATCTAGGCAAATACTATTGAGGTTGCCATGGGGGCTAGGGGTATGGGGGTGGTGGGGATGGGACTTGGGCTTGGGGTGGGGTGGGTATTACAAAAGTAGTGTGGAATGTCACTTGTGGAATATGTTTTCCTGACTTCCATTAGGGAAGTCATTTTCCTCATTTTTAAGGAACTTGTTTTCCTAGAGAAAATGTTTTCCACAAATTTTGACCGCCCAAACATGAGAAAATTGGAAAACATTTTCTGATTTTTCCTCCATACCAAAAACACACCCTAAGATCATCTAATGCTTTGTTTAAGCGTTGTCAACAAATTAGCTGGCGTGGGAAACAACTTCAGAGTGCTGAATGATCATTTCCTTAGATAAAGTGGACATTTTATTTTAGCATAATTAGTGTAGATTAATTTTCTCAGATGAGTCATCTGAATGTATCTCTCATCAATTTTAGGAATTTTTGTCTTCTTATGTCCTGCCGGTATTTGGATTCATTTTTCCTTCGAGAGCCGAGGGTCTATCGGAAACAGCCTCTCTACCCCACAAAGGTAGGGGCAAGGGATAATATTTGCGTACATCTTACCCTCCCGAGACCCCACTTGTGGGATTACACTGGACATGTTGTTGTTGTTTGCCTGTTTCCTTGCTTCCTATCTCTTTTCTCTAATTCACTAATTCTTCCATACAGATTACTGAAGGGGAGCGAATTACGCTTACTTTATGGTTCAGCCGTGACGCTTCTTATGATGAAGACCCTAAAGTCATCTCATCTCTCTCACCAGCTTTATCGGGTGTTGTAGATAGCAAGTTGCGTTCATATTTACCTTTGCCGGGGTCCATCAATATGTACTGGTTTCCACCAGACGAAGCTTCAAGTTTCTTATCCGGATTTGATATACGCTGCGGAAGATTGCATGTTGTTGGATTCGATATCTATCCATTTCAGGAGACTTGCGATTTATCAGCATCGGATTCATCTTACAACTTACTGGAGTTACTATCAGAACCACTACTTTTAGCACGAGAAAGCCAGTTGTTTGAGACCCAATTTCTTAATATAATGCATGCACTTCAGGTACCTTCCTTTAATCTTATCCTTGAAAAGATTAGTATAGCAAGCATCCTACTGAACATTGCATCAGTTATTTGATCTTGATAGGGGTGGCAAAATTAGCCCATGAAAACGTGACCCACTCAACACCCGTCCATTTGTTAGCTCAACCCGTTTTAGCCCAACTGCCCATTTGACACCCCTAATCTTGTTAGAGAGGGTATTTTAAGTTGAAGTTTCCAAGTTTAAACCGGATGTCACAACCAGAATACCGAATGCCCTCCTGTGTTATCTTAGCATACTGTTTTACATATTAAAACAGAAGAAAAAAGTCGTCGATCTTTTGAATTGTATATTCTAGTATTTGATTAATTGGTAGGTTGATTTCATATGCAACTTCTTTGTGTAGCAGATGGTGCAGTTCTATCTCTGGAAGTTCTCCAATTTAAAGACAAAGGTCGAAGAAACGACTCCACAAGTAATTCCGACTTCCCAGAAACAAAAAACTGAAATAGATCGTCTAAAATCTGTGTTTCTGAAGGATATTCAACTCGGGGAACGTTTCTTTGGCCATTCAAGACCCATCAAAGACAAGGTGTATGAATTTGACTGGGTTACTTTTTCAGCTGCAGTTCCTGAATGGGAATGTTATGTTTTCAAGTTACAGAGGGAACTGCTTTTGCATTTACCTCATTGGAGAACTAATCAATCCATCTTTTGTGTTCCATTGGGAGATCTTGAGGATTGAATCTGGATTTTGTATATATTGTTACCAGAGACGGATCCAGGATTTGAAGTTTATGAGTTTCTAAAACGATTTTAAGTTACATATAATAATAACTGAGATCACCGTCAAACATTTATAAGTGGACTTCTTACGGTCTTAACAAAAGTTACTAGATTCACGTGAATCATTCTGATTGTTTCATAGAGATGCTTTGATTTATCCATGTGGGCATGGACATGATAACTAACTTCTTGTCTTGGTGAAATTTATTTAGCTTTGCAATTCTGTGGAAAAAATTTATGTGTGAGATGTGTCATGTCATAATTGTGTGAGGGTGTCAATTAATTGACAAGTGCACAGTGAGTCTCACATTTTTGCCCTTTTCACTAGTCACCTCTCCTTTTCTCTTCACCTGCCACGCTACCACTTCTTCCATTCGAAGCCCCCCACCCCCCCCCCCCCCAACTAACTTACACCATCATGCCTTACTAATCTGCATTTGGTTAAGCTTGACAATTGCATTTTTTTTTTCTCCAAATTTGTTTACACAACCATCTGATTGAAGAAATTGAATAACGCGACAAGGCACAGTGAAATGGTTAGCAATGCCATGAGATTAGAATTTCAGGAATGTAGCTAATGTCATTTAAAATGGTGGTTAATGATAAGAATAAAAATAAAATATTAAATGTTAATCGTTAAATATAAGTTATATCTAAATAAGAACTAATCTCCATCAAAGTAACCTTCTGGTCAATTTGTTAACACGGTGCACTGAAATATCATTGTGTGGTCAAACATCTCTTTAATTACCATTCGTTATGACAACATTTCACTATTAACGGCCTGATTTTTTCCGGAATTGATTTTTCATGTTATATTTTATTTCTATATAACAACATTCTACCTATAAGAGCAATGTCATTCAATATATCAATTATATCGCTACACTCTTTTTAAAATTACCTATCTATAACAGTTATACTCAAATATTGTGTAATAATATTTTGTAAGAAATATATTATGTATAAAATAAAATATTAAAATATTTATGCTAAGCTCTTAAATAACCTTAAAGGGAATACTGTGAATTCCATTTTGCTTTTGAATAAAATTCTTCGTCAATTCAATTGCTATATTATCACTAAGAGACTGAAATTTACGAAACAACCTACAATTGTAGAATTGTTACGTCAAACTTGAAATATTTAAATTCTTAAGTAATTTTAAATGCAAATGCTCCTTCGATTTTAATTATTTATCGGGATGGACAACTAGTTATGGATTTATTGGTAATTTCTTATAGTCTTTTTAATTTTTAATTAATGAGATATGAAATCAATTGTGGTTTTAAAATTACAAGAATATTATTTCGTTTATAACAGGAAAATAATTATTTCAGCATTTTTATTTGTAACAACTAAATGAGATGTAAATATCAAATGTCAGTATACATACATAACAACACCTCACTATAGCAGCCATAGAATTTTCGGACAAACACTGCCTTTATAAAGAAGTTTGAGTACTAATTGCATCAAATGGAGTAGATAAATTAATATATGCATGAAATAAATAAAATATTGGCGAAAAAAAACCCATGACCAGGTAGAAAAGTGAAAAAACCATGAGAGAAGTTTTGCTGTGGCTGGAGAAAGCAATTCTTAAAAAATAATCAACCTCACATGCCAAGTCATACGTGTGTCTCATCCAGCATAAAACTTTTCCAATTCTGTGTGTTATCTACTGGTCAATCTTATAACTACCAAATGTGTACTGTGGTTAATTTACAACTTTGTGCTAGACAACCCCAAATTTCCAAAGTATATTTTTCGGTAAGAAAAAAAAAACATTGCGGTATTCAATTTTAATCACAAGAAAAATGCTACTCCCTCAATCCCAATTTAAGTGCTTTACTTTTCTTTTTATTGTGTCCCAAAAAGAGGATACGTATTCTCTCTATACGTAGTAAGTTTTCCAATTTCAATTCTGTCCCAATTTAAGTGGCTTAATTTTCTTTTTAGTCTGTCCCAAAAAGAGTGTATCTCTATACGTAGTAAGTTTTCCAATTTCCACATTCTACATGAACAAGTTTAAGACCACAAGATTAGAAAGTTTCTTAAACTCTTTACCCAGTCAAACTAAGACACTTAAATTGAGACGGTAGGAGTAGTATTTTTCTTGTGATTAAAATTGAATACCGCACTGTTTTTTTTCTTCTTTTCAAAGGAGGTTTTTATTTTATAAACTAGCATGTTTATATTGTGGGGAGGAAATAACTCTGTTCATTTCTGAGGTACAATAAAAACTAGGGAAAAGGGTCAAAAATGCCCCTTTACTTTAGAAAAAGGGTTAAAAATATCCTCCGAACTAATTTTTGGTGAAAAATACCCCTTCCGTCATTAAAGTTTTCTAATATACCCCTGTCTTAACGGAAATCTGCAACATAATCCGATTTTATTTTTAAACCCGCTCTATTTAAAACCGACCCAACTACATAAAAAACGCATATGCGGCCAACTTGTTCTCAAGTCCTACATTTGGAGCCACTAGGCACAAGAGCGGGCAACCCATATGTGTTTTTTATTCAGTTGGGTCAGTTTTAAATGGAGCTGGTTTAAAAATGAAATCGGGTTATATTGCGGATTTCCGTTAAGACATGGGTATATTTGAAAACTTTAATGACTGGAGGGGTATTTTTAACCCAAAATTAGTTCGAAAGATATTTTTAGCCCTTTTTCCAAAGTAAAGGGACATTTTTGACCCTTTTCCCTAAAAACTATTTCCTATATTGATCAATGAAACCACATCTAAGCAAACCAATAGCTTGTTTGGTTGCCAAACTTATCCAAGGACTGAAGAAACTTATCCTTTCACCTACTGCCTCTTTTTTAAAAAAATAATAATTTTTCTTACCTAGTCTTTTAAATTACCAATAGAAAATATCTGAAAAAAGGCAGTCTTTTAAATTACCAATAGAAAATATCTGAAAAAAGGCAGTTTGTGATAAAGTTGAATATAGTATTTTTATTGAATTGTAGTCTTCTTCCAAGTTGAGCCGTCCATCCAATCATCTGGGGACTTTGTGTGTTTGACCAATGCCATAGATTTTTTGAGGAAATGTTAAACTGAAAAATAATTCAAAATGAGTTTTTCGTTAGAAAGGCCTATTGGCCTGCTTGTATTCATGTATAAAATAAAATGACAAGTATGAATTGATAGTAAGAGTTATTCTAACCTCTTATGTTGATTTTATCGCATGATTTAAACTAATAATTACATATTGCGACGTCATTGTTTCTGAAAAGTTGAATAAGGAACGTGCTGGCTGAGAAGCACACAATATCGCACTACTAGAAATAGAAGTTTTTTTCATCGTAAATTAGTGGAAATTTATTTTCTAAATATGATTTTCCAACCTCATTTCCATCAAACCAGCTCACTGGAAACAAAGCATGGTGAGAAACAAGTTTTTTTTTTTTCTTTTTCATGTGAAATTGAACACTGCTATTCTGTATTTTCTCACTGATTTATGTGAAAATAGTCACTGAATATTTTTTAATGGGAAAATAATGTTATTCTAGTAGTGTTATGTAGCTTAGTGGAGTTTGGATATAATCGTACAGGGATAGGCAGTTGTTTTACACCTTTGGAGGTTTCCACGTAAAAGTTTGCATGTTCATATTAATTTTATTTCGTATTTATGTGCAACAATTAAGCAGAATTGTGGAAAACTTTGAAAGTATTTTTTAAAAGTGATAATGACATATTTACCTCATATTGTGTCGTATTGGTGCGTAATAACAAACATAAAGGCATACGGTAAAAACTAGAGGTGTATATGGACCGGGTTGGTCCGGATTTTTTAAACACCAAACCAAACCAATTGCGTCGGGTTTTTAAATTTATACATCAAACCAAACCAATAAAATTTGGGTTTTTCAACCTCGGGTTTTCTCGGGTTATTCGGTTTCTCGGATTTTTCGGGTTTTTTTTTCGGGAATAGTCTTGATGCAAAACATATATACTTTTACTTCAAATGTTTCTTTAGTCCTAGTAAGATACAACTATAATTAAGGTGTTTCTTAAGAAAATAATACAAAATGTGAGAAGAGTGCTGACATTGTATTAAAATATTCAACAAAAGATAATAAAATCGGTTAAGATAATTATTGCTAATTAATAAGCCATAAAGAAAATGACCATAATCTAAAAATATTAAGTCATGCTAAAATAAGTACAGCTAATAAGTACAAATTACATAACAAAGAAAAAAAACTTAAGTTATGTATTTTCACTCTGTAAACAAGTTATGCAAAATTAAAGAATAGATATCCAACATTATTATCATTCCTAGTGGTAAATTGAATTTCTTTTGTTAGCATTAGTGTTGAGTTGGTTTTGGTTTGGACTTTATTTGAGTTATTAACATCCATAGGATATAAAACTTATTGACATTCAAAATTCTAAGTTCAAGCTTGAATAATATGATAATAAATAAATAAAAAAGTACGAAAAAATTTAAGAAATATTTATAAATTACATTACAAATAAATGTTTTTATGTATAAAATATTTTAAAAATTGAACATATAATGTCTGGTTGGTTTGGTTCGGTTTGACTTTTTTTAGCTAAAACCAAACCAAACCAATTATGGTCGGGTTTTTTTTTTCAACACCAAACCAAGTCAAACCAAACCATTAGTCGGATTTTTTTCTCGGTTTGACTCGGTTTATCGGTTTGGTGCGGTTTCTCGGTTTACTTTGTACACCCCTAGTAAAAACCTTATCTGCATCCATTGTTTAATCAAGCCAATGGATGATATGTGTTTTTACATAGAGTTTTTACCGTTCGTAAATGTATTCATTGTTATTTATCATTTTGACCTATAGGTCGAACTAACTAAACCAGATAACATTCATCATTTTCTGAAACTTATACTGTTTTATTTAATTTTTATTTTATAATTTAAACATTTTGTGTAGGAATAATAATATTTATGTGTATCGGCAGATTCAGGATTTAAATTCTTGAACTTTAAGGTTTTTAAAGTTAACTTATTATGTTTTTAAAGTTACGCATATCTACACTTAATTACTAAAAAAAAGTTATGCATATCTACTCTTTATAGCAATTGCAGTAATTTTTTTTCATACAAATTAACACTTCATGGTGAAAGTACTGTGTTCATATGAACTGGTACCAACAAGCTGGATCTGCCTCTATTTGTGTGGTTCTTTAAAAATATCTACTTAATGGGACAAACACGCAAATCTCGTATCGAAATACGAATTATCTAAAAGACACACAACTTGGTGTTTGCAACTTGGAATTTATCTTATCATCTCTCTCTATTAATTAAACATTTGGATTTGCGATTTGATTCATGTGGTTGATATTCCTGCATGCCACCAAATCCAAAGCAAGTTGCAAAATTTTGGAGATAATAATGGAGGGTGCATGTTTTATGGAAATTTAATAATACCATACAAGTCACGATTTATTATCAAATACAAATAATTATAAAGAATTAAAAAAACGATATATTTCCATGGACTCTAGTCTAAATCTACGATGCACTGTTGTAATCTGCACGTAAGTTTTACATTAAAAAAGAAGTCATTTTGTGAATTTTATAGTCCTTGAGGTTTGTTAGATACTAATCCAAAATCATGGACACACTATTCAAATTATATCCACTATGATAATTAACACCAAAGATTCTACATCTTTACTCCCCCCCTCCTACCTCTTTTTATTTTATTTAATCTTTCCCCATATTAAGAAATTATTGTTTTAGGCTATTTGTCATATTTTGTTCCCGAGAGTCAAGATATGTAAACATTTAACCTTAATTAATAGAAATGTTTTTTTATTATTATTATTTGCCTATATTCACAAATTTATCATAGTTATTAATTGTTTCTCCACTTAATTACCCATGCAATATGTTTCAACTTGTATTATTACTACACATTTGATGCATGATATGTAGTTCTCAAAATAGTTCAAATATAATATTTTCCTACTGTTTCAATTAAAGTTGACTGATGGTTATTAATCAACCCCATTCTTTGATCGATTATCAATCTATTATCTCTAATCAACCCTTTTTATTGATCGTTTATCGACCTCCTTTGTGGTTGATTATTGACTTATCAATTGCTTTTGCGACGATTATCCTCCTATGGTCGAATAGGACGATAATCAACTACCTTAGTCGATTATTAACCTACTATCGATAATTGACCTCACTTTTTTTCAGTGGATTATAAAATACTCTCGTGGTCGATTATCAACCTATAGTGAATAAATCGACCTCTTTAGTGGGTCGATATATAACCTCCCTCTTGATCGTTTATCAACCCATGATCACTAATAAGAAATTATTGTTGCGTAAATTAGGAGTAATAGAATGAAGCAAACGCCCATTTGGAAGCTTAGAATAAACATTGTCGTGGCACAACAGTTTCCTTAATGTTTTCCAATGAAATGATCGATAATGTGTTGACACGTCAGCGCAATTGTGTTTCCTGTTATTGGGGCATAACGTTCGTGTGTTTTTATGCATAATTGCCTAGATTACAAAAAATAAAAAAATGAAATGGCCCACCGCACTTGCTTACTAAATAAGTTAAAAAAAAAAAAAAAAAAAACTTTCAAATTAGCCAACAAACACAACAGTTTAAGGTTGTGGAGCCTGTCATAAATTAAGTAAACAAGAAAACGACAAGAAAAAGTTTAGGGCTATGGTAACCCATCAAATAAACAAAGAGAAATTTTAAAAAAAAATTAAATAAAATAATCCAAGAAATTAAAACAAGCAACTAGAAAATCTGAAATCTAAAATTTCGCTAAATTATCAAGAAAATTTAATAAAGCCAATGACAAATATGTACTTTGAACAAATAATAGATAAGATGGATAAAGACATCTACTGATTTTTAACATAATTTATGAAGTTAAATGGTGTTAAGATAGTTCAAAATAGTCTTGGATATATTAATCTAAAATTTTAAAGTTTGTTGAATACTTCAATCTGAATATTTATTTACAGGGAATTTTATCCAACCAAGGCTTGCAACTATAAGGGGCAAGGATATAGCGCATAAGTAGTTATCTGGTGAAAATATTGATAATCGAATGGCCATATAAAATAAAATAAAAATATTGTATTCAGAATGTATATTATACACTATCTATTAATTTATTATATACTTCATATATACACTTTTAATTCTATACACACACACACATATTACATTCAGTTTTGTATAATTTGTATATAATAAATGTATAATCAACGTATACTCAGTGTATAATATATACACACTAATTATACACATATTATACATTGGTTATACACTATTTACACAACGGAATAATTGGCGACAAACTTGATCGGGAAAAATATATTCTCCTGCAGTGACTTTCAGATCTGGTTAATTTCAGTTAGATATGCAAGTTTTAGGTGTGATTCCAGTAAGATTATAAACATATTATACATTTATTATATTCTATTTACACAATGCATAATTGACAATAAACTTGATGGGATTCCGACAGTGACTTTCAGATCCGGTTAATTTCAGTTAGATCTGCAAGTTTTAGGTATGATTTCGGTATGATTCATCGCGGTGTGATGAATGAGATAAAGAAAGGAAGATGTGAGTAAAGATTTCGATCTGTTTTGCGTTTTTAAATCAACGGTCTTCAGCAGCAAGCTTTAAAGCTCCGTTACCAGATTTGTCTCCCTCGTGGCTCTCTTGGCCGGAAAATGGTGGCTGAGGAGAGATCATTTCCAAATCTGAAAAACGACTATGGGCAACAAACAAAGAACGATACCACCGACGAAATTTTAGCGGAAAACTCTGACAAAATAGAGAGAAAGGGGAAAAACAGTGGTGAACATGAATCAGTGGTGGTGCGTGGTACGATTCCGATGAATATTGGCCAGATCTGGAATTTTCTCCGGCTATCACAGGAGAATCTTGCAAACGAAGAAGCTTGTGGCAGAGGAGAGGGGATGAGCAGTGGTTTGTGCATCATCGTTGGTTACTCTAGTTCGACGGAGCTTTGTCGGAGAAGAAGGCTGAGTCGGTTGTTCTCCAAGAAAATGAAAAGAGACAAAGTATTTTAGGAATTCTAAATTCTGAAAAGTAAGAAAAGGGTGTTAAAAATGTACATTGAAATTTTAGGGTTTGGCTAAAACTTGTCTTTATTTTTGGCTAAAGTGTATGTCGGGTCATATAGTACAAAGTTGGGCCATTTAAATTCTTTGGTAGTCACGCCATGTTCTTTTTATAAATGAAAAATTATTAGTTTCTTTGACTCATCTTTATTGATCCTATTCCTTTTTTGTTTTGTTTTAAGAATACTGCACTGACTTATTGAATGATACTTAATATAGAAGTTGTTTTTTTATTAAAGAGAAAAATAATACGATATGTAGAACTTTTACTATCTCTCATTTAATTGTTGTTGTTGTTGGTAAAAATAATTTTGGTACTTTACCTAATTATTAGAGGATACACTAATTTTTCATTTATTGTATAAGGATTAACTACAAAGAGTCGGAGTTTATAATCTCATGATTCACTCAGCACTCATAGCTTTAACTTTTTGAATCAGATGCATAAAATTTTCACATTGTATCAGAGCTAAATTCTTGGTGAAAGCCTATTAAACCTAATATATATCTTCCTCTACTTCATATTCTCTCATGTTTAGCCCCTTCTCTCTATTTTTAAAAATCATTAATACATACACATGTAAAATCAAGAATTAATTGAGGTACATATACAAAAGAGTATTCTACTTATATACTTAAGATTTTTTTAAAAATATTTCATCTAAGAGATATATTAATATGGCCAAAAGGTATATCGACGAGAAAGACTCCTTTTTAATATTACAAATTTACAGTTCAACCTATTATCAGAAAGAATGCAATAAGATTTTCAATTTGATGTAAAATTAAATTATGGACAGTAACTGCTGCAACAATTTACCATATATGGATGGCAAGAAATGAAGCTTTGTGGAACAAAAAGGTACCTAGACCATTGTTGATCAGTAAGCAAATACAAAGAGAGTGCAGATACAGGATAGTAGAGGCTATAGCAAAGAAGAAAAAAGGTAAAGATAGGGTGTGGATAGAGGAATTATTACAAAGAGGAGAAGGATAGGTAGGAGCAGGTAGATAGATTTGATGGGTCCTATTTTTTTTTAATTTCTCTGGTTTCTCAAAAGAGTAAAGATGTAACGTGTTGGTTGAGATGTGAATAAGAAAATGTTGATTCTTTGACCAATTAAAAAAAAAACTAAAATTAAATTAGGCATTAAAAAATTTCTTTTATTTCTTAAAGTTTCTATCCATTTAGTAATATAAATGATTCATATTTCTATTTACTAATGTTAGAGAGCTTGTCTGTTGTCCCTTTTTAGTTGTGAAAGTTTTTCAAATTGATTTAAATGGTCCATTCGTTGTCTTAAGATTTTGGGTTGAATTCTCATTCTTTCACATGGTATCAGAGCCAACTTTTAGTGAACTTGTTTGCACAACTACTTTCTCCCGTCATGTTAATTCTATTGTGCTCTGACTTCTCTTTCAACTCAGTCAATGGAGCTGCTCTAGGGTTCCTTTATCTCTCTAAATTCAACCTATCAGACCATATTGCTCTAGGCCTACTTATTAACCTATTGAGTCTAATCAGTCTTCCTTTTTTAGAGACCCGGTACTCCAATTGAGCATTGTATTGGGCAAAATACGAAGTATACAGCTGTACCAATACGGGTAGGACACGTGGCATGGAGGACAAGTCATAAGGCGAGTCAGCACTGTTACCACCGGTGGTAGCACCGTGGTACCAGAGAAGTACCATGCCCGGTGGTGAAGTATAATAGCTCCGGAAGAGACTCCAATGGTCTTCCGTTATAAGTCAAGCTAGGCGTTACAGATTCGGTGCAATCAGACATTATGGCCCTCTTCATTATTCATTATTACCCTGTATTCAATGCTCATTATGAGCAGAGGCATAATACATGGAATATGTGCCCCTGGTCTTAGTATAAATAGAGGTGATCATTCCTATTGTAACGACACAAAATACAAGATAATATACTCAGTTCCAATACAAATTCTTTGCATAGCTCTTTAACTCTATTGTGTTCATATCAAGCTTCGGTGCCACGACTAGATCGGAATGGAGGAAACTACGTTCGGGACAATCGTTTACGGCCCAGGCTTTTTCCTTATTTCTTGCTTATTTATGTATATTTACATTATTTCTATACGAATAGTCTAATTCTACTAGTCACTCTGATCTACGTGTCCCTGATCACGTCTATAAATTCAACTGAACCGTTTTACGGGTAAACAAACATTATATCTCTAAAGGAAAAAATAAAAAATAAACAGAATAATTAAACTCAAATATACATTCTAGAACCGATTAATACGTGCCGAAGGTATTCAAGAGTTTATTCCTCATTAGTTGTGCTAGAGTTCCCAAAGGAATTCATATGATCCTGGACTACTTTAGCATATTATATTATTTTTATTTATGTATGTGGGGTAATTTGAAAGAAGGGTATCATGACCACGTCATGATACTATTGCCTCTACTCCTAATTAGTTATAATCTTCTACTATTAGTTAGTACTTCCCCAGCATAATCTCTCCCTTTTTATTCTTTTACGTACTATATGCCTATATATATCTTTGTCCATTTCTCTTGACACCTTCTTCAACATTACAATACCATTTCTCTTCACTCTTCACCCTCAACAATGAAAGGAGAAGTATGCTTCTTCTCTCACTCTCTCTTTCTCTTTGTGTTTTCATGCTTCCATTTTCCAATATTTGTTAGAAATAATCTGTTTGTATATGAAAAGCTGATTGTCTGTCACTATAGCGTTTTACCCCTTCTTTTCTTATTGCTTTTTATCACTTCATTTTCCTCTATACTCGAAACCATGGTAGAAGCTTGAGGGGCGGAAGGAATTCATCCGAAATCCCTTTGTCAGAAAATTACACTGTATATATATAAAGTCAAAACATTCTTTTTACGTGTATATTATAGATGATGAACCCCTTGAGAAAATTATCACTTCATGTTCTTCTAATCTCCCTTCTCGTTTCTTCTCTTATCATGTCTTTGTGTTTAACTTCATTGTTTTGTATATCATTGTGGGCCTATATACAACTTCAAGATTTAACACTATTACTGCATTCTCTTTGTGAGAATCTATAATTTAGTTAATAATATGTTGTAGCTTATACTTTTATTTTCTCTATAATATTCTAGATGTCTCCAAGAATTTATAGATGGGTTGGGAGATCATAATTATACTTTGGAAGTAATTAGATGTTGTCCATAGTTATTAATTTGCATGGCTAATTGAATTCTTTGTTCTTTTCTGTATATGTCTCTACTAAGTTCTAATTTTTCGTTTTTTCATTTTCAAGGTTATGTGGCCAAGATTGGTAGCTAGTAAGGTCCTAAAGAGATTGGGGAGCACCAATTTTGTGGCAGATTTTCCAAGTGATGGTTCTGAAGATTTATTAGAGATTCCACATCATTTTGATAAAAGATCCCACAGTTCTGGTGATATAATTTTCAGTGATCCTCATGAGGAAACTCAAAACTACAGGTAATTAATTAGTGGAGTGCTCAACATCCTAACCACTATTTAGATATAATTAGATTTTAGTGGTTAGAATTCAACCAATGAAATTCTTGAAACATGTATTCAACTTTATTATATTGTTTTAGATTCGTTCTCCGAAAAGGAATGATACTAGGAGAATATTCCATTGAGGAAATTAATCATTTCATAGTACCACCAACGGATTGTGATAGGATGGATATAACCTCTTCATCTTTAATAAAATATCTTGAATTCGAGCTTCGAAAACAGAAACTTTTGATATAAAGTGTTTCCTATTTAATTAGCCTTATGCGGCGCAAATTTAGATTAATAGGGCCAGTGAGTTTGAATACCGAATAATTATAAGAAAAATTCCCTTCCTCATGGCTTAATTGTTATAATTTCTCATAATGTGTGTTTTCATGCCTATTATATCATACATAATGTTTTTTTTTTTCACAGTGTTTTTGTTAATACATGGAATGTTGGAGGAGTTGTACCCACTGATGATTTCAATGTGGATGATCTGCTCGGCACGTGCCACACCTCATGTGACATCTATGTTTTTGGGTATATTCTTATTTCCCAAAACATTTTTTTTTAATTCAAGTTATTACAAAATGAAATGTACCCAATGTTTTTTTTTTTTTTTTTTTTGAAGGTTTCAAGAAGTAGTGCCACTAAGAGCAGCAAATGTTCTTGGATTAGAGAGTGGAAGGATTTCAGCAAAGTGGAATTCTTTAATAAGACAAGCTTTGAACAAGAAAGGAAAAGAAAATACAAATTCTCCAAAGAATGGAAATGCAAATATTGATGAAAATATTGGCCAATTATTTCCACAAGAATTCAGTTGTATTATCAGTAAACAAATGGTTGGAATATTGATTTCAGTTTGGGTTCGAAATGATTTTCGTTCGTTTATTCGATACCCTAGTGTTTCTTGTGTTGGCTGTGGAGTCATGGGTTGCTTAGGGAACAAGGTAATTATTACTTCATCTAATTCATTTAATGTGTTTAATTTCTCTTTTTAGTTTGTTTAAAAGAAAAGGTCACTTTTTATAGTTAGTAACTCTTTAATTTTGATGTATCACATGTATGTTTACGATGATAGTATTTAAAAGATATTTTGGTACACTACACACATATTAGTTTAAAATTACAAAATTCCATAATTTTCTGATCCTTACTTTCTTAAACTCTATGTCCAATCAACTAAGACACGTAAAATAAATCAAAAATAATATTTCATCTCCAAATTTCATTCAATAATATTATTTTCTTCTTAAAAATCCAACTTCCCAACAAAGAAATATAGCTCCTCCTTTTTCATGAATGATAACGTTCATACCATTTCATTCTGGTTTGCAAAGTCGCATATTCTACATTTAATGAGTAATCTTTTAACTTCTATTTCTTTCTGTCCCATTTTATGTGTCATAGTTTTCTTTTTTAGTTTGTTCACAAAAGCATGATTCATTTTTCATATTTAGAAATAGTTCAACTTTAAATTTCTTGTTTTTATCCTTAATGAGTTTATTTATAGCCACATAAATATTTATGACTTGTTTTAGTATGCAAGTTTCAAAGTATTCTTTTTTAAATTTCTTTCATTTTCTGGTCAAACATGTCCACATAAATTGAGACAGAGGAAGTATTGTTATGGAAAATGGATTATCTCAAGCATATTACTAGCCTGTTTGGCCAAGCTTATTTTCCCCCCCAAAAGTACTTATTTTTTCAATAAGTGCTTATTTGAAAAAAAGTGAGGTGTTTGGCCAAGCTGTTAGGATAAAATAAGTGCTTCAGTAGATATGAACGAGCTTTTTTAAGCCTAAAAAAAATAGGCTTTTCTTTTGCCTAAAAGCATTTTTTTTTGAAAAGTATTTTTGAGAAAAATACATATAGAAGCACTTTTTAAAAGCTTGGCCAAACACTAATTGCTGCTCAAAAGTACTTTTTAAATTAATTGGCCAAACACAAACTGTTTTTTGCCAAAAGTACTTTTTTGAAAAGTACTTTTAAACAAAAGTACTTTTTAAAATAAACTGATTTTAGAAGCTTGGCCAAACAGGCTATATATCATGTATTTTTCATTTTGTCTTTGTTTTAAATTGTGCAGAAACAAGACATGACTCTTAATTTAAATGGCGGTTTATTATTTAATTTGGTATTTAATTATGTATAAAATTTGTTTTGCAGGGTGCAGTATCAGTTAGATTTCAATTACATCAAACAAGCTTATGCTTTGTGTGCACTCATTTAGCTTCTGGTGGTAGAGAAGGAGATGAGAAAATTCGCAATTCAAATGTTGCTGAAATATTTTCAAGAACAACTTTCCCCAAAGGCTCTTCACTTGAATTGCCAAGAAAAATTCTTGATCATGAGTATGTCAATAACCTTAATTAAGCTCCTTTAGTTTAATGTTTTTTAGATTCTCATTCAGTGCTCAGTGTCCACCCGACAAATCTGGATTCACTATCAGAAAAATTCTAATTTCTAGTGGAAATTTCGGATGTCGATAACGTTCCCAGTTTTTCCCTTGGGAACACCTTACTGACGAGCCAAATGCTGAAGGAACGCCCATTGGAAATTAGTGATTTTGTGTAGTGATTCTCGCCGCGTAAGGCACACTAAAAGGGGAGATGCTCCAAATCAAGATTTTTTTCATTCTCAGGGTTCGAATCTGAAATATTTGGTTATAGTTAAGGGTGGAGGGATTGATCGTATCTATCCCACCAACAACCCTTGGTGCTTAATTTAACTTAATTTAATAAGAACTTTCCAAAACGATTCGTTAACGATTACTTCGATTAATCGACTTTTTTAGTAAATTTTCTAATCAATGACAGATATTTGTGGTAATAAGACATGAGTAAGTCCATAAAAATTAAACTTTAACAACCAATTAAGTATTGGTTGTTGAAGAGTTAAACATTGTTTTGTTAGTTGAAGCCGCCAATCGAATCACAATTAAGTCTTGATAATTATTTAATCACCTTTTAAACATATAATAATCTTGTTATAGTATAGTAGTCTTGAATGGGTAGCTAAACAATGAAAAGAATACAAAATAAAAAGACAATTTCGAACTTGGGCAAGTTGCCTATTAAATATCAATTGACCTTCAACAAGTTGTAAAAGTATAACTCTTTTTCTGTACCAACGGTAGGAAAAGTTGATTATTCTTACATTAATAGCACAAATATCAATTTAAAAGTAAATATCTAAATGCCATCACAATCCCTTGTACATGAAGAACACAAATATCATTTTTAAAAAGTAATTATGTATCTTCATGACATCACTTTTAACCTAATTTTCGAATTGGTTGGTTGCAGCCGAGTGATACTGCTTGGAGATTTGAACTACAGGATTTCATTACCAGAATCAACTACAAGAATATTAGTGGAAAAAGGAGATTGGAATGCACTCTTGGAAAAAGATCAGGTAGCTTATTATAAGTATTAATTATAAAAAGTTATTGTTTCCGTGTGACCTATAGGTCAGGGATTCAAGTCGTGGAATTAGCCATTGATGCTTGCAACAGGGTAAGCTGCCTTTATCACGCCTCCTAGATTAGAGTGCGGCCCTTCCCTGGACTCTGTGCGGAGTGCTTCAGGCACTAGGCTGTTCTTTAGGAAATCTGAAAGCCAAAAGGTGTCGGGAACCTTGGACCAACGTTAAAGTTGTCTTCATGAGACCTTTATCAGGGGTTCGAGTTCTATAATCAGCCACTAATACTTGCATCAGGGTATTATGCCTAGTATAAATTACACCCTTGTAGTAGGATACGACCCTTTTACAGACCAGCACAAATGTGAGACTTGTGCACTGGGCTGCCTTTAGCAGATTCAAAGCCACTATAACTAATATTTTAAAAATGTGTCATTATTAAATATAGTTGAGGATGGAGCTCATGGATGGACAAGTATTTGAAGGTTGGCAAGAAGGGATGATCAAATTTGCTCCTACATACAAATATTATCCAAATTCGAGTAATTTTTACTATGGTAGACCAGAGGTGAAAAGAGGCGAAAAGAAACGTTCTCCTGCATGGTAAGTTTGTTATTTACTTGTAACTCAAGTAACACACTAATAAAAATGCATACCTTGTTCATGAGAGATTACCTAAATTTAGATGAATATTGATTAGTATCTTTAAGAATCTGATATATAGTTAATGCGGTCTAACTTTCATGGATTATAGCAGGTTATTACTTTATTTTCAGGTTGTCATATCAAGCTTTATATATATATATGAAGAGTTAACTATTGATATAGGTCAATTTAAACGGAGAGTGTAAAAGTTCTTTATACTGTTAGTGCACAAAATATATAAACTGTATTTATACACTTTCGTTTGCATAATGTCTGATCTCTCCTATCATAGTCCACTAATTTCAACTGATATGAGATACACATTGATTAATCATAAAGCTTAAGAAAGAAATAAACACTTTTGAAACTTGTAGTGTTAAATGAGCCGTAGATATTTATAGGGTTATAAATCATCACATGAAGGGTAAATTGGGAAATCTAAAGTTAAATTATATCACTTGACAGAACAAAAATAAAAGCGGATCATATAAATTAGTTCTCCTTCCTCCCACCTACTCCCCCCCACCCCCCACCCCACCCCCCGATCCCTCCGTTTTTGTATATTAAGTTATTTTTCACCTTTAGTAATGCAAAAAATATTTGACGAAGGCGTAATTCTTCTTTCCTATTTGATGGAACTATATTTTTAGGTGTGATAGAATAATATGGTATGGTGAAGGGTTAAAAAAACAACTATATGCAAGAGGTGAATCAACATTATCAGATCACAGACCAGTAAAGGCAATTTTCAGCACACAAGTGAGAGTTTCAAGAAAGTTGAAGAGATTACAGAGTTTCTTTTTATCAGAAAGATTTGATCAGATTACAAGCCAACTAGAGATGCACTCAGAATAGGTAATGGAAGATTAAACCTTCAACTTAAAGATAAGCAATATATAATATACCCCACCCCCCACATGTACACAATGTATAATATTGTGTGATCTTGGTGCTTTTGTATTTTAAATCTGAGATCAAAAGAAAAGAGCCTTTTTCATGACTCAATCCGTTTTTTATCTGTATAAATATGAATATACTGATTTATGATTATTGACTCGTGCCGGAAATTTTAATAAGGGGATTCAATAAAAAAAAAAAGCGAAAAATGCTACATCTGGGACTCAACCATGTGACCAAATGGTGATCTTCTATTTGCATTTGCTGTCCAAATACAATGTAGTAGCCATAATGTGGCAGAGGCTATGGTTGCAAAGTATGGTGGACAATGGATAAAGGATAGAAATATCAACAAATGCATTCTAGAGCTGGACTCAATGCTTGTAAAAAAGTTGCTTTTGAAAGAAAATGTCAGCAACCTCAACTTGAAACCTATTATTGAGGATACCTTGATACTGACTGAAGGCAAGGAAGTGAGCATCAACCACTGTTATAGGGAAGCTAACAGAGTTGCAGACTATTTTGCAAACCTTGCTACTACTTTGGATGAGCCTCTTACTATTCAGGTTACCTAGAGGAGCTATTGGGCTGTTCAGTTTGGACAAAAGGCTGCTTCCCTGTGATAAGATATGACAAAGCCAGCTTTTTTGTTAGCTAGATGTATAGGTCAGTTTGATCTAAGAGAATGCATAAGATTTATGATTTGCATTCTCCTTTTTGTGCTGGTTGCTTACAATCAGCTGTTGTATATTAGAGGTAAGGCCTAATCCCCCAGTTATTGCCTTCAATAATAATATACAACTCTACCAGGATTCATCCTGGGAAATTAAAAAAAAAAAAAAAAAACATGTGACCAAAAGCGAAGTTTGGACCATGCAATTAATCACTATATTAAATACTTCCGTCTTCGGCACTGATTATATATACACATAAGTATAAAGAAATATCAAATTAAGGACGTTAATAATATAACTCCTTTAAATAAATAGATATAAGCGGAAAAAACTCATATATAAGCTATTTATCTAAAAGATGTTGAGTTATATAAATCGTTAGGACAGACATTCTTACACTATTTAAGTTTCCTAGAAGGGTTTTTGAATGATTTGATAGTATAAGAAATTTCTTACGCTGACCACGTATATATAACTTAAGCTCCATCTATAAACGTAACAAAATTTAGAACTTAGCTTGTAGTAGTAAAATACTTAAGTGAAAAAACACAAGCTAATCAGTAGTATATTGTAAGTTGGCAGTATTTTTTTTTCTCCACCATGTTATTATCAGTGGATCAGTATATGTCCGTATCAATGCTTTCTCCACCCATGGATTTGGCATATTTATTTATTTTACTATCCTTAGATGATGCTTCCAGACAGGTTCTTCCATGCAACTCTCAATTAAAAATGGCCCACCTTCTTATGTTTTCATTAATTTTTTTTTCTTTGGGTAAATTAAAGAAATTGAAAGGATTGCAAATGATTGGTACAATCTTTCAAGCAATTGATTGGACAGAATGAACCAATCAGAGTGGAGAAATTCATACACCAATTAACAAATTTTGATTACTTTGGATGTATACACAGATACACGTTACAATTTATTTATTCAAGAAAAATATAAACCAGTTTTATCTTTTAGTTTTACTTTAATGTGTGGACTTGGTTGTTGGTTTATGAAATAGTGAAATCAAGGTCTGATAATTCAACACTAGAACTCTAGAAGCATGAAAATTTGTAGCAATCCGAAAAAAGAGAAAACTCGAATTTATTTAATTAATTTTAATGTTTTGAATCAAGTATTAGTCGTCTAGCATGCGATGATCAACACTCGAGGATGTGGTGGGATCGATGGATGAGATTCCTCGTCCCCTTAATCGAAAGTTTTTGATCGACCCTTGATCAGAATGGAGAAATTTTTGGTATGGAGCACTTTCCAGTCTTTAGTAGCTACGCCTGGCGAATTTATATTAGTTGAACCAATTAGGTTTCAGATACCAGCCGATTATATAATTAAAAAGATCATATATACTACTCCAAAAAATCTACTAAATCATTACAACTTGAAATTGGAATTCATAATTTTCTTTTTGACATTAATCATGCACAAATATGTTAAGAATCATTTCATTTAGATGTAAGTAATGCGAGGATTAGTAATGCAGTGATTGTACTGTAGGGACTAGTAAAATATGAATTAGTTATGCATGGAATATAATATAAGATTATTTCTTGTTAAATGTTTTATTTGATGTATTAAAATTGGCATATTGTGCGGAACTAAAATATGTGTTTCTTTTTCAAACAAAAGAAAGTTTATTTGCTATTAGGAGATTAGTAGGTTTGTCATTTTAGTTCTTTCCATCCATATATTACGAAAATCTGTATTCTTCTTACAATGCATATAATTTTGCATGACTTATGTATAGTAATTGGAACATTCTTATAATGATGCAGGATTTTATATATAGAGATTATATCTTTTTATGACCCTTTAATACATATTACGTAAATGGCACTCATCTCTTTCTCTCTCAACCGACATATAATATAGGCATTAATTCATTTGTATACCATTTATTTATTTGTTTACATATGTTTGTTTTTAAGCCAAATAATTTAGACTTGTGATTTGTGAAATGTTTGATGATGTAGGTGTCTGTAAGAGACATGGGGCGTGTTATCCTTAATGTTCCCTAAAGTGGATTATGCTTTAATTTGAAAACACCACAAACAGTGAAATATAATGTGGAATACTTAGAGGATTATATAGGGACAAAGAGTGGCCCATTGAAATTATGGGCTTAGTTTGTCCAGTATTGAGACAATTTTAATTGTGGATTTGTTAAAGAATTTTTGGTTCATGTACTAACTATGCATGAATTATAATGTAGGAATTGTTTAAGAGATAAATAATGAATGGTTTGTTATGCTATAATAATAATATAGTGATTTTTATTCAGAAATTGCTTATTTTAAGGGTTTTTTCCCCTTCATATATTGCTAATTTATGTACTCTTTTATCATATTCTAATCATGCATAAAATAATACGCAAATTTTTACATAACTATGTCAGCATTAGCTATGTGGAGCTTAACGAAGCGAATCAAACTTCATATTAAGTTATGCGACGATTATCAGCACATATCTCTCTCTCTCTCTCTCTCTCTCTCTTTTTTTTTTTTTTTTTTTTTTTTTTTGTGCAGAATGCCCTTCAAAGGCATTGGTCTTTAATTTTTGGCCCTCAAATTGGTGGTCTTTAATTTTTACCCTTCGCTAAAAATCCTTTGGTTTCGGGTTCGAACCCCCGCTTAGTCAAAAATTAAAAAAAAAATTGTAAGGTAGAGTTTGGATTCGCAAGATAGAGTTTTGCCTCAAACTCTACCTGATCAAGCAGAGTTTCGCTATCTTCAGGCAGAGTTTGAGGCTAACTCTGCCTTGTACCTAAAGACAAAACTCTACCTTAAGGTAGATGTTTGCATTAAGACAATTTTTTTTTATTCAATTGAAATTTTGCAAAACTCTGCCTTGTGATTTTTTATTTTTTTTGATTGAGTCGGGGTTTGAACCTAAGACCTCGGGGTACTGGTAAAAATTAAAGACCACCAATTTGAGGGGCCAAAATTAAAGACCAGTGCCTTTGAAGGACAATCTTGCAAATGACCCCATATATACTGCAAAAGATTACCATTTGGATAATATAAAATTTACAATTTTTTGCACGGATTGCCCTTCTTTTGGGGTGGTCTTTAAATTTTGCCCCTCATATTTGTGTTCTTTAAGTTTTGCCCTTCGCTTGGATACCGAGGCTACAGGTTCGAACCCCCGTTCGTGCATAAAATAAAAAAATAATTTCGCAAGACAGTATTGGGGAGAGTGTATGCGGATCCGGCGTACAATCTTAAGGAAAAACCAAAGTTATGCGGAGGGCGGACTTTGCCTTGAGACATTTTTTTTTTTTTTTTTTAACTTTTCAAGGCACACTTTTAGTTAAGGCATACTTTTGGTTATGCCTTAATTAAAAAGTATACCCATAAGGCATAGTTCCTTAAGGAAAAATTTTGCCAAGGCAAAACTAAATTATGCCTTGAGGAAAAGTTATGCCCTCGGATAACTTTAGTTTTTCCTTAAGGAAGTTATCTTGGAAAATGAGACTTTGCCTTGAGACATTTTTTTTTTTTTTTTTTAAACTTTTAAGGCACACTTTTAGTTAAGGCATACTTTTGGTTATGCGCTTAATTAAAAGTATGCCCCGTAAACATAGTTCCAGGAAAAATTTTTGCCCATAAGGCAAAACTAAATTATACCTTGAGGAAAAGTTATGCCCCCTCCGGCATAACTTTAGTTTTCCTTAAGGAAGTTATCCGGAGGGCGGACTTTGCCTTGAGACATTTTTTTTTTTTTTTTTTAACTTTTCAAGGCACACTTTTAGTTAAGGCATGCTTTTGGTTATGCCTTAATTAAAAATCTTATCAATGCATAATTCCTTAAGGAAAAGTTTTGCCCATCAAGCAAAACTAAATTATGCCCCCTCCGGCATAACTTTAGTTTTTCCTTAAGGAAGTTATCTTGAGGGGGAGACTTTGCCTTGAGACATTTTTTTTTTTAAAACTTTTCAAGGCACACTTTTAGTTAAGGCATATTTTTGGTTATGCCTTAATTAAAAGTCTGCCCCATAAGACATAGTTCCTTAAGGAAAAGTTTTGCTTCATAAGGCATAACTAAACTATGTCTTGAGGAAAAGTTATGCCCTCCGCATAACTTTAGTTTTTCCAGGAAGTTATCTTGGGAGAAACGGTATACCCTCCCGTGCCTGCGCTTGCGAAATTATTTCTTTATTTTATGCTTGAGCGGGGTTCGAACCCAAAGCCTCGTGTATCCAAGCTAAGGGCAAAACTTAAAGACGCAAATATGAAGGCGAAAATTTAAAGACGCAAATATGAGAGAAGAAAATTTAAAAATACCCCAAAAGAAGGGCAATTCGCAAATTTATAAGTTGATGAGACAAGGACTGGCCCATTGAAATTATGGACTTAATTTGTCCAAAGAGACAATTATAATTGTGGATTTGTAACGTGTAGAAGCACTAAAAGGACGCTTTTAGAGTCAAGCTTGTTTGACCAAATTTTGGAAGTTTAGAAGTTCTTTTTTTCTTTAAGTAAAAGATTATTTAATGTAGAGAATGAAGATGTTTTGATCGATTTTTGGTGAAGAAATAAATTTAACTTAAATTTTTTTAACTTCTTTTTGTCGAACACATCAATTGCCTATTATTAATTCACTGTAAAAATTTAACTTAGCTTTCTTTGCAACTTCAGTTTTTTTTTTTTTTTTTTTTTTGTTACTCCACTTTTTTGGTTTTCATTTGGATCTCTCTTCGTGTTACTTGAAGTACTTTTCTTAGATATATCTATTCTTCTCTTATATGGTTTTAAAGGACAATATCTTGTTAACCGAAATCTCATGCATATTTGAAATGGGCCAACTGACATCTAAGCAAATGAAATCCTTTGGGCCATTTCCATCATGGCCCATGGGCTTCCTAGTTAACTCGTTTATTGTGGAAGCAACTACGGGCCATTTGCACTTTTGTTCTTGTTTTGTGCTGGTCTTTAATTTTTACTCCTCAACTCAAACAACTTTTTTGCGGGACATAAGTTTACATCATAATATCACACAAGATCGACGACTATATAAATTTTTGACATGATAGATAGATAGACATCTTAACTTGACCTAACTGGTAACTAACATTCCAACTTTGAAAATGTAAATCTAGACACCTTAACTTGATTAGATAGCTCTAGTATAGCAATTACAACACTTAAACTACAATGGAAAATATTAAAATAACAAGTAACTAAGAATGATATAAGAATGAAAGATGAGAAGTTTAGACTCTAAAAAAGAAGATGCGAGGAACAAACATTTTCTCACATTTCAAACCCCTTGTCCCTTTTAACCAATTACTAACTGAGCCTGAATCCCTTATAAAACACTCCAATATTTACTCTGTCTAATCTCATTCATGTTTAATCTCATTCACCACTTTTAGACCGCAGACCCTTATAAAGCTAGCTTGATTTACAACAAATTACCTTAACGGCAAGGAGGAAATGCCGAAAGGCAAGGCTAGGGGTGGGCACAGTTTGGGTCAACCCAAAATCCAAACCGAAATCCGAACTTTTTAAATATTTGGTTTGGATATTTGGATTATGGATTGAACTTCGGATTTTATTTTTAAAATTTATGGATTTCGGCTTGGATATGAATTTAGTACTATGGATTTTTGGATATCCGAATATCCAAAAAATTTATACCTTTTATCTAGCCCTGCCTGTATCATATGTGACCATTATTAATAGGGAGAATAACCTATATATACATAAGAATAAGGTATATTTACAAAATATGACGATATTTTTCGCCTTTACAAAACATACCAATAGATTTCTTACAAAAGATATACGAAAATTTTGTGCATAAAATGTATATATCTCGCTCAAAGCTTACAATTTTCGCTCAGAAATTTATGTATGAAAACTTTATGAAATATGTATATCTCGCTCAAGACTAAAAAATTTGGCTCAAATTTGTGTATGAAAATTATACTATGAAATATGTATATCTTGCTCAAAGCTTAAAATTCTCATATTTTTCGTGTTTGAAAACTATATAAAAATGATATGAAATATGTATATAACTGTATAAATTTTGTATAAAGTTCATGTTAGGTTTTTGGAAATTTAATACAACTACAACAATATTTTATACAACTTTCATACAAATTTAATACAATTTTGTATCTCGCTTCAAATTGGGATGAAATTTTTTCCCCTTCGTGGAACTTTTTATGTTGTCTAGTGAGAAAGTTGGATTCTCAGAGTTATGGATGGAACTGATATACAAATCCAGTAACTGATATTCTCTAATAGTAAATGGTCAGAGACATGGTTTCTCTCGGTCAGAAAATGGACTACGACTAGGAGACCCAACATCTCCTTCACTCTTTGTGCTCAGTGCAGAGCTACTCTCGGTAATGTTAAATATCTTACACAATACAAGAAGGTTTAGAAGCTTTTACATGAATAGGGTTGGGCCACAAGTGAATCACTTAGCATTTGCGGATGACTTAATCGTATTCTCTAGTGAAGGATTTCATAATTGGGGCGGGCTTTGCCGGAGAGCATGGATGAAACAAAGTATCGGCGAGCGATTTTTTTTCCAGATCTGAGCAGATTGTGAGAGAGAATGGGAAGAGAAGGGTTTTTTTTTTTTTTTCCAGATCTGAGCAGATTAATGAAGGGGAAGGGACGGATGGGCTTTTAATTTTTTTAGATCCGTTATGTTTTGTAATTAAGTCGATATATTTTATAAATAAGGAAAAATATCCTTATATTTTGTAATATAGAATCTTAAGTAGTATTATTAGGTCATTTCCCCTTATTAATAAATCTAGTTTCTAAAGGTCTAATAGATTAGTACCTAAGGCCCTATCCATTAAATCCAATATACAATTCTCTACGTTTTCTTACTTCTCAAGTCTCAAAAGTCTCATGTTATTTTGTTCATTTCCACTTTCCCAGAATGCTTTTATTTGGTATGGATTTACTATGTTGGACATGACTTGGATTTGTTAATCCTAATTTGAACTGGAAGGCTTTTTTTTACTAAGCAATTAAGATTTAGATTTACCTATGCGGAACTAACACATGAAGTTCGTTCCTAATAAGTTTGCCTTAAGTCTCAAGAGTCAAATTCGAAAATCCAAAATATCCAAACCGAATAATTCAAAACCGAACTTAATATATCCAATCCAATCCAAACTTATTTGGGTTGAATTTGAATTGTAATTTCTTCAATCCGAAACCGAATATCCAAACCGAAAATTTATCCAATCCGTCAGGTAAACGAATAAAAAGGCGCAAGGCTAATGATTGCAATGAAGTCGTAACAAAATAGTCGTACCACCCTAGCCAAACAGAAAATAAAAAAAAAAAAAAAAAAGTTGCCAAACAAACGGACCGCATTAATTGCTCTTGTATTCCTGTTGATCAGAGATAGACCTGAATGAACCATTGTTTGGTTAGTCAGTATGATTGAAAATGATTATTTGGTACAGTAGTTATGGGTGTCCACCCCAGCCCACTTTTACTTTTTTATTTTTTATTTTCCTTTTGGTGATTGAAAATGGCTTTCATTCTTTCCAGCTTGTACTCGATAGTCATCTCAATGTTGTCGACACATTTGTCTTATCATCCTATTCTTATCAACAGCCTACCAAACTTTTTTTTACTCCAATCTTTTTAATATCTTTTTTTGGTTTTTACTTTGTATGATATCCGCATTGAAGCCCGATTAAATTTAAATTTTTTTTGTAGGATTCATTTAAGAAAAGCGTTTCGTATCAAGAATTTTTTCATACCTTTCGAATCCGAGATCTCGATTAAAGGAAAAACCTTCATCCGCTGCACCACATCCTTTCGTGGTTCCTTTTTAATTTATGTTTTCGTGTTTTTCTTTTTATAGCTCATTTCAAAACAGTTCTAATTTCGAGAGTCAAACTTTGACAGCGATTTATTTGTATGCCCTTTAATTATTTTAAATTGTAAATATTGTGACTTATAATGCTTTTTATGTAGTTTCTAAATATGTAAATTATGTTTCAAAAAACGTAAAAATTGTACGTCCAAATTCACGGTCAAAATAAAGAAGTTTCACTCTCAAAATCTGAATTATATCACATAAATTGGAACACAACGAGTATCAAATCAGAGTGTGACAAACAAAATGAAACAAAGGAAATAATGCACAACACAAAAAACCGTACATCTAAATCATGAATAACATAACGTAGCAAGGGGAAATTTTGGCCTCATCTAATAACTAAACCTCGTTCCACGGAGCGTCAAACTTGAGTTCAATATTTGCTCAAAATTTATTATACTTTGTGTAGCTGTGATGGAAAGGGCCAAAGTCCAAAATAGCTGTGATTTTTGGACGATTTTTTTGCTAGCTTTTCTTACATCCACTAATTAAAAGGTTCTCTGTCAAAGCACACAAGTGTACGTCCCTGGATTTTGAGTGTAGTTTGTCTGTTTTGGACATAGTTGATACCAATTTATCTAAAGTGAATCTTGGTCTCACGAGTCTTGATAAATGATCTTAATTAAACTTTTGCAGTCAAAGTGGGGACGTTACCAACAAACTTTTGCAAATGGAAATTGTGGATGTGTATGAACCTTGCAGCTAATAAACAACTTTTAAGAGTTTCAAATGGTACGGGTCACACGAGTACATATATCGAATTCTATGTGTTCGATAGAATTTTAGAAATTTTAATTTAAACTTTGTATTTGTGTTACAAAAATTTATGAAATAATGATCAAACCATATCTGAACAATTACCTTTTCGCGAGTTTCACATTCCAATTAGCAGTTGTTTCCTTTTCCTATATGAAGTATCACCACCTATATATTAAAACACACCTAGTTGAGTGGATGTTGATAGTTCAGATAGGATAACGGAATAGCTAATAGTTGGCCTAATCAGCTTCATGTGTTGGGCTAAAAGCATTCAATATATTTTTTGCGCGGAGTGCCTTCTTTGGGGTGGTCTTTAAATTTTTTTCATATTTGAAATCTTTAAAATTTGCTCCTTAATTTAACACCCATAGGTTCGGGTTGAACCGCGATCAAAATTTTAAAAAAAAATTAGCAAGGTAGAGTTTAAATTTAGCTATCACCGGACCTTTAAGATACTTTTGTTAAGGAATTACAGTTATCGGGACTAAGCATACTTTTTATACTGCCAATAAGGCAGACTTGGATAAGATCTTTGTCCATAACTTTGATAATTTACTTTATCTTGGTGACGTAAAAGTTTGCCCGTTAAAAGTATGCCCCGCATAACTTTGTGAAGAAATTATCAAAGTTATGCGGACCCAGGCATACTTATGCTAAATACTGCCCATAAGGCATAAATATTCAAGAAAAGTCGAGTTCTTCGCATAATTTTTAACTACTACGCCCATCCTAATTAAAATAAACAGTAATCCAAACTTAACAATATTAACACATCCGCCACGATTGACAACCTCATCATGAATTGTACTTTGCACCGTACCGTACCGTTTCCTTTGACACAAGAGCATGTTTATTCTGTCAGTAAATCTTAGATAAAGCCAAGACAATAATTACGGTGTAAGTAAAATTTAGCTTATAGATGGTCGATCAACCCGAATGCTATCCACAATATCGAAACTTTAGGTCCTCCACGTGATACACACACAGCAAGCTTCCACAAGAATGATGAATATTTTGAACCACTTTCCGGGATAACGGGTAACAAAACATGCTATGACTTATCACTCAAATATTTATTTACAGACGGCCAAGATAACTTTGATAATTCCTTCAAAGTTATGTCGGTGGGGGGCATACTTTTAATGGGCAAACTTTTATGCGGATCGGCAAGATAACTTTGTGAAGGAATTATCGAAGTTATCTTGGGACTCGGCATACTTATGCCAAGTCTCTGCCTTCATGAGGCATAAGTATGCGGGTTCGGCATAACTTTGGTAATTCTTTTGTATGTATCTTAGTTGGCGGCATAGCGAAATTTAAACCGCCTTGCGAATTTTTTTTAAAATTTTGACTCGCGCGTGGGTTCGAACCGGAACATGGGTGAGCACCAAGATGGCAAAATTTAAACATTTCAAATATGAGGGGCAAAATTTAAAGACCACCCCAAAAGAATTCGCAAAGATACTCTTAACATGATGTGATGTTGTCCGCTTTGGGCCAAGCCTGCACAGTTTTCCCCAAAAGGCCTCACATCATTAAGAGTATCCAACTACTTATAAATAGCTCCATTTTCTTTTCAGCTATCAATATGGTACTTTGTTCGCACACCCAAAAATCTCCCCCTCGAACTAAGTTCCACGTGGCTCATTATCATACCATGGATCAGAGATTAAATATCGTGTGCCCATATCGTCGAGTATTTATGGTCACCGAATCCGAAAATTCGTGTACGCGTCTTCAAAGCTACGGGTAAAGATTGTAAACCGGCCTATAGACGGGCAAAGGCACTAAGCCGGGCCCCACACCACACTCCGCCATCTTCGTACTCGTCCCGCCAAACCATTGGCTCTGATACCACTTTGTTGGGAAAAAACAAGCAATAACCAAATTGCACGACGAGGTAACAACGGAAGAAATAACCAAGTCTAAACTTCCCACACTATTTGAATTAAGAGAAGACAATAAACACTAGCACAAACGGAAATCTAGGCAGCAGCTATACTAACAATAAAATAGCAAAGCATGCAAAAATAAATCGAATGGAAGAGACACCAAATTTACGTGGTAAAACCCCTTCAAGGTGAAGAGAAAACATCCACGGGACCTCCGGCCCACAAAAGCTCCACTATAATCAACAAGAGTTACAACAATGTTCTCCAAATGGATACAACAACAACACGATTTTCATTATCGCCTTCTTTCTTGTCTCTCTTAAACTTGTAGCAATGTTTCTTGATGTGCCCTTTCAAGTGACAATAGTCACATGTAAGAGTCTTTGTACTGGGTGAGTGGTCTTGACTTTTACTTTTGCCTCCTCGTCATTCGACCTGCGAAGTTACTTCTCCCCCGTCTTCGGTAACAAAATATCGGAGTGTGAAGTTGAAGAGACGAAGCTTCGAGATCTTCTTCTCATCTCTTCATTCAAAACAACACTCTTAGCATATTCCATAGTTACACCATCCTTTGGGAGCGAGAATTAGTCAAAGAAACTCTAAGAGTTCCGAAGAGTCGACAGAGTATTAAGAAGCCAAAGTCCTCGTAATTCTTCATCAAACTTGACACCCTATTCGAGCAACAAGAACACCCTGAAAATCACTGATATGATCATAAATAGGGCTGCCCTCTTCGTATCTAATATTCATCAATTCTTTCAGTAGGAACAACTTATTATTGCCAGTCTTTGAAGCATAAAGTGTTTCGAGCTTTTTCCATAAGCTTTTAGCATTTGTCTCATTCACAATATGATTTCAAACATTATCTTCAACCCATTGTCTAATATAGCCACAAACCCGTAAAGTCTTCAAATTCTACTCTTCATCTTTAATAGACTCGGGTTTCTTGAAGCGAAACACGGAGTAAATGCAATTTTCGACAAATAGAAGATCTTTCATCTTGCTTTTCCAAATATGGTAATTACTGCCATTTAAACAAACCATCTTGCTCATATTTGCCTCTATCATTCAAATAGACAATCAACGCAACCAAATACAACCACAAGCTCTAATACCACTTGTTGGGCTAAAACGGCCCAAAGATACTCTTAACATGATGTGATATTGTCCGCGCTGGCGCACGGTTTTCCCCAAAAGCCTCACATCATTAAGAGTATCCAACTCTTTATAAATACCTCCATTTTCTTTTAAATTATCAACGCGTACTTTGTTCGCACAATGAATGTGTGTTTTAATATATAGATGATGATTGGTAAGATAGAAAAAGAGAACAATTGATAGTTATTGAGATGTGACACTCGCGAAACAGTGATAATTGTTTTTGATCCTTCACTAAAAATTTATTTACATGATCTACTTAATAAACAAATATAAACTAAAAATTCTAATCCCCACCTCAGATATATGCACCGATACTTTAGAGTTGTGTGGGTGTTAGAAAAGTATGTACGACACTTTGATGACTGTTAGGTCCACTAAGACCACCACACGGCCATAACTGGATTAGCTTTAACAAATAAAATTAATTAAGTTTAGGTTCTGGGGTCGAGTGTTCCACTGGGTATAACATTTTTTGTTTCACTTAGGCGAGTTTTTGGCCAAAAATATACTAAAAACTTAAGATACATCCAAACAATCACAATGAATAAAAAATATCCTTAATTGTCCAGAATTTTGCATGTTTCATCTTTCCCTTAGACTATGTTAAAAACTAATAAATCTGGCAAATCAATCCACCAATCTGGGTTAAGAACTTCATTTGTCCGTACCATTTATTCTTTCCTTAGTTTCTAGTGTCAAATTTTTGTTAGAGGAACGAATTTATAATAGTTTAGCTTAGGACAGTTCGTAATAAAAGTGGTATTCAACAATTTATTCGAGTTCAGGACTGAGCGATGTTCTTTCTGTGATATTTAGACAATTTTTTTTTTTTTTTTTTTTTTTTTTTTTTTTTTTTGTGATACTTAATTAAAGTTGAGTTTTTTTTCTTTTTGGTTACAAAAATAATTTTACTGACTTGGTAAAATAAAACAAATTTTGAGTGATCATTTATATAAAATTACCCTTTGAAGAACACATGCATTATTGCATAGTTGGATTACGTCATCATCTTGTTGTTGGATAATATTTAATTTTCTTGTCATCCTTAATTCATAACATCAATTATTAGGATTACTGTTTCATAACATCAATTATTAGGATTACTGTTTGCTAATTTAGGTGAGAACTATCATAGTATCATCACTTTTCTCCAGTTGTACTATTCATCGACCTAATCCCACCAAACTAATCACTGTTGATATAAAGTATAAACTATAAACAGGTAGGGATACCAAATTTAGATAAAATGTCACACACGTCAAAAACTTGAAATAAGGTTGCAACGATAATACTAATACATCAATCACGGTCCCAAGCCCTTGATTATATACCTTGATAAACATTACTAGCATATTAATATACCTGCAGGTAAATGAAAGGGAAGTTGGTTACTTATGATCTTATATCTATGTTTATACTATCGTAAAATTGCTAATTTCTAACGGGCATCCTGTTAGAAATTAAATACTCATCGCGGTAAAGGATTTTGGATGGAGAGTTCATTGAAAATGTTACTGAAACTCATCGAAATGTTACTGACAAGCTAAATTCTGACGGATTCAGTCGGAAATTAGTGATGTTCTCATTAAAATTTTGAGGGTAAAGGGGTGGGTTGTTGGGGGGGGGGGGGGAGGGGCATATATGAAAGTTCACACAATAATTGCGTCAATGTGTGGTATAAAAAATGCAACTTTCGCACAATTGTGTGAAGCATTTTGCTACAATACTGTCACACTTCGATAAAATGATAACAAAATTTTGTAAAAAAATTCAAATAATTAATAAACCGTTGGAAACTAAACTTAAAAGGCTATCAGCTTCCTTAAAAAAAGCATACTACATGTTCTTCCTATATATATTTGTGTTATATATTTTTGGAGTTAGGTCATGTTTCACTTGTGAGAATAATTGGATCTCTTGCCTCGGTCATGCATATATACATGACCTTCCAACTCTTCTTATCTTTATAACGTTCACATTAATTAACTCCCAAATAATTCCATTTCATTTTAACAACCACACATTTTATTCCATTCCAATCTCAACCTCAACAAACACATATTTTTTAATACAAAAACACGTCATAACAATCAAGCTTAACACTTTAACTATTACATAAATGCTCACTTTACATGAGCATTTGTGCAAAGTTTGGTACTTTATAGAAAAGGAAAAGCAAGACAATTATAGCATGCATCTAACCACGAAATATTCACTTCATTATGCAAGTATATACATCATGAGCAGTAAAATTAAAAAGTAAAGAAGAAAAAAGTGATTGAAAATTAAAAAAAACGACTTTTGAAATAGTAAGAATAGGTCCCATGCAAAGTTGGCTATAATTGTAATTACCATGTGTAGGAATCAAAGCTTAACCGATATTTTACGATAACCATAAGGCGAAAGAGTTTGAAAAGAACATTGGTTTCTTTTCTATTAAAAAAAAAAAACTTTTAAAACTTGTGGTATAAAATAAATCTTAGATATTTTAGTGATTATAAATATCCATGCGTTTATATTAAAATGAGCATTTTAAATTAAATTATTTCAAATATAGAATGATCATGACATTCTTTTAAAGATAAATTAAAAAATAAAGTATGCCGCATAAATTGCGACAGATTGCCAAAAATTTTAAATTTTTTCTATCAAATTTATTTTTCAGTCATCATTGTAATATTTCTCATCCACTTTTATTATACAGAGAAGGGAAATACCCTGAATTATTGAAACACTACAAAAAGAATTTGAATTATTTACGAACTTTGTCTCTAATCCGTCGCTAAATTGTTTGCACCTATCAAATTTCTTTTGATAATCTCCATCGCTAAATAGAATTAGCAACATATTTTGTTGTTTAGCTTTTGTCAATCGCTAATTCTTATTTTTTTAGTAGTGAAAATAGAGTATTAAATCCTCCGTTTTACTTTTTAACACAAAAATACATATATTCTAACAGGAAAAAAAATATTTTTATACCAAAAACAAATAAATGATAATTTATTTTCAATAATTTAAGTACATTTTTAAAAAAATCTTTTGGTCTTAGTGTACAATTCTTAACAGCTGGCGTCACTGCTGGAACCTTCTAAACCACGCGCTTGTTCGCACGTGAAGCTCACGCTGCATTTTCATGTTGGAAATTGGAATATATCTATTCACATATCACATGGTTTATATCATTGGCTTGAGAGAAGAAAATAGTAGTATTAAAAATATGAATAAGCTTGAAACAGACCAATCATTCTTTAATGATATGATGATCTACTTCGTATTCTAATCATTGATAATAATTGGAATTACTCAGTACTCTTTCTGTTTCAATATAAATGAATTTCTGATATTTTTTTAATGTCCATAATAAATGAATTTTTCAAAGGCAAAAAATATAGTATTAATTTTTTTTTTTTCAGAATTATCCATCACTTTAATGAGTCAAAAACTATGTTTGATTGGACACAAAACTTTAAAAAAGAATTTTTTAAAAGAAGATTATAATTTAAAATAAGTTACAAACATTTATATAAGTATAAAGCAATTCAAAGGTCAAATTAAATTATTTTTAAATAAAAAACATAGAATACTTCCTTCTATTCGAAAAAATTAAATTATTTTTAAATAAAAACATAAAATACTTTCTCCTATTCGCTTCTCGAAAGTTAATTTGATGAAAATATGTACTTTAAAATATTAATAAAAATTTACATAGTTTGCATGTGCTCTGGTATCACATTATTTAGTTGGTGTTAATAATCTTTCTTCAAAATTGCTGTGAACTGGTTCCCATTTTGCATTGTTGTTGCTTTCTTTTATGTATTCACTTTTTTAAATTGCTTTTTACCTAAATCGAGGGTCTATCGGAAACAACATCTACGAAGTATGAGTAAGATTTGCGTACACTCCACCCTCCCTAGACTCCACCTATGAAATTACACTGAATATGTTGTTGTTACTCGAAAACTGAGAAATGTCCTATAAATTGAAACAGGAAGAATATTATTTGATAAACTAAAAATATATAAAATTGAGATATATATTTCCATTTTCAAAGCTGGATTGTCCAGCAGTTGAAGCATCTCTTCTCACTTCTTCTTGTTCCACAGATAGAAAAAAAAGTGAACCAACCAACATAAAAAACTGAGCTAAAATCAGCTCAAAGAGCAACATATCTTTCCCAATTAATTCTTCATTTGTTAGTAAATTCTTTTAGAAGTACTCAGTTGTTATTGTTGTCTTCTTTTTCTGTACCTAACTTCCATTTTCTTTGTTTTATCCTAAAGTAAACAGCACAAAAAAGAACCAAGAAACGAAGTTACTAAGGAAAGCAAAGTTTATATTTGTCTTTTTTATATAGTTGTTGGCTTGGTGGTTATTACCTAATTTGAGGAACCTTCACAGTTCAAATATCATAAAGGAAACATTCTTTTAAAAAAATAAATATTTTGGGGTTTGTAATACGTTCCCTTTACGTGTATATTCTTTACGTTTTAAGTAATTGTCTCTTTTTGGGTTGATAATGATTCATTCTGTTACCATACAAAAATAATTATATGAATGGTTTTATCTTAAAGTTTGTTTTATTTTCTTAAAAAACAATTGTATTGTGGCTTTCTATTTTGCTGATCAAAAATCATATGATTTAGTATTAGTATAAGAAAGGAAACATTCTTTTAAAGATTTTTATCTTTTAAGTATATGTGTCTTTTTGGGTTGATAGTGACTTGTTCTGTTACCATAAGAAGTACTATGAATTGGTTTATCTAGAAGTTTGTTCTTTTTTTTTTTTTTTTTTTTTTTCAAAAAAAAAAAAGAATTGTACTATCATTAGTCCCTTTTTCTGTTGATTGAAAAGACTTGAGGATAAAAGTACTTTTTTCCAGTTTGGCTTTATATTCTTCTGTTCATATTTAGCTTTTTTTGTGCTTTGTGAATGAGAAAGAAAGGGGAATATTATCATTCATTACCAGAAGGTATGATGGAATTTGCAAGTCCATGTTGCAGTGTCCATATCAGTTCCACTTGCCAAACTTTACTTAAAGAACTAGAGGTATTTCCCTTTTTTTCTTTTGATTTTACTGCTTTAAGGAAACTTTCATTCTTGTTCTTTCATAGGGAAATTTGGGTATTTATTGAGGGAATGTTCTGTTTATAGGAACCTTATTAATGATTCTTGAATTTTTATTTCTTGATAATCCAAAGTTTCTTGCTTAAATTGTCATAGATTTGGACAAGTTGCTTGCTTATCTACATGATCACTTATTTGCCTTGAGTGGGGTTTTAATGATTTGGCAGTTGGCATGAGTATTATCACTATCATGGTAGCTCAATTGAGTTGGAATATAGTTCCCCTTTGCACTATTTTCAAAATTTATTGCTTATGTTTGGGTATTTATTGAGGGAATGTTCTGTTTACAGGAACCTTATTAATGATTCTTGAATTTTTATTTCTTGATATTCCAAAGTTTCTTGCTTAAATTTTCATAATATAGACATATTTTTTGCTTAACTACATGATCACTTGTTGCCTTGAGTGGTCTATTAATGGTTTGGCAGTTGGCATGAGTATTCTCATTATCATGGTAGCTCAATTGAGTTGGATAGTTCCCTTTTGCAGTTATTTAAAAATTTATTGCTTTAATTTTCATAAATTTGGACAAATTTATGCGTCTTGAAAAAGTGTATTTAATTGAGATGGATTTTGCTACTTTGGCTGTAGAGTAGTGGGACTTGAACATAATTAATCACTTTTTTGCTTTGAATGGTCTGTTAATGGTTTGGCCATTGGCATGAGTGTTCTTACTATCATGATAGCTCAATTGAGCTGGAATAGTTCATTCCCTTTTTGCATTATTTTAGGTAAGTTGAAAATCATGTAGTTTTTTCTTTTTTAATAAAAGATTCCACCTTGGTGGAGGTTAGGCCATGACCCCGACTTGTGAGTTATCAAAAAGGATTAGTACACGGAGGAGGACATATACCTTAGCCTCCAGAGAATGATGAAGAATAATAAAGTTCGATTCTTTGTACATATGCATAAAGGAAGAATAAAGTTCATTCCTTTTGCTACTCGGCTGATGAGAGGGACTAGAAGAGTTCTGATGGGAATAATTAATGCTTTCATTGGCTTCGAATTCTTGTGTACCTTATCGTTGGTTTAGTCGATCATCTCAGATGTTGTCTAAATTTTCTGTCATATGAATAATCCTAACTAATTCAACGCCGAGCTATAGTTGATTGATTGTAGTTAGAATCTTCAATTGCTAAATTCTTGTGCTTCTGTCAGTGTCTTAGTTTGATTTTCTCATCAATTAGTCGTGCTGGTGAATACTGAATATTCATGTAATCATGTCCAACTTTTTCCTTGTTTATTGAGCAAGGAGTTAAAAGGGCAAAATCATGGAGTTCCTAAAATGTTTGCTAAATTTGATACTAGTAGTTTTCTTTCCCTTTATATGGGAGAAAATGAATTCAGTGAATCAAGTTAGAACTAGGAATATACAACCTTTATTTGACTGTATTTATGTGATGTTCAGCAAATATGGAAGGACATTGGAGAGACTGAAGCTGATAAAAACCGTATGTTGTCGGAGCTGGAGAGGGATTGTTTGGAAGTATACCGAAGAAAAGTTGAAGAAGCTTCCAATAGAAAATCATGTCTTTATCAATCTGTTGCTACCAAAGAAGCCGAGGTTGCAACGTTAATGGCTGCTCTTGGTGAACTCAATATTAATTCACTGGTAAGAACTCTTCTCCAGTTCTCCTTGTGTTGGAAAAATTATAGAAGATTACCCACTTTTGTGTTTACAATTTTCTGTTCCCTTAATCTATTAGTGCTGCTTTCTCTTTAAGATAAAGGGATGTGCTAAAAGTCTTGAATAGGTTGAAGGTTGATATATGAACTTCTACAAATGTTAGTTTTCCTCTTTTTTGTTCCCCTTCCTATATGGTTAAATACTTAGATGTAACTAATATTAAGGCTTAATACATCAACCAGTAAATTTCATTTAGACACTCGAACTACTATTGTTCCAATTGAGCACCTGAACACATGATAAAGTGTTCACCTTTAATGTGTGTAATTAAAGGAGATGATATATTTTATGTGGTTAACTACCTAATAGGCGCTTGAGAACACGCGCAAAATATTTTCTAAAATTTGAATGGAAAATGTCTAATAGGAACGCTTTTATCACGTGTTCAGGTGCTCAATTGGAATAAGTCGTAATTCGAATATCAAAATGAAATTTACTCTCAAGTTTAAGGGGCTATCAATGTATTAAGCCTAATATTAATTATCAAATCCTTTTGAAATTTTTTCTTATTGATAGGTCCATTTTGATACTTTAAAAGTCAAGCAAACATCATTCGTATGCTAATGTTTCAAAACCGTGCTTTCTCAACTCAACAGATAAAGCCAGAGAAGAAGTCAGCGTCATTGAAGGAGCAACTGGCACTAGTTACACCACTTATAGATGATTTAAGAGTTAAGAAAGATGAAAGAGTTAAGCAGTTTGCAGATGTAAAGGCACAAATCGACAAGATAAGTAGTGAGATTTCCGAGTATTCTAATATCATCAATGCTATGAGTTCCTTAAATCACGAAAATCACGACTTATCGCTGAGAAACCTCTCCGAATACCAATCTCATCTTCGTGCTCTTCAAAAGGAAAAGGTATGCATGGATTGACTTGCATTTTAACAAGGAACAACACCTCGTGCTTAACCATCATGAATGTTGTACTTTTGGTTATGTTGAGTATACGTTTTTGGGATTTTTTCATTTTTGGCTCGTTGGCCGAAATTAATTACGGGCGGTAGCCAAAATATACAAAGCATATACACGGGTTATGTATATTATATGTATATTTATGTATACTATCTGTTTATTATATGTATATTTATACTTAATATACATAACCTATACATTTGCTGGCTATTCTATTAATTAGATCACTGAAAGGCATTGGACTGTAATTATCTCATTTTTTATGCTTGCAGGCTGAGCGGATCCAAAAAGTTTTGGACTGTGTAAATGAGGTTCACTCTTTGTGTGGTGTGCTAGGTCTGGATTTTGGAAAAACTGTGAGTGATGTGCATCCGAGCTTGCACGAAACAAGCTTGGGACAATCCACTAACATTAGCGCCAGTGCATTGGAAAATCTAGAACAGGCCATCATCAGACTGAAGACGGAAAGAAAAGTTCGATATCAGAAGGTATTGCTTACTTTACTTCTCTCTTCTCTTAGCTTTTTTTCTTTTCCAATTTTAATATAATCACTGATGCAGCTAAAAGATGTTGCTGGATTGTTGTTTGAGCTTTGGACCTTGATGGATACAACCAGAGAAGAAAAGAGTAAGTTATCGAGGATCACTTCCGTTCTTTGTCTTTCTGAGGCAGAGGTTACAGAACCAGGTGCTCTTTCGTTGGAGGTTATTCAACAGGTTTGTGAGCATTTACAATCTTTTCAAACTTTCTGCCTTGCAAAGAATTTGGAGAAACTTTAGGTCTCACCGAATCACATGTTGAGATATTGATATCATGCATAAAGCTAATGATATTTCATAACTAATTGATTGAGCAGCTGCGCATAGACCACCTAAAAAGGAATATTTATAATTTGATCCATATCCCGACCTACGATATTTACTATATTTCATACGTTTCAGATATAGCACGTCCCTTTTTTTTTTTTTTTTTTTTTACTACACTTCGACACCTGAGATCCCGTAACGAGCAGCTACTTCTGCAGGAGCATAATCTATTTCCTGGTTAAATATATTACGAGATGTTTTTCATACTTTCCACATTCAGTTCTAGCTAGTTTCAAGATACCAGGAAACCAAGGAAAAAAAATAAAGCTCCGAGCAAATCTTCTATAGAGCGTACCCTTAGTTTCTACTCTTTCTCTATTCTAAAACTAAATGAAAAAAGAAAAAGAAGCCAATTTTTTGTCTATGGACCCCTTCCACCAGATTGCTTTACTATCTGTAATTCATTCAAAAGAGTGAAGAAACTGGTTTAACAAAAAGGCTCGGAAGAGAAGAGGCGAAAAGGCTAGCGAGGAAGAATTCTTTTTCTCTTTCATAGCGCCGCACAATGGAAACAATGTAGTGCTAGACCTTCTGTTCTCACAACTTCTCGTTGTGATTTCCCTTAACTGACTCGACACTGATAATAAGGTAAATCATTAATTAATTTTGCATAAAGGCAGTAGTATACCTCATAATAGGATTCTAATGAAACTGATGAAGCATAGAGTTAATGTACTAATGCATTGGATTGATTTCCCACAATTGCAACCATTGATCTGTCACTGAATATTATCCATACATGCTAAATGGCTGATCGTAGTGACTACTTGTAGTGGACAATTTCTCACGCTGTAGAGAAGTTTTGGTTTTGTCTGACATTGTATTGATTTTGATAGGTATCGACAGAAGTTGAGAGGCTAACCAACTTGAAAGCAAGCAGGATGAAAGAATTGGTCATAAAAAGGAGGATTGAGCTGGAGGACATATGCTACAGAAACCATATTGAACCTGATCCAAGTACTTCAGCCGATAAATCTAGTGCAATGATAGACTCTGGTATGACATCAAATCTTGGTTACACAAATCTGTATTCCTCTAAGACGTCCGCATACAGAACTGAGTCCAATCTTCATTTTGAAGGTCTCGTGGACCCCTGTGAACTCCTGGCAAATATTGAAGCACAAATAAGCAAAGCAAAGGATGAAGCTTTAAGTCGAAAAGATATAATGGATAGAATAGACTGGTGGCTTTCTGCTTGTGAGGACGAAAACTGGCTTGAAGATTATAACCAGGTATAAATCAAATGAATTCCTGTAGACCAATGACATAGCTTATCATAGAACTCCATCTTCTACTGTACTGATTAATCCAGTTACTCTAGTTTTCCTTATGATGTGTGTGTTAATTATAGATTTACTTTGTCCAATGTTTAAGTAGCGCTTTTCCTGTTATCAGGATTATAAACGTTACAGTGGTGGAAGAGGTGCTCACATTAACTTAAAGCGGGCTGAACAAGCTAGAATTAAAGTGACTAAGATTCCAGGTACATATTCTGGCTTTTTTTTATTGTCGTTTTATCTCTGTAGTCCGTAAAAAAACTGAAATCAACCGCATTTTTTTCAGTCATGGTTAACACTTTGATTAACAAGACACTAGCTTGGGAAGATGAGAAACAAAAGTTGTTTATTTATGATGGGGTAAGTTCTCCTCCGCCTAGAGTTATCTTTTTTGTTTGTGCTGCTTTTCAAATGAACTGAACTCTACTTGTAGGTGAGATTGGTGTCAATATTGGAGGATTACAAATTGGTTAGACAGCAGAAAGAAGATGCAAAGAAACGGGCTCGGGTAAGTCAAATATTCTCATCTATAAATCAATATTCATTACCAGAAAAAACTGGAGTTAGCTACGCATTTCATCGCTAATCTGTTGCTAAATTGTGAAATGTTATAGAGAGTAAATCAATCAGTATTATGTTTGAGTATAATATAACATAACATAACATGAAAGATCAGTTCCAAACAAAACATGGTTGTTATAGTGAGATGTTATCATAGCGGATGACTGTTATAGCGAGGTTTGACTGTATTATCTTGTTATCCAGGATCAGAAGAAACTCCACGATATGCTGTTGGCAGAGAAGGAATCTGTATACGGCTCAAAACCTAGCCCGAGAAGAAGCAGCAGCTTTAGGAAAGCAAATGGTTACCGTACCAATGGAAATGGATCTGTGACACCCTCACCGCACAGGAACTCAGTTTCTTCTGCAACTCCAGAGCTCTTAACACCGCGTTCCAACTCTGTGCGGCATAATGGTTATTTCAAGGAAATGAGAAGGCTCTCTACTGTCCCTCTCAACTTCGTGGCTACGGCTAAAGAAGATACCGTGTCATTCTCTTCTATTTCGGGTCCTGAGCCAGAATCTCCACCTCAAGGCTGAAATCACAAATTGGATATAGTATGTCTTTCCTGCTTCTTGTCTTATTCCATTTTCGCTTTCGGAGTTAACCTGTCAAATCTCAATCATATTGTGGAATATAATTCAGTGTCTTTTCAGTTTTAAAATTTTGATGTTAAAGAATCACTTTCTTGAAAACACTTTTTCCCGCTACCCTCTCGTGATATTTTATTTAGAACTCATGAATAAAAGTTCCAATTTTTGGTTCACTGAAAAAAAATTAGAATTAGCTACGCACTTCGTCACTAAATTGCTTGTAGCTAACATAATTTTTTGATAATCCGTCGCAAATAGGAATAACGACGAATTTTGCCGTTCAGATGCAAAATTTGTCCGTCGCGAATTACTATTTTTTTAAGTAGTGCTTCCGGGGATCATTATCTGAAATAGATGGTGTGAAAACCATCCGGTCATTCGTTTATTGTCCTCTTATTATTCTTATTTTGCTCTGCCTATTACTTTAAAGTGCATATGATTGCTTCAATTTCAAATACTATTGTTTCACCTTACTCAGGTGTCATGTTTCAGCTTGATATTTCTTTCACTTATAGTAGTCTAATTGGCTTTGCAGGGCGATGACCCTCAATTCATCCGTAGCAACTATTTCCCAGGTCACATTCAGAGATAATACACCTAAAAAACTTGTGAATACCGAAGGAGATGTACATTAGTGTAACGAGTAGAGCTTTTTGAGGACCACCTTGTGCATGTTGATGGATGAAGATTAGCAGGTACCAGAAGATCACTGGCCAATATGCATTTGGATGTGATTACTTGTTTTATCATTTATCTGTAGATATATATTGCAATACAGTTTCCACCATACTTTGTTTTTTTGGATTGAATAATGTAGGATTTTCATATGCTAGATCCCAAGAAGAGCTTGTTTCATGTATTGGTAACATTAATAACTTCATGTTCGTTTGCGTGACAAAAATAAATAAATTCTGTAGCTGGATGAAATCGAATAGCTTGCTAGATCCCAAGAAGAGCTTGTTCCCGGCAACCTAACGTTAGTATGTACCACCAAGACTTAGAGTCTAGTGGTACTGTAGGAGTCTCTCACAAACAGGCGTGTGTTCAATTTTTATGTTCCTCTTTCTCTTTTTCCCTTCCCTAATCTCTCCCAAATTATTTTTTTAAGGAAAGGGCAGCCGAATGTTCGGAGCATTCTGCGTTTAAGCAGAGTCCCAGGAAGGGCCGCACCCAAAAAGGGTGTGATACAGGCAGCCTTCCCGGATGCGAGCATTAAGTTTTTCGCATGCATAGATTATCACATTGTAACCATGAGCTTAACATGGGGATGTTGTTTGGATCTAATGGTTCTATGTGGCACCTTAAAGAGACAAAAACCTTAGCTTGAGAATTTTCCATTCTTGAATTCACATGTGAGTGACCTCCTTAGTGTAGCTATAGTCTATGGGGCCATGTGGATCCCCCATATTAAATATTTGGTCGTACCTATGGATTTGTAAGGTACAAATAGACAAGTTAGCCAGGCTGTGGAAGATAATTTTTCCAACGTCATTCAAGGATATTCTTGCTGTCTTGACCCTCTATTTTCTTGGCCAGCTCAACACAATCAAGATGTCATAAGAAATTGATTTTTCATTTAAATTACTAGTACTAGTAAGTTTTATTACTTTGTGTAATTACAGCAATTCTCACATCCCTTTTGAGAATTGGATGATGTAATTTCTTCCTCTTAATTACAGTCAATTTCGTGATGACCAAGTAATTACCTGGCTAGACGACAAACACATCATGATTGTATAATTACACTTAAAGTCCAATAAACACATAGTAATAAGTTTTGAGAAAAAGCTATCACTTATCCCAAGCCCTTCACCAATATGAACATGTCCAATAAACACATCGTAATAAGGTTGATTTGCATAAATAGGATCATTTGCGTTTCGTTTTTTCACTTTTGTCTACATTTAAGAATTAATACAAAAATAGCTAAGCACTACACATTTGAATGAAAAGGTACGCTTTCACAAGTTATATTGGGCAGGACATAACTTTTGTACAATTTTCATTCTACATATCTTGCTAAGTTGTTCACAAATTTTGTCGGATTAGCAAAACTTGCCTTGTTCACCAGTTATGTCGGTGTGACATAACTTTCTTACAATCTTTATTCTAACTTTTACAATCTTTACGTCATCAAATTAAGTTGACCTACAATAACACATAACTCTTTATACTATTAGATTAAACATGGCAACCTGGAAGAAAGGGTAACTATCCACAGTAGCCACTTAAGTTGTATAAATAATGTAAAAATTATTTATATTGGCCGTATATATAATTTAAACTCGATAATAAAATAAGTAATATTAGCATTGATATGCTTAAGGAGTGGCCACACGGGACATTGATATGCTTGAGAAGCGGGCACATGTGACAGGATATATTTATCCTAAATCATAAGCAAAATTTAAATAGAGAATAATGCACGATGATTAGTCACTATTTGAAGAAAATTAAACCATTTCATTACTAATCCATGAATCTTTGAAAACATTGCCACGAACATGAAGTAATATTGTCAGTGAGAATTTATATAATCGACTCCAAATTGTTTGGAATTAAAGCAAATATCTGTCTTTCTTATATTGTACAAATCAATATTTGACCCAAATGTTTTTGACACTTTTGTATTTGTTAACCTCCAGTTTTCCAAATCACCTTCTCTATTTCTTTTTCTTTTTGTTTATTGGTGGAAACTCAAACTGTAATATGTCTTGATCAGAGGTATACATAATTAACAGTACCACAATTTATTTAAAAAGATAAAAAACTAGAATAATATAAAGGACAAAGTAGAAATTAGAATATGAATAAAAACAACCCAAACAAGCCCCACCCCACCCCCACCCTTTTTTTTTTCTTTTTCTTGTTTGCTCAAAAGGAAAAAATTATCACATTCATAATTATTATTATTATAGTAGTGCATGAGTTGATTTTCCTTGGGTACCATATACCAAGAGATCACTTACACAAGTGTATTCAATACAAAAAAAGGAATAATAATATTATCCCATAGAAATTTACATCCACATTTTGCTAAATTATATGTCACTTGTTTCGCTTCCCTATGGACATTTTGTGTTGTTGGTAGCTTAACTCAACAAGCACCAACCTGCGGTCGTCAATGATGCAATGATAACCAAGAACATGCATCAAGAACTTCGTCGCCACTAGTAAATTAAACCATAAGGAAAGTCTTTATTGCACGGCATAGACTTGATTCGTTGCAAGGTACCATTGGCTAAAGGTCTTCCTAATTTTGAGAAAGCCAATAGTTCATTCTCCTTTGTCATTCCTAATTGTTCTCTCCATCCCGACATTTTATCAGGGGTAATTCCTGTTGAAGCATATACGTAGGAGTGGGTGCAAGGTAGGAACTTCCTATTCACTAGATAGAGAAGATCATTAAGATTTTGTGATCCACCAAATTTCTTTCAATTCCAAGAGCTTCGACCACCTTGCCATTTGTTTCTTCTGAAATGAATCTTACATATTAAAACTTGTAGCAACCTCAAGGGGTCTTCACCAACATAATTCTTGTGTGCAGCAATAACAACAACAACAATATACTTGGTGTAATTTCACAATGGGGTCTGGGGATGCATGGTAAGATGTACGCATATTTTACCCTACCTTTGTGAGGTAGTACAGAGGCTGTTTCCGATACCCTCGGCTCAAAAGAAGTGAAAATCGAAGCTCTTGTGTGTAGCAGTGCTTTTAAATGACTCAAACATGTAGAAGAATTCCTTTAACTAATATCTATAGTGATACAAATATGTAAATAATGTTTCCTTTGTCTCTTTTTCCATATCTTAAGATTTGTGTCACCAATGCATCTGAAAGTTTCCACATACAGTCATCATTGCTATAAGAAGCTAATTAGATCTGGCAACTCTTGAGGTTTACTAGGTACATTATTTGTGCAAGTTTCAAAAGGATTAATTGAATTTGGTGCAACTTTAATTAGTACTCCATCATTTTGCATCAAATCTTCATCAAATTTCTCCCAATCATCAGTAATCACTGTCCTCAATTTCGTCTGCTTTTCGAGATTTTGATCACTAGTTTTTTCATGCACCACAATGGTTTTACACAATTGCGCGTCTTTTTCAGAAACCCCGTTGATAATTTCTTCGAGTTCTTTGATATCTTCATCAGGGATTTGCTCAATTCTTGGACCCTCTATTGCATTTTTCACCCCAATACTTCGACATAGCTCGAAATAAAATGACAATTCTTCACCTTGGATCGTTGCTTTTTGCACGATCCTAAGTGCCATGCTAGCTTCGACTTTTCCAGCAGAATAAATCCGTAACAGAATTCTAGCAATTCCGTTGCAAATTCTGCTGTAAACGTCGAAGACTTCGATCATGACACAATCCATAGCTTCAAGAACAAGAGGGACAACAGCTGTTTCACATAATGGCCTAGTTTCGAGCAACATATCGAGCAAAAATTGCAATTTTTGAAGTAGGACAAGATCTTGAATCATCGAATATCGTCCTTCACCAACAACAATAGTATAATTATTATTATTGTTGTTGTCGTTGTTGACGTGTTCCAAGTTTAGCAAGTTCCTTCTTTCTTGCAAATTCATAAAAAGAAGGGAGGATTTTTGGTCAAGATAGGTGAAATAAGCACGAATGAACGCGTTTATTCCCCAAATCTTGGAAGGATCCAAGTGGCCATCTTTGAAATTCGAGAGATCGAATGGTAACCTTCCAATCCTTTGAATAGCGGGGATTTTTGAACTATACACCCCATGCATGAGCATTAATCCTTTGATTGCAACAACCCAACTCCTCGTTTTTTCCATACGTAACGAAATTGACCATATGAGAGATTTTAGGTGGCTAGGAGATAAACGTAACCACTTATAAACACGATCAACGTTTTTCATATCAATTGAAAATTCGTCGTGGCTTGTGGCTTTGATTATGGCAGCTTCCATTTCTGGATTTCGAAATGATGTTCGTCTTGATAGGCTAGCTAGCCATATGCTATTTTGATCTTTGAGTAAACCGGAAGCTTTTCTCCATAGCCTCATTGTTGTATATTTGGGTTGTTTTTTTTCTAAGCTTTGTGTTTTGCCCTGATTTTTTCCTCTTTCTTTCTTATTCTTGATATTCAAGTTTTTGATTTGCTAGTAAAAAAATGGGCATTTGTTTAAGGAATTGGAAACAAAAAAACAAAAAACAAAACAAAAAAAAAAAGAAAAGAAAGAAAGAAAGAGAGAGTTGGCTAGTAATGGAAACTCAAACACATGGCATAAGTCATAACGAGCCGGCCAAAAGTATATAAAATAAAAGGAATCCCATTTTGTGAGTTTGTTAGAATTACTAATTTTGTGTATTTGATATTTGTTCTGTATGAAGTATCTCTTGTGTATTGGAACAATTGTTTTTGAGGTTTTTTTTGTTTTCTGGTAAATAAGTCAACTATTTTTTCAAGAAAAAAAAAATACTCGTAATTGTTTTTAAACAAAACAAACATGCATTTGCGTTCGCGTAAGAGAGGGTTGACACGGTAAGAAAGAATTTTAGTTATTTAGTAGTACATTGAATCGTAGCCGCTCGTTCTATTTTATGTGACATGATTCGCAATGGCGTACGTAGGATTTTTCATTAGAGGTGTCACCATTAAAAGGAGTGAGCAATTGAATAAATCAATAAAATGATATCATATTATAAAAAGACAACTCAAATAATATTAATAAAACCCTTATGATAATATCGCTTCATTGAAATTTAAGCTGAATTATAAATATAAATATCAATTTAAATGAACCCTAAATAATTTCACTGTTACATAGAGTAGAATGAAATGAATTTATTGTGATGAACAAATAAAAATAAAACTTGAAGCACTTAATAAAATAATTATAGTAAAGAAAGTTACTAACCTGATGGAAAAAATAAGGCTGTGTGAGTTCGAACACACGACATCCAATATGAAAGTTAGGGCGCTCAACCACCAGGCCAGTGGGCAACTTCGTTTGTAGAGGGTTTTCCTTTATCTATACTAGTATATGTACCCACGCGATGCGCTGTCACTTGACAAACGTAATCATAAATATACAGGTTTATTGAATAATTTCAAGAATCAGCTTGTTTTAAAATACTAATATTGTAAAGTTTACATGAGAGAATGTTAGCATATTTAGCACCTTAACAGATTATAATAATTAGTCCAATACTTATGAAAAACAAACCCATTATATAAGCTTAGTTCAATTTCCAAACTTCTTAACCATAGTTTTTAGCATTATTTAATTATTTACTTTATTTATTTTATAAATTAATCAAAATCATAAATATGCTCACAGAATCCCTATTATCCTCTTGTACGCATTTGTTTACTATAATATTTTTAGTTGATTTTTTTATTTAGTGTTTTTAGCTATAATTCAAATAATAATTTTGAACTACTTATACTTTGTTTTCAATATGATTTATCAAATTTTAGTTTGAATTATTGGCCTACAAATGAATTTAAATTATATTTGTGTTTATTCAGTATCTATTAAGATTTTAGTTACATGACTTTATCCGTAGACGTAGAGTATGATTTCTTATCATAATTTAAAGACTTTCTCATATCAAATTTAAATATGCCTTATCCTTTATACACTATTTCTTTTTATTTATACACTATTTCTTTTTCTTGCTGCATATTTATTGTGCTTGCATTTTTAAGTACCTAATCATACGATTGTTTATTAGTTTTCCGCTTATGTCCTTACTTATCACTCATCTTTTACTATGAATATAAACAAATATTTTGTACTCCTTAAATCTATATTATTTTAATACTCTCAAAATTCCTTCATTATTTAAATTTAAAAAAGAAATATAATTTTGAGAGCTATAAATAACTTAAATCAATCCAAACTTGAGATAGACCTAAGAATATTAGTGGCATCTCTATGTAATAATTTAACAATATTTTAATAGGACTTGACTTGATTGCTTTAACTTTTGTAACTTATAAACAAAGATTTGATTTATTAGTATTTTATAAATTATACCAATGTTTTAAAATATCGTATTAAAATCATATACAACATGAAATAAAGTTTTCATTCTAACTTCCCAATCATAAACTTGAGATGGCCCATGATCTTACAAAATAGTTGGTATTTTATTTCTCATTTTTAGCCTCTTATAGCATTCTTATGCTCAGAGACATCTTCATTCAATGGCCTGACTAAATCATGTTGAGATTCCTAAAATTTAAAAAATGAAATGGATTAATAAAAAAACATTAAGTTAGAAAAAAATTAACGGATAAAAGATAAAAGTAATGTCCGGAATATTAAGTAGGTGTTTAGCCATGAAAATCAAATATTTTTCACTTTATTTGGAATTTTGAAGTTGGAGTTGAAGATGGAGTTGTGTTTGGTTATTGTTTTTGCAAAAGAATATTTGGTTGTTTGAATGTATTGAAAGTGAAAAAAAGTGGAATATTCTCATGGTTAAACGCTGATTTCCAAATAAAGTGAAATAATTTTCTGCAAAAAAGTGAAATATTCTCATGGCCAAGCGGGTCCTTATGATTTACAAAGCTTAATTTTTACAGAAACATACCTTAATTATTGTGGTTTCATCATTGACCTTAGAATCAATACCGGATGAGACTTTAGGTTTCTGAAAATTGCAACAAAAACATAAAATAATCAAAGGAAATCATAAACTTTTTCAGTATGAAACAATAAAAAATACTTAACTAAAAATTAACAACCAATGTTCATTAAATCATCATATCTTAGTAATGGTAGGAGAACTAAATCTTTATTATGTTTACATTAATAAAATAATTGATGTGCCATCTTCTTGCAAAAATTCAAATACAAAAGAACTTAAAATTAAATTGCCATCCTGGCAATCTGAGTTGCAAGCAAAATCTGTTGTTGCTTCCCAATTAGAGTCTCGAAGACATTTTGCTCACGCATGTCATTTGTGCCAACATCATTACAATCTATTCCACAGTAGGGATTAGTCTCCTTAATTTGCTGAGCGTTCACAACATATAGAGTTTCAATGGGCTGGAGAAGTCTTTTGGTACAACAAACTAAGGATAAAATGAAGAGCATAGTTCCTTTCTAGTTTCTCATCCGGTAAATAGACATTAAAAATCGATGCTCCATCTTGCCTGCGAAAATTCAAATACAAAAGAGCTTAAAATTAAATTGCTGGAGAGTAAAAAAATATAAATTACAACATCTTAAAAATTGTAATAGCAAATTTTCGAAACTGCATCGTCAATATTGTCCTATTCAACTTTTAATCTTAAAAACTAAATTACGACTGCACAATAATGTAACTTGTAGAGGAACATCACTTGATAATGATTCAGATCCACTAAACTTTTTGCAGTCGAATCAATTAATGTTTCAACATCTTCATAAGAAAGAACAAATGTGGTATCATCAGTATTATCTTTCACCTTCACATGTATCTTGAATCTTATCAAGTCATCCTTGCGAGTCCGCGACCATTACTGAGATTCTAAAAATAAAGTAAGCAAAAGAGAAGGAGAGCAAAACTGTAGGGTTAAGAATACAAATTGAAAAGAAGAGATAAAAACTGTAAGGGATGAATTTAGGATAAATTTGAGAAGTTGTAACTGATTTGGATTCAAAAGTGTAATTAAAACTTATATTTCGATTTAAAAAATTAATGTAAGCGATCTGCAATTTTTTAAGGAGTAGTTCAAATACGTTAATTTAATTAAAATATATTTTATTAGTTTAAATAGTTAATATAAAAATATGATAACTTCCCCAAAAAAAAGAGGTCTAAACGTGCCCTGGATTATGGCTGCACGGTTTTTTTTTTTTTTTTTTTTAAATCTGCAGGGTTTAACTTAAATTCAAATTCTTCATTAAACAATGTAGCCTACGTTTTCCTTGAAATAAGGAGGAGAAAACGTGGTTATTGGATTTTAAATATTTTAACTGTTGCCATTTTTTCTTTTTAAATTTTGCTGAAGTAGTTTGCTCCTTGCATTTTTTTAATTGTTGCAGTTTTTATTTTTATTTTCTTAATTTGTTTTTTCACTTTTGTCTTTTCTTTTCATTTTTTTTTTGTCTTTTTTATTTTATTATATTTTTTAAATATGAATTTTCTGGTGATGACACTTGTCATCATATCATGCTTTTGCCTCTCCTATTATATATAAATAGATCTACGTTCTATTTTCCTTTTATATAAATATATCTAGTAAAAAAATTGACGAAGGGGTGTCAAGGCAAGGCAAATCCGTCCCTGATGATTCGGTGTATGTGTGTTAGATTACCTAATATTTTTGATGAAAATTTGGGTATAGAATCTTCAACTTTTCGATGCTCATTTTTCATCACATTCAAGTGTCAACGTAATGCTTGTCTAGGTGAGCATGTCCCAACGATATCTGTATTTTCAGGATTCGTCATCTATTGATAAGTTTTACTCTCTCTGTCAGCCTACCGCGATCCTCCTCCTTTGCCCCAGCTTGGAATCCGCAATGTGAGAGAGGGAGTTTAATTAACTAAACTAATAATTATAATAAAAACTAAGACAGAAAAGTAAATCTTCAACAATTTCTTTGAAAATAACACAAATAATACAGCAAATTAACCAATATATAGAACAGTCCAAAGGACAATTATAGTTCTCGGAAACTGGCAATTTGTTTTTTGGTTACATGATCCTTTTCTCTTTGTTTTTCAGATCGCTAATGGTAAAAAAGGGAAGTAAGGAATGATTAACTGGGGTGAAGCTACAATATAACACTCAATGGTAAAAACTTACTTGTATATATGTTCACATGAGACCAATGAAATATCTTGCATACATCTATTTATCACCAAACCATTTAATGATATATATTCTCGCTTCAATTTTGAACTATTAAAAATTAAATTGATTGATTTGATATAACTATTCAATCTAGATAAGTATTTGCTATGATTCAATTGTGACCACTGGAATACTCCACTAAAGACTCTTCACAAGAACATATGAGGATTCACGTGCATTTATAATGTGTGCAATTAGCTCCCAACAGTTTCTATGGTATTGTAAAGGAGCTACTATTTCAATCACCAATAGTGGTCGAAGAAAATGACATGTTGATTTGACATATGAGATCCAAACCACACTTCATCTATCCACTTTATTATGGAATACACTTCATCTATCCACTTTATTATCAGCAAAAATGTGGACAAACTACTGTATAACAAAGTTAGAGAGTGATTCACTTAGGTGGGGAAAAATTCTGGCTGAAACAGACTCTACTGTCCCTCACCATTATGTGAACTTAGTCATTACAACACCGTACCTTTTTTTGTGGTTGCAGATGCATATTACTCTGCAAATTTAAAAGGGCATTAATTCCAGCCTAATTCCAACAAAATCTTTATTTTTTGCAGCAGAGAAAAAACCAAAGTGATGATGACTAGTAACCAAAATCTTCAAGGTTTTCTTATTAACATTCTTGTTCTTCATTCTTTTTACTTAGGACTTTGCTTATCAATATGTACCATTAACAGCACTCAGTATCTAAGAGATCCAGCAACTTTATGGTGCAATGATAACCTCTTCAAGTTGGGATTTTTCAGTCCTGGAAATACGTCGAATCGTTATGTTGGTATTTGGTATAACTTCTCAGAAACAACTGTTGTTTGGGTGGCAAATAGAGACAGGCCTTTGAAAGATTCGTCCGGGGTTTTCAAGATTCACAAGGATGGAAATCTTGTTGTGATGAATGGAATGAAAGAAATTCTTTGGATGTCGAACATTTCATCTACTTCACAGGTTAATCCGAATTCAATTCTTTGCTCAGTTACAAGGTGGGAACCTTGTTTTATTCGATAACTCGAATAATGGGAAGATAATATGGCAAAGTTACCAACATCCTAGTGATACATTTTTGCCTAAGATGAAAATACCTATTAACTCTGTTAAAACAGGAGAGAAAACAGGGTTAAGATCTTGGAAAAGCCCTTTGGACCCAAATTTTGGGAATTTTTCGACTAGCATTACCGCGATTCTTCCTCAGCTTTTGATTTGGCAAGGGAAAAATCTTCACTGGCGAAGTGGTCAATGGAATGGTCAGGTTTTTATTGGGGTGAAGTATATGCGTAGCGTGCACACGGGTGGATATAATGTTGTTGATGATGAAGAAGGTACTGTCTATCTTACGGGTCTTGTTGACCGAAAGGAAGTGACAAGGTTCGTCTTGGACCCGAGTGGGAACTTGGTACAATCGTACTGGGACGGGAGTGAGAGGACTTGGAAGTTTTGGTGGTCAGCTATAGAAAACGATTGTGATGTTTATGGAACTTGTGGTCCATTTGGGAGTTGCAATTCATTGGATTCGCCAATTTGTTCGTGTTTAAGAGGGTTCGAGCCAAAAAATATAGAGGAATGGGAAAAGAGAAATTGGACTAGTGGTTGTGTGAGGAGGAAAAATTTGCAATGTGATCAAGAAAAGAACAAAACAAGTAGTAAAAGAGATGGATTTTTAAAGGTGGAATTCATGAAAGTGCCCAATTTCGCTCAATGGTTACCTCCTAAGCTTGAAGATGAATGTAGAAGCATATGCTTGAGTAACTGTTCTTGCTTAGCCTATGCTTTTGACACTGGGATAGGCTGTATGTCGTGGAGCGGAAGCTTGATTGACGTTCAGCAATTCCAAGGCTCTGGCACGACCCTTCACATCCGCGTAGCACATTCTGAACTCGGTATTGATTCTATTGCAGCAAACTCTCATTATCCTCGTAAAACTATTCTAGTTGTTCCCTTTTTCCCAGTCAATAATTCTTCATTAAGTTCGCGGAATTTCAAGAATAGTTTCTTGGTTTGCCTCTATAGTGTATTCACTACAAAGAGAAAATGGGGTTTAGCTATGAACTTAAGCACTAATCTGTAGCTAAATTGGTCATAGCTAACAGAATTATCTCATAATTTGTCCCTAAATACGATTAGCAACGAATTTCCTTTGTTTAACTACAAAATTTGTGGTCTCTAGTTCCTGCTTTTTTTTTTAGTAGTGATTCTACTGTTTCCAGTAGTTTACATGCTTTGGTTTCGTTGCAGATCATCACCGAGAGATCAGACTATTAGCAATTCTGGTTATATTATTGTTGTTTACTGTTTGTGTCGGCGTATTTCTTAGCTGGTTTTGGATATCAAGGCGAAGAGGTAAAATATGGTTCCACTTTAAAAGGAACCATCAGTTGGAGGGAAAGAAAATCTCTTTGGAAGAAAATGTTACTAAAATTGATTTGGAGGACTTACCAATTTTCGAGTTTGAAGTGCTAGCAATGTCAACAGACCAGTTTCATGAGAACAATAAGCTTGGACAAGGTGGTTTTGGTCCAGTATACAAGGTAAACTTTTTCTTTTACTGATTTCTTCGAGTGGAGAAATCCGTTCCAACTCCCGTTGTTGTAAGTGTGCTGTCCATTAGTATCGTTTTCCTGTTTTGTTCGTAGGGGGTACTAGGCGACGGGCAAGAAATAGCTGTCAAGAGGCTTTCGACCGCCTCAGGACAAGGGATGGAAGAGTTCATGAATGAAGTTTTGTTGATATCTAGAGTCCAACATAGAAACCTTGTTAGATTATTGGGATGTTGCATTGAAAAAAGAAGAAGATGTTGATCTATGAGTATTTGCCAAACAAAAGCTTGGATGTTTTTCTCTTTGGTTAGTCCTAAAAAAGCTCTTACTCATGCAAATGCCAAGTTGTTACGGGAATAAAATATTTTGAATGTCATTTTCTTTCGATGAATATTTAGATCAAACGCATAAAGGGATGTTGGATTTGAGCAAACGATTGCACATTATCGAAGGGATTGGCCGAGGACTACTATATCTACACAGAGATTCAAGAATAAAGATAATCCACAGAGATTTAAAGCCAAGTAACATCTTGCTAGATAATGATCTCAATCCGAAGATTTCAGACTTTGGCATGGCTAGGATTTTCAAATGTAACCAAGATCAAGCAGAGACAAGGAAAGTTGCAGGAACCTAGTAAGTACATAGACATCTAATGTGCAAATTTTGTTCTTGTCTAAGAGTTTCCACATTAAGCCAATTCTTGACTTATCGTCTAATTTGCATTGTCTTAGCGGGTATATGGCCCCAGAGTACGCGATCAAAGGGACGTTCTCTGAGAAATCCGACGTTTTTAGCTTTGGAGTGCTCTTTGTTGGAGATCATGAGTGGGCAAAAGGTTGCAAGTTTTTGGAATGAGGAGATCTCATTAAGCCTTGTTGGATATGTAAGTTCCTTTAAACCTCTGTTCTACTTGTACCCCTCAATATATCTCGGATGAATATAGTCTCATAGAACCAAAAGGAAAAAAAAAAATAAAAAAATTTGAATCAATCTCAATACTCGTTGATTCCCAGAGGAGAAGAATAGGATGAAACATATGTATGAAAAGTAAAACAAACATTATTTCTAATTTGACTGAAGTGAGAAGCAATTTTTTTTTTTTTTTGATAAAGACGTTCATCAGAATCTAACTTGAGAACTTAAGAATGTTATAGCCCTGTGAAATAAGGTTGATCGACCAGATTGTATGTCATTAAACAATGGAAACTTTAATACAACTTTTTTTGATCCTGCTGGAAGGGAGCCCCCATATTATAAGAACATCTCTTTTGGTTCTTCAGTCATCCAGAGGTGTTTATTTCCATTTTGCCTGTATCCGGTATCATAGTCATATCATTTCATCTTTTTTGGGAAAAACGATTTTTGAGTATCTAGGCATGCTTTATACCATGATCAATATAGGTGTCTTGGATTTCTTGTTTGGGGTCATCATATGTTCTTGTGGGCGACCGGATTAGAACTCTATTGGATTTCCTTCATATTCTGTCTGTATATTTGAACAGGGGCGGATATGCCATTTACAGTATAAGTTTGGCAGAACTTAGTAGCTTTGGCTCAAATCTTGTATATGTCTTAAAAGATCCATTTAAGTTGTACAAAATATAAGAACTCACTAACTTCAAAGGACTAGAATCCAGAATCCATAAACTTCAAATCCGGAATCCGTTTTATGTGTTTGAACCTAAAGTTGTGCAACTCTTTACACCTAAAACCACTAAAACATTCTTTTTGTTCAGGCATGGGAACTCTGGAAAGAGAATGATTTATCAAATTTCATTGATCCAGTGATATGGAATCCCAACTTTGAAATGGTGTTGACAAAATGCACACACATAGGGTTGCTATGTGTTCAAGAATTTGCTAGAGACAGGCCAACAATTTCAACAGTACTTTCCATGCTTTCTAGTGAAGTTATAAGTCTGCCAGCACCATTGCAGCCTGCTTTTGCTAACTTCTATGATGATAATATTGGAGGTTCTGTAAATTATGTCACTTTGACAAACCTTGATGGTAGATAATTAACATGAGATTTGTGAAAAGTAGCTAGATAAACATCTGCTTTAAATTTCTTTTGGAATTCTTTCTTTTGTCCATTCCAAACTTAATTATGGCGGCAGCCCAAATAATTACTTTCTACTTAAAGATATACTCATTACTCTCCAAAATAATTAACCATTTAGCTTATTATTGAAAATAAAATTGCAGCCCCCAAATTTGGGGGCCTAAAGCTTGTGCTTTAGGGGCTTTACCCTAAAGCCGGCCTTGGAATCATAGCCGGTTAGATATTTTGTAATATTTGGAGGTCTTAAATGTACAGACACATCTGTTCATAAAAGGGTATGACTATTCTTAAAAGTCATCTCTCAATTTATATAAATATAAGGACACTTTTGAAGTAGCATATAGAAAAATCTGCAGGTATAAACACGAGCTTTGTTGTATCCTGAAGGGAATTATCTGTATTTTCCCCAATTTGTATACGGGCGATATCTCTTTAAGGAAAGTCGATTTATCCATGCCTCAAAGCCATTTCTTTTCCGATTATGATTTTCTATTTTTCTAACATGGCCCCTCGTTCCATTTTATGTGACATGATTCGGTGTATGTGCGTTAGATTGCCTAATATTTCGAAGTAAATTTGGATATTAAATCTTCAACTTTTCCATATTCATTTTTCATCACATCCAAGTGCCAACGTAATGCTTTCCTATGTGAGCATGTCCCAACGATATCTGTATTATCAGGATTCGTCATAAATTGACAAGTTTTACTCTATCTGTCAGCCTACCGCGATCTTCCTCCTTTACCCCGGCTTGGGATCCGCAATGTGAGAGAGGGAGTTTAATTATCTAAACTAATAATTATAATAAAAACTAGACAGAAGAGTAAATCTTCAACAATTGCTTTGAAAATAACACAAATAATACAGCAAATTAACCAATATATAGAACAGTCCAAAGGACCATTATAGTTCTCGGAAACTGGCAATTTGTTTTTTGGTTACATGATCCTTTTCTCTTTGTTTTTCAGATTGCTAATGGTAAAAAAGGGAAGTAAGGAATGATTAACTGGGGAGAAGCTACTATATATGACTCAATGGTAAAAACTTACTCGTATATATGTTCACATGAGATCAATGAAATATCTTGCATACATCTATTTATCACCAAACCATTTAATGATATATATTTTCACTTCAATTTTTAACTATTAAAATTAAATTGATTGATTTGATATAACTATTCAATGTAGATAAGTATTTGCTATGATTCAATTGTGACCACTGGAATATTCCACTAGAGACTCATCACAAGAACATACGAGGATTCATCTGCATTTATAATGTGTGCAATTATTTCAATCACCAATAGTGGTCCAAGAAAAGGATGGGAGAATTGGATTTGTGGTCCTTTACAAACTTTATTTAGTTTTATGACCTTTTTATAAGAGATCTTCATTTTTTTCGCATAAGAGATCTGAAAAAAAAACACATAAGAGATTTGAAAAAGCCATTTTCTTATATTCTCTTATTTTCACAACTATTTCAAAGGATACCTGCTACCTTCTGCTACCTTCTATGTACCAGCTAACTTATTTAACCAAGATTTAGGTAGGTGAGAAGAAATCAATCTCAAGCGTTATTTTTTTATTTTATTTTATTTTTATCTCTGTTGAAATTTGAATCCTAGCCTCTTGCGGTTTTCAAACACTTGCGTTAGAAATAAGTGGAACACAGAGATTTATACAGATGAAGATGAAATTCAAAAGTGTTTGAGAGTAACCAAACAACACCTTGCTCAGTAGGTAGCTCAAGCATGCTTGTCACTTCATTAAGGAATGAGCCTGGCTATCACTGTTGAGCGCGGTGGATGAGAATCCTCACCTTCAATTAGGAGTATTGGATTCAAGCTTTGATAATGAAAGATCATTCTGTAAAGAGAGTTTTACCCCCTCAGTGGGGGGCGGGGGGCTGGCTGGCAACCATTGATCAGGAGTGTTATGGATGAAAAAGAGAATAAGTTAAAAACCCCCTAAATGATTGTTATTTTGCGAGTTTTATGCCTTAACTATTAGGTGTTCATGTTATTACTCTTTGGACTGTAACTCTCTTTAGATTACAAACCTCCGGCTGAATATGTGGCAAAATGTTTGGGATAACTTCTTTGAGAGAAAGTCTTAAAAATGAGTCCATGTGGCAAAATGAGTTTGTGGTAGTTTAGGAGGGTTTTGTGAACGCCTAATAGTTTAAGTATGAAACTCGCAAGATGGTGATAATCTTAGTGGGGGTTTTAACTTATTCACTCAAGAAGTTCCACGTATATCACGATTTGGAATTCTTTGGAGGAGCTTTTGAGGCGTGATATTCACATAACATGTCATATTTCTCCGGGGGATATTTTAGTATGAGTTCATGATAGTTTAGAGGGGTTCTGTGAACACCTAATAGTTAAGTATGAGACTCGCAAAACGGTGATAGTTTAGAGGGTTTTTAACCAATTCACTCTGGATGTGATCCTTCACCTTCAATTAGGGGTTTTAGATTCGAACATTGAGAATAAAAAACATTTCGATAAGGAACATTTTATGCCAGTAGGCCTGGCTACTACTGAGGAATGTTATGGATGAAATGGAAGAGAACCTTCACCTTTAATTATGGGTCTTGTATTCGAGCTCTGAGAATGAAAAACTTTTCGGTGAGGAGCATTTTACCCCTTTAGTGGATCTAATTAAGATGAACATTCTTAATCGAGCCAGTGAGCTTCATATACTCAGTGGTTAAGCCAAAAAAAAATAAAAAATAAGTGTCTGGCTGTGACATGTGAGCAGTTTGATGTTCGGTAAAAAAATGCATATATTTACTTATTGTTGCCTCACATTCTATTACTTTTAATCGTTGTTTGAGTATTAATTATAATGATTTGTGCTTAATATTATATTTTTATTAGAAAAGGGTCAAAAATACCCCTGAACTATCAGAAATGGATCACATATACCCTCCGTTTGCATTTGATATCAAATATACCCTCGCCGTTACCAAAGGAGGCCACAATTACCCTTCCACTTAACAGTTGGCCGTTTAAGCTGACGTGGCAGTGCCACGTGGAAAAAATTATCCACGTGGAAGGCCACGTCAGCCTCTCTCCCTCTTCTTCTTTAGTTCAAGGGTGTTTTTGACCCCTTTTTTTTGTAGTTTTTAATTTTTTTTCTGGATTTTCTACACCACCACATACCCTCCCCCCCCCCCCACACACACCTTTTTTTTTTTTGTAGTTTTTAATTTTTTTTTCCGAATTTTCTACACCACCACATAACCCCCCCCTCCACACCCCACCCCCAATTTTTTTTTTAATTTTTTTCTGGATTTTCTACACCACCACATACCCCTACCACCCCCCCCCCCCCAAAAAAAATTTCTTAAAGAAAGTTTTAAAAGTTACTTTTTTTTTTGAATTTTTACACCACCCACCCCCATGACCCCCCTCCCAGACCCCACCAACCCCTCCAAAAATTTTAATTTTTAACCATGCAAACTTTCAATTTTTATAATTTTTTTATAAAAGGTAAATTAAATATAAAGTAGAATAAAAAAAGTTTTTGTTTTCACACCAGCACCCCCATGACCCCCCCCCCCCCCCTGCCAAAATGACCGACACCCCACCACGCCTCAAAAAAAAAAGTTTTGAAAAGTTTTCTTTTTTGATTCTCTACACGCACCCCCTACCCTCTCTCGTATTTTCTACTTCATATTTAATTTACCTTTATAAATTTTTTTTTTTATAAAAATTGAAAGTTTGCATGGTTAAAAATTAAAAAAATTGGAGGGGTGATGGGGTGTTTGGGTGGTGGGGGTGGGTATGTGATGGTGTAGAAAATTCAAAAAAAAATTACAAACTTAAAAAAAGAAAAGTTTTTTTTGGGGGGTGGGGGTGAGGGGGAGTATGTGGCGGTGTAGAAAATTCGAGGTAAAAAACTAAAAACTACAAAAAAAAAAAAAAAAAAAAATTGTGGGTGTGGGGGGGGGGGGGGGGGTATGTCCGGTGTAGAAAATCCGTAAAAAAAAATTAAAAACAACAAAAAAAAAGGGGTCAATAATACCCCTGAACTAAAGAGGAAGAGGGAGAGGGGTGACGTGGCCGTCCACGTGGATATTTTTTTCCACACGTGGGCAATCGTCACGCGCCTAAACGGCCAACTATTAAGTGGAGGGGTAATTGTGGCTTCCTTTGGTAACGGCGAGGGTATATTTGATACTAAATGCAAACGGAGGGTATATGTGATCCATTTCTGATAGTTCAAGGGTATTTTTGACCTTTGAATAAAGCAGGATGAAGATGAAGAGATTTGGAGCAAAAATTGAATAAAACGTGGAAGGAAAAAAAAAAAAAAAAAGGGAAAAAAAGGGGGACAAGGAAGGGGACATAATGAATACATAATGGAAAATATGTTTCAAGAGTAACACATTGTAGATTGAAGATTGAAGATTGAAATTGAATTAGTACGTTTGGAGCAAAAATTGAATAAAACGTGGAACAAAAAGAAAAGAAAAGAAAAGAAAGGAAAAAAGGGAGACAAGGAAGGGGATTACATAGATTGAATGGAAAATATGTTTCAAGAGTAACACATTGTAGATTGAAGATTGAAATTGAATTAGCACGTGGCAACCAAGTGAAGAATAAAAGAATAGAGAGGCAGAACAAAAGAGAAGAGCAAAGTCAACACACGCACCTGGCAGCCAGAAATATTGCTCATGGGAATTGTGGCTGTTATTCTAGTAATTTTTTCCGGTTCGAGTTGGAATTGGTTTTTTAAAAAGTTCAAGCCTTTTGGTACCTTATAAATACCTATTCTACATAATTTTTACATAATTTTGGACCTAGAGAGAGCTTGGAGCCGCCGTGGAGGCCGAAGTTATAGGATTTTATCTTTTCTTCTCTGTAATACTTATTTTTTCGTTTTTATTCGGATGATTTGTTATTTTTTCTCCATGTCTACATGGAGCTAAACTTTATAGTTCTAGGGTTTTGATACTAGCGAAAGTTCACGTTTGATTATCGGTTATATATATTGGTTTCATCTTTGGGTTATTTATTTATTCTTGGTTTGATTATCTGGCCAATAATTGAACACTATCTGTGGCTATGTGAATTGAACCAGGGATAGGAAATTTGCATGCGTAATTAGAAAAAATAAAGTTTATTCGAGTAATCATTTCGCTCTTGAGGATAGGAATATACCCTTTAGTCTTGCTTAATTGATTACGGAAATTTAAATGCGTTCTTGTTATTTTCTAATGACTATAGGGATATAGGCATTGGAGTAACATCTACAGACTTGTGAGAAACTCGAAAGATACTCATAAAGTAAATATTAACCCCCTCAACTAGTAATCCAGGAAATAAAATAGATATAACAATTGGAAGACTCAACTGGATTGTTAGTGGTCATAGCCCTAGATTTATCTCTTCTCCGATAAAAGTCTGCTCTTTCTTGATGGAAGTTCATTATTTGCTTTCTTTTATTTTTAGTTAGTTTATAAATATAACTTTGAATTTTATTTCTTGTTTCGATAATTAGCATTAGTTTAATTTAGTAAATAGTTTATCATAAGTGAATACGATATTCTATATTACTTGTAAGATCGCATATACTTACGTGTACATTTAGGAGCAACATAGTTCTTTCAAATTAATGCACTGTCAAGTGTCAACTTATTATCAGCAAAAATGTGGACAAACTACTGTATAACAAAGTTAGAGAGTGATTCAAATTGGGGAAAAATTACGGCCGAAACAGACTCTACCGTCCCTCACCATTATGTGAACTTAGTCATTACAACACCGTACCTTTTTTTGTGGTTGCGTATGCATATTACTCTTGCAAATTTAAAAGGGCATTAATTCCAGCCTAATTCCAACAAAGTCTTTATTTTTTGCAGCAGAGAAAAAACCAAAGTGATGATGACTAGTAACCAAAATCTTCAAGATTTTCTTGTTAACATTCTTGTTTTTCATTCTTTTTACTTAGGACTTTGCTTCTCAATATGTAGCATTAACAAGACTCAAGTATCTAAGAGATCCAAAGAACTTTATGGTGCAATGATAACATCTTCAAGTTGGGATTTTTCAGTCCTGGAAATACGTCGAATCGTTACGTTGGTATTTGGTATAACTTCTCTGAAACAACTGTTGTTTGGGTTGCAAATAGAGATAAGCCATTGAAAGATTCATCTGGGGTTTTCAAGATTCACAAGGATGGAAATCTTGTTGTGATGAATGGAATGAAAGAAATTCTTTGGACGTCGAACGTTTCATCTGCTTCACAGGTCAATACGAATTCAATTACTGCTCAATTACAAGGTGGGAACCTTGTTTTATTCGATAACTCGAGCAATGGGAACATAATATGGCAAAGTTACCAACATCCTAGTGATACATTTTTGCCTAAGATGAAAATACCTATTAACTCTGTTAAAACAGGGGAGAAAACAGGGTTAAGATCTTGGAAAAACCCTTTGGACCCAAATTTTGGGAATTTTTCGACTAGCATTGCCGTGATTCTTCCTCAGCTTTTGATTTGGAAAGGGAAAAATCTTCACTGGCGAAGTGGTCAATGGAATGGTCAGGTTTTTATTGGGGTGAAGGATATGCGTAGCGTGCACACAGGTGGATATGATGTTGTTGATGATGAAGGTACTGTCTATGTTACGGGTCTTGTTGAACGAAAGGAAGTGACAAGGATCGTGTTGGACCCGAGTGGGAACTTTGTGCAATCGTACTGGGACGGGATTGATAGGATTTGGAAGTTTTTGTGGTCGGCTATACAAAACGATTGTGATGTTTATGGAACTTGTGGTCCATTTGGGAGTTGCAATTCATTGGATTCGCCAATTTGTTCGTGTTTAAGAGGGTTCGAGCCAAAGAATAGAGAGGAATGGGAAAAGGGAAATTGGACTAGTGGTTGTGTGAGGAGGAAACCGTTGCAATGTAATCAAGAAAAGAACATAACAAGTGAAAGAGATGGATTTTTAAAGATGGGATTCATGAAAGTGCCCGATTTCGCTGAATGGTTACCTCCTAAGTTTGAAGATGAATGCAGAAGCCAATGCTTGAGTAATTGTTCTTGCTTAGCCTATGCTTTTGACATCGGGATAGGCTGCATGTCTTGGAGCAGATTCCTGATTGACGTTCAAAAATTCCAAGGCTCTGGCACGACACTTTACATCCGTGTGGCACATTCGGAACTCGGTACTAATTCTTTTCCAGCAAACTCTGCATTTGTCTTAAGAAATTCATTGTATAAATGCAAATTATTAATCTAGAACCTACTAAATTAAAATGACTAGAATCTTGAACCCATAAGTTTTAAATCCTGGCTCCGTCTCCGCAACCAATGGATCTTCATTGAGTTCTTCCACTGTTTTCAGTAGTTTTACATGTTTTGTTTTTGTTGCAGATCATCCCGGAGAGATTAGACTGATCGCGATTCTAATGATCGTATCATTTTTTATCATTTGTGTTGGTGTGTTTCTCAGCTGGTTTTGGATGTCAAGGCGAAGAGGTAAAATATGGCTTCACTTTAAAAGGAACCATCAGTTGGACGAAAAGAAGATCTCTTGGGAAGAAAATGTTACTAAACTTGATTTGGAGGAGTTACCAATTTTCAAGTTTGAAGTGCTTGCAATGTCAACAGACCAGTTTCATGAGAACAATAAGCTTGGACAAGGTGGTTTTGGTCCAGTATACAAGGTAAACCATTTTTTCTTCGAGTGGAGCAATCCGTTCTTGTAAATGCAACTATCTAGTAATATCGCTTTCCTGTTTTGTTCGTAGGGAGTATTAGCAGATGGAGAAGAAATAGCTGTCCAGAGGCTTTCGACCGCCTCAGGACAAGGGATGGAAGAGTTCATGAATGAAGTTTTGTTGATAGCTAGAGTCCAACATAGAAACCTTGTTAGATTATTGGGATGTTGCATTGAAAAAGAAGAGAAAATGTTGATCTATGAGTATTTGCCAAACAAAAGCTTGGATGTTTTTCTCTTTGGTTAGTCCTAAAAAAATCAGCAATATATATAGTCAGACTTCTCTATAACAGTCATTCTCTATTACAACATTTAACTATAAAGGCCAAGTTTTCTTTGGAACCGATTTAATATTATGTTATATTATATATTCTCTATAATAGTATTTTGCTATAGCAGTAAAAAAAATATCCACACAAACGTCATTGTTATAGAGAGGTTTGACTGTATGTTCATTATAACTTTCTTGTTTTATCTCATACAAATGCTTAAGTTGTTACGGGAATAAAATATCTTAAATGTCATTTCTTTTTGATGAATATTTAGATCAGACGCATAAAGGGATGTTAGATTTGAGCAAACGATTGCACATTATCGAAGGGATTGGCCGAGGACTACTATATCTACACAGAGATTCAAGAATAAAGATAATCCATAGAGATCTAAAGCCAAGTAATATATTGCTAGACAATGATTTCAATCCAAAGATTTCCGACTTTGGCATGGCTAGGATTTTCAAATGTAACCAAGATCAAGCGGTGACCAGGAAAGTTGCAGGAACCTAGTAAGTATATAAACATTCAATGTGCAAATTTTCATTGTTGTCTAAAAGTTCCCATATTAAGCCAATTCGTTGACTTATCATCTAATTTGCATTGTCTTAGCGGGTATATGGCCCCAGAGTACGCAATCAAAGGGACGTTCTCTGAGAAATCCGACGTTTTTAGCTTTGGAGTGCTACTGTTGGAGATCATGAGTGGGCAAAAGGTTGCAAGTTTTTGGAATGAGGAGATGTCATTAAGCCTTCTTGGATATGTAAGTTCATTTAAACCTCTGTTCTACTTGTACCTCTCAATATATCTCGGATGAATATAGTCTCATAAAACAAAACAAAAATTGAATCTATCTCAATACTCGTTAATTCCCAGAGGAGAAGACTAGGATGAAACATATGTGTGAAAAGTAAAATAAACATTATAACATTATTTCTAATTTGACCGAAGAGAGAAGCAAATTTTTTTTTGATAAAGACGTTCATCAGAATCTAACTTGAGAACTTAAGAATGTTATAGCCCTGTGAAATAAGGTTGATCGACGGAAACTTTAATACAACTTTTTTGATCCCGCTGGAGGGGAGCCCCCATATTATAAGAACATCTCTTTTGGTTCTTCAGTCATCTAGAGGTGTCTATTCCCATTTTGCCTGTATGATTGTATCCGGTATCATAGTCATATTATTTCAACTTTTTTGGGAAAAACAATTTTCGAGTATCTAGGTGTCTTAGATTTCTTGTTTGGGGTCATCATATGTTTACTGTGGACAACCGGATTAGAACTCTATTGGATTTCCTTCATATTCTGTCTGCATGTTTGAACAGGGGTGGATAGGCCGTTTACATTATAGGTTCGGCGGAACTCAGTAGCTTTGGCTCAAATCCTGTATCTGTCCATTTAAGTTGTACAAATTATAAGAACTCACTAACTTCAAAGGACTAGAATCGTAACCCATAAACTTCAAATCCAGAATCCGTTTATGTGTTTGAACCTGAAGTTTTGCAACTCTTTACATCTAAAACCACTAAAACATTTTTTTGTTCAGGCATGGGAACACTGGAAAGAGAATGATTTATCAAATTTCATTGATCCAGTGATATGGGATCCCAACTTTGAAATGGTGTTAACAAAATGCATACACATAGGTTTGCTATGTGTTCAAGAATTTGCTAGAGACAGGCCAACAATTTCAACAGTACTTTCTATGCTTTCGAGTGAAGTTATAAGTCTGCCAGCACCATTGCAGCCTGCTTTTGCTAACTTTTATGATGATATTAATGGAGGTTCTGTAAATTATGTTACTTTGACAAACCTTGATGGTAGATAATTAACATGAGATTTGTGAAAAGTAACTAGATTAACATCTGCTTTACCAATTTCTTTTGGGATTCTTTCTTTTATCCATTCTGCCAAACTTAATTACGACGGTAGCCCAAATATACGAAACTTATACATTGATATGTATATTATACGTACATTATATGCATAGCATATGTATATTTAAAGATAATATACAAAATTTATACATTTGCTAGCTATTTTATCCCATTTCTTTTTGCATCTACGTATGTCAATTCATCAAATATATTATGCCACAAGTGAATATTAGCGTCAAGAAATGAATCTTAATTCTATGAAGCAGGAGGAAATGCATATATCTCGAACGTGCAAAGTAAAATAACGATAGAATCACTATATGAGTCTTCTATGAGACTGTTTGAATAAGCTTATAAGAGCCTATTCAGATTACCTGATTGAAAGTAGTTGATAAACATTAAGTGGTGAAAAATACTTTTTGGTATTAAGATGATTTTATAAATGAGAAACTAATTATTTAGATTGAAGTGTTGAAACTAATAATAAGCAGCTGATGTGTTTACTCATTGACCTCCATTACACATTTACTTTCCTCACATTAGTAACACTTATTACCTTCAAAATATCACCATATCCATAATTTTTGGGGATTCTGCAGTTTTAAAAGGGATAGTTACTGGGTGTAAATAGTTTTTCTAAAAGAGTAGAAATGGTTGTGAAATAAAATGCTACCGGGTGTAATTAGACACGAGGTACGCGACCCCTAATTACTTTTTTACAGTGCCCACACCAATGTAAAAGAGAAATCTTTAGCCAAATAATTAATGGGCTACAATTTAGCCCTAATTAGACACGAGGTACGCGACCCCTAATTAATGGGCTACAATTTAGCCCATTAACCAAATATTTCAGATTGGGCTATTTAGCTCATCCTTACACACTCATAATCAAAACCGTTAAAAGTTTCACGGTTCAGTTTGTTTTGATACCGTCATTTAACCTATACCTGCTTTTTAATTTTTTTTTTTCAACATATATCACTTCAAACATACGGTGTCTAAAGTTAACCTTGACAAATCAAACTTTGGGCTATTTAGCTCATCTTTACACACTCATAATCAAAACCGTTAAAAGTTTCATGGTTCAGTATGTTTTGATACCGTCATTTAACCTATACCCGCTTTTTAATTTTTTTTTCAACATATACCACTTCAAATATAAGGTGTCTGAAGTTAACCTTGACAAAATTAAAATTCGGACAAAGTGTCTGAAGTTACATATGAGTGAAGTTCTGCATTTCTGTCTTTTTTGCCTGAACTTCTGTCATTTTTGTTTGAACTTTAGCTATATCACAATGAGGTGATATATAAGATAATTACATGTAACTTTCTGTGATAAACATTAATTGACGACATAATAAATAAATATTGTATCTAACCTATTATCATTACATGCTAAAATTCAATGATAGGTTAAAAAAGTTGTACATTATCTATGCATATGAGTTAAACGCAATAGGAAATTGATATATTTGCAATCATTTATCTTAAACAAAGGCCCATTGATGTAGAAGTCTTCCCATGATAGCTAATAGTAAGAATTCCCTCCAATCTTTCTCAAACTGCTCAAGCAAATTCAAGTCACTCAATTGTCACTCCAATTGTCTTTCATATCTTTTTAATAATAATTCTAAATTAAAATATTTAAATCTTAGGTTTGAATCTAACATCTTGCATACACTATCAAAAAGTCGTTAATTTTCGATGGACATGCCGTTAGAATTTGGCTCATTGGTAAGGGGTTGGACGGAAGAACCGTCGAAAACGTTGCCGACAAGCCAATTTCCGATGGAATCTATCCGGAATTTTCATCGGAAATTAACGATTTTCTAGTAGTGATATGAATTAAACACCTTGCATATGCAACTCAATAATTTTTTGGTGGGTACCAGAGCAGTAGTAATGGCATCTTTCATTACACTGAATTCTGTGGCATCTTGTCTTCTATACTTTTGTTTGCATCTAAGAGACACACCAAATAGACATATTGATGCCACAAGTCTTTCTCAACAAATATATTCTGCAAGAAAGAGGATCCCATACTAAGGTACTATTTCCCATCAACCCTTCAACAATAGCATGGGATGTTTCATGTTGGAAGATTATTATTTGTCTTTATATTTTTGTCTTTTTCTCCTTTTCAGTATGCAAGATTTCTCTAACTTTTATTTTCTAGGAGAAGAGATAATATAGAGTTGTAGAATTACAAACTATGTGTGTGTATTGTATGGTCCAAAGCTAGTAAACACCCTTTTGTCCCTATGTACCCTCAAAATATTAGTTTATTCTGAAAGAAGAAAAATGAAATTCCTAATACCAAAATTTGGATTTACTGAAATTAAAAGCTTTTTTATTGTAAAAGCTATCAAATATTTAGCAGAAGTAGTAGAGAAAGAGTTTTAAGTCATATATATACACCTTCAGATATTTATATTATGAGGTCACACCAAATGGATATTTACAAGTAAATCTCCTAATTCAAATGTGATATTTGTAATCTTGAAAATAAGAGTTTAAGTCATATATATACACCTTCACATATTTATATCATCAGGTCATCTAATGGATATTTACGAGTAAATCTCCTTCAAATACGATATTTGTAATCTTGAAAATAAGATAGGTAATTGATAGGTTACGTGCTACAACAGGTAAAGGTGAAACGATGGTGTAAAGATTCCTTACGTACAATGACGATGTACGTAACTTAAACTGGTAGAGAATTTTTTTGAGATTTTACTCATCTTTATTGTCGCAAAGGATAATGAGGAAATAAAATTTATATATTTATATTATTAGAAGTTACATTAAATTATATCAATAAAATTAAACATTTTGAAAATTAATTTATACTTATTAAACATGCATGAGTAATTCTAACTCTTGAAACTGGATACTCTATCAGTATCAAATTGAATGAATGTATTGCTCCCACTTCTGTTTTTATTCAGTGAAAAGATGTTGTAATTTCTCCTTCTGTGTAAAACATAAAATATGAGTGCGTAATCTTCTTTTACCCTTTAGCATTTTTCTTCCCTAGAAAAAATTAGGGATGTACAAGTTAAATAAAAATAGTATGTGACTCTGCATATCACCTAATAATTTTCAGCTACTATAATTTTTAGATCACAGATTCTGAAAATCTTATAGCAACACAAAGAATGTCTTATGACATATTTAACATCATAAATTTGTAAAGTCTTTTTTTTTTTCTTTCCAATTCTATATTGACTCAAATTACATTGCATAAATTGGAATGGAGTGAATATAACAACAATAATTACGCGTCAATCCAAACAAGGTGAGACGATTTTTTTCCCTACCATTTGTCTCTTAGTAGGAACAAAAAAACACTTGAGAAACCTCCATTGAACGATAGAGGGAAAAGATTGAAAAGCTATGAAGGAACAAATACAACTAAGAAGATGGGAAATTGACAAAAGGAAAGGACTAGGGTTGTCTCATTAAAGTTTGTGATCCAAAACTGTGATTGTACCATACAATATGCTTGTGGTGCCTTGCTACAGAGACAAACATACCAATAGTTAAAAGTCATACTCAAGTTTCTATTATTCTACAGTATGACAATTGGTAACGGCCAAAATGGCCGCCGAAACCACCCCCAAAACACACCCTACTCCCCCTCTTCCCTCCTCATGTTCTTAAATTGCTATCAAATATCTATTTGTACAATGGATAGTTCGACGTAGATTTATTTTGATCGAATAAAAGGTACTGAAATACATGAGACACTTGGTTCATAGGCACCCACATATGAGAGTGAAAGAGAAGGCTAGAAGCCTAGAAGGTTCGAGATTGGATTGTACGTGTCGGAAAGAAGAAACAAAGGAAGAGTAGAATATCGTTCAGAGATTGAATTTGGAGTTTCTTTATTTTTTTAAAGTTCATGAAATTATAAAAATCGTGTTTGAAAATTCTGGCTCCGCTGAAGTCTTACAAAGTTCAATAGCTTCGAAAAAAAAAAAATCTAAAGAAAATAAATTACAGCCCGCCTCACCAGCCTACCGTGCCCCGCCTAAAGCCCAGCTAACCCATAAACGGGTAAGGTGTTGTGCTGGAAAACACTTTACCCCCAAAAACCCGGCCCCTTAAGGGTAGCCCGGTTCGGCCTGGACCCGTAGGGTCATCCCTTAGGGGTTGGGTTTGGCCCGACCCGATGACAAGCATTGGTGAAATTGAGTATTATGATACTAGTGGCATGTGATTTTGATAAAGGTATTTAAAAGTACCAGGAAAGTCTCTTTTCTAATTCAAAAGAAATGTTTCTAATATGTAAGGAAAAGATTATACTTTCAAAAGACAAAATTTGATGTGAGACAAAAGAGTACGTCTATTTTAAAGCAAAAATTGATGGACATTTAAATATATGCACTACCTTATAATTCGAATAACTTTGGCAACACTAGAAATGGGGTGAAAATCAATCACCCCCAACTTTGGTTTAAAAATCAAATTCGCCCGTTAACTATGAACAGTAGATATTTTCCCCCCATTATCCCATGCAATGTCTATTTTACCCTTGATATCTTCAATCCTCCATCTATGTAATACCTCTTTATATAATTTTTTTTTTAACCTAGGTATTTACAGATTTTTATTTAAATTTATATTATAAGTAGAATAATCCTTTTACTAATTTATCACAAAAATCTAATGTTACTTTTTATGATTGATATTTTAATACACACACACGTATATCATCGTTATTTTTTATATATATATATATATATATATATATATATATATATATATATATATATATATATATATATATATATATATATATATATATTTAAGTTTCACTTCTCTCTTATTCTCTATTGTCAATATATAAACGAGTTTTGGTTGTCATTAATGGAATATTTTAAGTTATAATTTAAAATTCATTTATAATATAAATAGATAATCTTTTAGGAATTTGTTATAGAATATACATCTATTTTTATTAATTATTTTTTATTACTAGCATTGAAAGATATTTATAAAGTTATTTTTACCTGTTATTTTTACTTGTATAAATAGATATCAGAGTTTTGATTATTATTAATAAATATAAATTATTTTTCTTCTCATTTATTTCATTATAGAACGGTATTAAGTTAGATACTCAACTAGTATTTCTCACTTTTCTTTTTCCGTCTCGAAAGTAATATTTATTTTTTTATAGGAAAATTTTCACATAGATTAAGGAGATTAAAAAAATCATTATTATAAAGAAGTAAAAGTAAAAAAGACAAGTTGATAGGTGAAATAGAAATTTTAAAAAGTCAATTAGGATAAAGGTGGTAGAATGACTATTGTTCCAAGTTGAGGGGGGAATTTGATTTTTAAAGCATAGCTCGGGGTTGAAAATCCTAGAAATGAGATTGCAAAATTACATAAAATAGGAAAATTAGTACTACATGTTTTAAGTTAAGAGAAGAAAGAGGACTTAAATAGTTTAGCAATGGGCTCCTTGTCATTCAATTGGAATCGTGATACTGCCAGTCTCTCTCCATGCTAATATTGCTACTATATATAAGGGACAATCAAGGGACTTTTGTAGTCCTTACAAAAGTCTCCAAATTAATGTTAAATTTTTCAATTAATCACTTTTAGGTCCTTTTTTATTTTATAAGATAATTTTTCAAGAATGTAATTTTAGCCTAATAAAAAAATTTATGGACAATTTTATACTCGCCTTTGAAATATCTATGATTTATTACAAATACAAAAAGTAAATTTTTTAAAATGATGCCATATAGTGTTGAAAATGAAGACAATGTCATCCGTTAAGATCGGATTATCTTTAAAATCTCTTGTTTGGTTAAATAATTTTTTATTTTATTTTTAAGTATAAAGAATACATGAAGAATTAAATTTTATTGAATCTTGAGGTTCATTTTAATAAATATAGGTTATTTCGTTTAATAAATGTCAAAACAAATCGATTTTTATCTATGAATAAAATCACACGCTCTCAAATTCACAAAAATACGAAAATATTTTTTGATTTATGAGCTTTGCAAGTTGTAATTACCATACTTTATCATAATCAATGTTAGTATAGGATATCAAGCCATTGTGTCCCTTTGAGATTTGCTAATTTTTCTATTTAACTTTCTTACTCATAAATAAATTTTTCATTAAAAATCATCTAATTGTGTGATGAAGAAACTTTAACAATTATAAAACTTATCAATAAGATATCATTAACCTGCAAATACATTAAATTAATTGTGCGGTAGAAATGGTGTCACGTTATACGTATTTAATAAGAATTTCTATTTTTATAGTTGGGCAATTCGCAGTAATGCCCTTATTTTGGGGTGGTTTTTAATTTTTGCCCATTAAATTGGTGGTCTTTAATTTTTGCCCTTCACTAGAACCCCTTGGTTTCGGGTTTGAACCTCCGCTCAGTCAAAAATTTAAAAAAAAAAAAAATCGCAAGGCAGAGATTTGCCTACAAACTTCTGCCTTCAGACAGAATTTTGCCTCAAAACTCTTCCTGATCCGGCAGAGTTTACCTTAAGGTAGAGTTTTGCCTTCAGGCATGCCCAAACACCTTAAAGCAGAGTTTTGCCTTACAAAACTCTGCCTTAAGGCCTAACTTTGGCCCGAACAAGCCCAACTTTACTATAAAATTCTGCCTTGCGAAATTATCTTTTTTTTTTTTTTTTCAACTGAGTCGGGGTTCGAACCCCAAACCTCATGACATTAGGCGAAAGGGACAAAAATTAAAGACCACCAATTTGAGGGGCAAAAATTAAAGACCAGTGCATTGTAAGGGCACTCCGCACAAAAAATTGTTTATATTTTGAGTTTGGGAGCACGGGCCTTCCAAACTCAATATATATATATATATATATATATATATATATATATATATATATATATATAGAATCATCGTGAATTTATCACTAAATAGCCCATAACTAATCCATTGTTAACTAAATTGGGCTATAGATTTTTGCTGTTTAGTTAGCGACATAAATTGTTTCTCGCTAATTTTAAGGGTGTCAAAAAAATATGAAAAACCGACCGAACCGATTTATAGTGTTTTTCCAATAAAATTGTGGATTTTTATTTAAGCTTATAACCGTCCCGAACAATTAGGGTGGTCTTTTTAATTTATACAAAAAATCGAAAAATTCCTGAACCGAACCAAATAGCCTTACATGTATGAAATATATTTTATATATTACAGATATGTTAAATTGAAAATATAAAATATATTTTATAAGTTCTGTTTCAAATATTGAAAAGAATTTTGGGCACTAAATTTTGGGCCTTTAGTTGATTGGATTTAGTTTCAAAAGGATACCTCATATACATAGTATTACGGTCATAGAATTAGATGATTTAAGTAGGCATTTTTGGTTATAGTTAGCACTAACAGAAGTTTACCTCCATCTTGGTCTCCTCTACTATGTTGCTTGATGTAATTGTATCAAATTCAAGTTGTGATTTCCGTGGCCTATAAGTTAATGTTTGTTTTGGCTCAATTCAACATTGTTATCTTTGGCAAGTTATTCTTCTCTCTGGTCAATCAGTGAGGATTCACGTCGTTGTTGTCTTGCTACTTGATATAACACATTTCAGTTTAATTACTTTGTGTAGTTTTTTTAATAGCTTTTACATTAAGTATTTCATAAGAAACTAATAGAAGCTTTATTTGATGGTGTACTACAAATAGGTTTGTGGAGATCTGTGTCGTTACATTTTAATGGTGGTGTATTCTTAGGTGACATTTTAAAACTAAAATAACCAAACCGTACCGATACCGAAGAAAAACAGAGATGATGGGACGGTCTCGAAAAGTCTAATTTTGGTTATACAAAATAAAATAACCGAAGAATTGGGATGCTATAATTTTTTTAAAATAACCGACCGAACCGTCCCATTGACACCCCTAGCTAATTTCTACTCCATCCGTCCCAATTTAAGTGTCTTACTTTCCTTTTTGGTTTGTCCCAAAACTAGTGCCTCTTTCTATATTTAGTTAGTTGAAAATTCGAATATCCCACATGGCAAGTTTATAACCAAAAGATTCAAAGGACATTTTAGTACATTAAACACTTCTTTAATTTAGGACCACATGATTCAAAAGTCTTTCTTTATTTCTTAAACTTCGTGTCTAGTTAAACTAAGATACTTAAAATGGGACCGACAGAGTATTTATTTATTTTTTGTAGTTCCAAACATGTTCTAGCTGTGACATCTTAGTCATCGAACCGTCTCATAGTGCAGAAAAAAATAGATAAGAGGTTGCTACTACCTTTAGTTTTACACAAAATAGCCGACACTTTTAACTTTTTGTGTTTGAATATAGGATGATAATTAGCTAGTGTGTGAAATTTTTTGTAGGATGATGAATTTCTCAATTGAAAGTAGTCCAAAGTTTGTCAGGCTGGGCCAAAGGAATCTATAACAGGAAAAAGATATCATCTTTAGAGTACTGTCAAAAGCTTGTACAAAAAGATATACAGCTCTCTTTTTGTTATTTTGTTATTTTCTTCACTTCTTGTCCTAATAATTTTTGTCTTCGTTAAGCACAAGCTACTATTGTTAGTTTCATTCAATTATGTAGAAAACAACTTGGTCAGTTCTGTAATCTCTCATATTTTAAAGAAGAAACTAGATAATGAGATATAATTTTTGGAAGAAGAGGTGAAGGGCAACTTAAAGAGGAAAAATGGGGAAAATAGAACATATTTTATGTGATTAATATATAGTAGTATGGTTGGTCAAGCTTCTAGGAAGTTAAAAGTACTTGACTCCTTTTTTAGAAAGATATCTATTTTAAAGAATTAAAGTGTTTGGTCAAGCTTTTAGGAAAAAAAAATTAAATGATTTTGAGTTGTAGCAAAAGCTATTTTTTTATAAGCTAAAAAAACACTTTTTCTTCCCCGAAGTACTTTTGGAATCTTTTGGCCAAGGAAAGAGACAAACCCAAGATGACTTTACCCCTATGCAAATTGGGAAGCAACAAACAAATCGAGAAGAGGTGTAGACTGCTCGAGCTTCCAGTGTTAATAAGCAACTGAGTATGAGTGGGAAATCAATCGAGAAGTTGTCAGAGACATCCAAAGTACAAATCTAGCCAAAGCAATAGTAACTGAGTTGGGGAATGTCCCAGTCATGACCGATGAAACAATCGTCAACACCGACGAGGACACTGTAACAACCCCTGTGCAATCACCAGTGAAACCATGGAATATACTTTTCCAGAAGAATCGATTAGCCGCAAATGGTATGAATCTGGACTACTCTTCAACTGATTAATGGGCAACCAGTAGTTCAATTGGAACAAGCTGATGTTGAATCTAAAGAGGAAAAATGGAAATGTGCCCTAATTGCATATGTGATAGGCCCTGGACCTGGCTATCATGCAATGAGTCGAGTGTTGCAGACCCGGACATTTTCTATCATGATGAAGGCTACTTTGTAATCAAATTTGTGACAATTGAGGATATGTAAGAGATACTTTATGCTGGACCCTATATAATAACTAATAAACCGATCATTCTAAAACCTTGGACAGCTGAATTTGAACTGGGCAAGGAATTTCTTACTGAAATTCCACTATGGGTTACATTACCAAAGCTACCAATGAGCTGTTAGGGGCGTGCCTCTTGGGGTAAAATAGCAAGTGTACTGGGGAAGCCACTGTATGTTGATGAATGCACCACCAAGCAGTCCCGAATATTATATGCAAGGATGTTAATCGAAGTTAATGTTACAACACCTTTGCCCGAGGAAATAAAAGTGGTTGGTCCAAAAGGACGGCAGTTTCAACAAGATGTAGAATTTGAATGGAAACCTAAATTTTGTAGTAAATGTCAAGTCATTGGACACATATGCAAAGAATCAATTCCACCTAAACAACCTGTTAAACAGCCTAGAAAGAGAAGGGAGAACATGAGGGTACCTCAAGCATGGAGGTCCAAAAGAGTTATGCAAAATTTGCACCAAGTTGAGGAACAAGTGGCAATGGCACCTGATATTCCTTCAACTAGCCAAGTGGTATCTCATGTGCAAAATGAGGACAGCAACCAGGAGATAGTTAAATAGGCTACAACAAACTTAGCATCTGGGAAGCTTCCCCTGAGTCCGATAATTGCAAATAGGCAAACTGAAGTAGTTAGTCCAGGTTTAAGTTTGGAAGAGTTTCTAGCATTAACCACTACTACAAAGCCAGCTACTGGGAATGTGCAACTGAGGAACAGAGAAAAGAATGCTCGACCTCTTGATAGAGGTAAAAGCAAATGATCATGATTTGGCTTTTTTGGAATATAAGGGGCATCAATAAAAGGTATAAACAAAGGGAATTTAGGAACTATATGAAAACCAAAAAAATAAAGTTAGTTGGACTGATAGAAACTAGAGTTAAGCAACATAGTGCTAAAAGGGTGAGCAATAGTATTCTACCTGGATAGGGTCTCCATACTAACTATCAAAAAGGAGTCAATGGAAGAATTTGGGTGCTTTGGGATAATGCCTGTTATGATGTGCAAGTGCTGCAAGTTGAAGACCAATTGATACACTGTTTGGTAGAAGATGTGATTCAATACTATAAGTGGTTGGTGACTGTAGTATATGGCTTCAATACTAGGGCTTTGAGGAAAACACTATGGTAACAATTGAACACTTTAGATCGGGGCATAAATATACCTTGGATCGTAAGTGGTGATTTCACCTCCATTCTGAGTGTTGCTGATAGGTGGATGGGTAATGCAGTGACTGCCTTTGAAGTGAAATTTTTTTCTGAATGTATCCAAAACACAGCACTAACGGAATTAGCTTGGAAGGGTGAATACTTTACTTGGTCAAACAAACAATTAGGGAATGCTAGAGTTTGCACAAGAATTGATAGAGTGTTTGGCAACCATGAGTGGATGATGAACTGGGGGCACATTGTGATAGAGTATGAGGTACCAAATGTATCTGACCATGCTCCTATGGTATTGAGCTTGAAGACCAGCCTATGGAATAGGAAAACACCTTTGTTCTTCAATATTTGGGCTACACATGATAAGTTTTTGCCTATTGTGTCAGATAGGTGGAAATATAGACTAGTTGGCCATAGAATGAAGGATGTTTGGTTCAAGTTGAAGGCACTGAAACCTGATCTAAGGCACTTGAACAACACAGAGTTTAAATATATTTCTCAAAAGATTGAGAAAGCCAGGAAATATCTAGATAAGGTCCAGAGGAAATTGACTAGCCAGTGCACAGATGAGGTGATTTTACTGGAGAAACAACTACTGCAAGACTTGGAGAAATTATCATTGATAGAAGAAAATGCATTAAAGCAAAAAGCCCGAGCTAAGTGGATCAACTAGGAGATGCTAATAATAAATACTTCTCATCAGTGATCAAAGACAGGAATCAGAGGAAACACATTTGAACTTCCAGCACTCAATAGAGACAAATTAACACATGTTGATGCTATTACTGTAGAGATAATTCAATTCTATAAAAACCCAATAGAAGCCTCAGTCAATTCTCTTCCAGCAGTAAATAAGGTGATCATGCATAGAGGACCAGTTCTTTCACATCAGCAAATATGCAATCTGTGTTCAGATGTCACTAATAAAGAAACTTATGATAGACTAATGTCAATAGGGGATGACAAAGCCCCTGGGTAGATGGTTACAATACAGTATTCTATAAGAAAGCTTGGCCCTTAATTAATCAAGCAGGATATCATTGCAGCAGTGCAGGAATTTTTTACTAAGGGGAGGATGTACAAGGCAATCAACTGCACAGCTATTACCTTAATTCCTAAAACTGCTTATACTACTACAAATAAGGAATATAGGCCTATAGCTTGTTGCACTGTCTTGTATAAGATTATTTCCAAGGTCCTTGCTTCTAGAATGCAAAATGTCATAGCTAGTGTCATTAGTGAATCACAGGTTGGATTCATACCAAGGAGAAGGATTTCAGACAACATTATACTTGCACATGAACTAGTCAGAGCTTACACAAGAAGAATATCTCCCCAAGTGCATGATAAAAATTGACTTACAGAAAGCTAATGATTTAGTCGAATGGATCTATTTGGAACAGATTATGGAGCAGCTCAGATTTCCTAGGAATTACATAGCATGGGTTATGGAGTGTCAAAACGGTGAGCTACTCTATTGTCCTAAATGGAGAACCAACCCCTTCATTTTCAGCTGCTAAAGGCCTTAGACAAGGGGATCCTATGTCCCCCTTTCTGTTTGCCTTAGTTATGGAATATCTGAGTAGGGGGTTGAATGACCTGATAAATAATCAAGAATACAAGTTTCACCCAGAGTCCAAACCACTGGGGATTACTCACTTGAGTTTTGCTGATGACTTACTACTATTTTCTAGAGGGGATTTGCTTTCCATCCTGGCAATGCAGAAGGTGTTCAAGTAGTTCTCTAGTGCATCTGGTCTACAAGCCAATCTCAGCAAAATTTCAATCTATTTGGGTGGGGTTAGTCATGAGCAATAGGAAATAATCATGCGACAGTGTGGATATGTTAGGGGTGAGCTCCCTTTTAAGTACTTGGGCATTCCTTTAGCAATAAAAAAAACTCGCAATCTTGCAATAGCAACCTTTTATTGATAAGATGCTTGCCAGAATATCATCTTGGACTGCTAAAAAACTATCCTATGCTGGAAGGACACAATTAGTACAAACAGTTCTGTTTGGCATACAATCATATTGGGCTCAAATGTTTATCTTACCAGTGAAGGTGATTAAGATGATTAAGGCTTACTGCAGAAGTTATGTGTGGCTGGCGAAAGTGTGATTACCAAGAAAGCTCTTGAAGCTTGGGAGAGAGTTTGCAGTCCCAAGTCATGTGGTGGACTCAATTTGATTAATTTGCAACTATGGAATAGAGCAGCAATTGCTAAACACTGCTGGGATGTGGCACACAAGCAAGACAAGATATGGATTAAATGGATTCACATGTATTACATAAAAGATCAGAGTTTCTTTAACTGTGCATGTCCCAAACAGGCCAGCTGGATGGTGAAAAAGATCATTAATGCAAGGTCAATAGTAGCATCAGTTCAAGTACAGGGTAAGCCAAATCAAAGTCTTATCAGGTTCTTGTATTTGAATCTAACAGGTGATCCGCCAAGGGTAAGCTGGAAATGTGTGATGTTTGATAATGCAGCAAGGCCAAAAGCCAGGTTCCCTTTATGGCTATTGATGCATGGTAAGCTGCGTACTATTGATAGGTTGTTGAAATGGGGCATGAATGTAGATCCAGAATGTTCATTGTGTCACCAAGAGGATGACACAAGAGAACACTTATTTGTCAAGTGTGATTTCACTAGAAGACTTTGGACACGACTGCTAAACTAGCTTCAAAGGAGTCCTGGACAGAGCAACAACTGACAGAACCATCAAGAATTCATCATTAGTGCATCCAAAGGAAGAACTCAGAGAGCTACACTCTTCAAGCTAATGCTAACTAAATTTGTGTATGCCATATGGAATGAAAGGAATCATAGGATATTTGAACATGAAGAGAGGACTTGGGAGAGGCTTGCTAAGGATATTGTTTATATTTGTCATGTGAGATCACCTACAGGCATTAGAACTTTGCTTCAGTTGTTAACCTTTTAGTATGTATAGCCAATAGTAGGTAGAGTTACTGGAGTTTTCATTTCTGTTTTGAGATAGCTGAGTGAGGTGTTCAGCTATGTTTTTGTAATTATCTCGCTTGGTGATTAATAATATAAGTTAGTTACCCAAAAAAAAACAACTCAAAAATACTTTTAGCTAACATGGTATGATATTGTTTGTTTCCTAATTGTGTGTCATCTGTATCATTTGAGTATTTATGGCCACGAATAACACAGACTTCTTTTTTGTGTGTGTCTCCAAGCTACAGATGAAGGCAGTAAACTATCACATAGACATGTAAAGACAATAAGTCAGGACTCACGCCATCTCCGTGCTCGCTAGGATGGATTGGCTCAATGATTAGGGGTTCATCATTCACCTTGAGGTTCCAAGTTCAAATCCTAAGCACAATATTTTTATTTTCGAATCCCCTAAGTAAAATTCCTGGATCCGCCACCAGTACTCGCCGGACCAAACTATTGACTCTAATTATCAGTTGTTGAGTTAAAACAACACAAAAATACGCTTAACATAGTGTAGTATTATCCTCTTCGGACCACAATTTTTTCCCAAGAAGCCTCACACCATAAGAGCTAACACCTTTTAAATAATTTCATCTCTTTTATACTCCTCAAATGAGACTTTATTCCCACACTGACACACACACACACACAACACTTAGATCATCATTTTCAAAGGTTTATTTGAATAATGGGGGTGAAAAAAGGGTCATCGAAAATCACAAAATTCCGAAATATACAACAAAAGCATTTATACATTTGGTATTTAATTACATTTTTTTTATTTTCAAGTTGTAAAAATATTTTTGAAAAATTGAAACTCCAAAAAGAAGCAATTCCTTTTAAAGATGCATTACTATACAATTGACACTTTGTTAACAAAGCTGCTTAATCGTGCGTTTTCCACCATCTTTCACAAAAGCTGCTACAAAAACTTAATCATGTTTACTTTGAGGTTCATTCATTATTAAAAGAGCAAAACTTTGGTCAATGGAAATTCTTTTTTTAAAACCACTTTCACCTTTTCACTTTTTGTTAAAAAAAGTTAAAAAGGATAATAAAGGCTACCTGAGTAAGACGTGAGATCACGTGTAACTCATATCCTAAGTTTACTCTAAAGGCTCCAAAGCCAAAAATATTTATTCATGCAAATTACATTTGTCTCATGAAATAATAATGACTCTTTGTTGTTTTCTTGTGTGAGGGATGTTCTTTTGATTCTCTTGTCTTATTGCTTCTTTCTCTGTACATGTGTGGGCTCAAAGTTTCAAGTAAAAGAAGCAAAAGTAATTGGCTCAATTCAAGGTTATTATTATTATATATATATATATATATATATATATATATATATATATATAAGAATCAAAGTTATAATTCTAGTTACGCGATAAGTAAAATTCAATAATATTGATTAAAAAAACTATGTATTTGTATTAAAAAAATTAGCATAATACATAAACACTTTCTTTCAAACTCTTTTCACGCTAAAAGTATGCTCCAACTTTGAGTGCTTGTACAAGTAGACACCTCCACTTGTCGATTTCTACTTTGTCAGTTAAACACTCTAACTTACAAAATAATCATTTAAACACCTCCAGAATTTATGTGCTAGGTCAGTGTCATGTCAGCATTTGTGTTTATGTGTTCAACTTTACACAAGTTGAGGTGTCTACTTGCACAAGCAAAGTTGGAGGACATTTGAATATGTAATAATTTATCCAGAATCAATTAATTAAGTTACTTTCTTTTAAAATTCAAACTCATAAACTCAATATTCTGAATCCGTCCTTGCTGTGAATGTAAGAAATTTTTTACCATTCTGTCAGCTTTACCTGTTGTATTAGGCAACCTATCTTATTTTCAAGACTTACATGTAAATATCCTTATAGATGATCTAATAATATAAAAAAATGTACATAACTCAAACTCAAGATTAAAAGCCTCACTTAACCTTCCCTCTTTCATCACTGTTGCAATCTTTTATAAAAAAGTAATATCTTACCTATATAAATAAGATTCCTTCTGTCCCAATTTATATGAAATAATTTAGAATTATGAGGATAAAAATACTTAATTTTGACCCTTATGAATTCAGGTATATATAGATTCTTTACAAAATTTTAAATAAAACTTATAAATTTATCAAAACTACAAGAAAAGTACTACAAGCTAACATAGCTAATGAAGGAATTATTATTTTCTTATATACAAAATATAATTTTTCTTATATACAAAATATAATCTTTCAACGAAACATGTTCAATTCACCACTCACGTGACAACGCCAGCTTAAAGTTAAAACCCCACTTAACTTTCTCTTTTACATCTCACTGTTTCAACATTTATATACAATAAAAAGGAGAAAAGATGATAAGCAAGACTATCTTCAACCTTACTTGCTCAAGGTGGAGAATCAATGAAAACCTTGCAAGAAAGTTCATAGAAAAAAAGCTTTAAAAAGCTTAAAAAGAGAACTGATTTTCTCAAAAAGAAAGTGCCTTCCCACCTTCCTAAAAAGCCCCACCCCCACGTCCCCACCCCCTCCATTTTAGAAAGCTGTTACAAGTAGGGTACTATTGTCTGAGTATTCATCTTTTTTTTCCATTTGATCTAAAAAAAGATTTATAGCTATACAAAAAATTTACTCCATGTTGGATAATTCTTCTTCTTCTCCAGTTGGTCCATCTTCCTCTTCTGAGGCACTTAATTCTGCTGAAAATTGTGGGGGTTTTAATAGAAGGAAAAGAAGACCAGCTGGTACACCAGGTAACTAACAATTCTTGAAAACCGAATTGAATTTCCTTTGTTGAAAAATTATAACTATGCGCCAATAGGATAAAGACGGTTTTTGCAATAAACTGTTGAATCTCTTGATATAAGGAAACAATTTAGTGAAAAATGGCAAAAGGGTTCAAGAATTTCATCTGGTTACAAGTTTAAATTCTAGGTGTGACATTCTGTTGTTATTTTGAATTTTTTTTTATATAAATTCCTAGCACTACCGCCGATAATAAGTCTTGAGCTTCTCTTATTATAACTATAAATGGTTGAATCCCTTGATATGAGTAAAAAATCTAGGTAAAATGGCAAAAGGTTCATCTGGTTATAGGTTTAAATCCTAGGTGTGACATTCTATTGCTATTTTGAGTTTTTTTATATAAATAAATTTCTGGTTCTGCCGCCGGTAATAAGTCATGAGCTCCCCTTTTTATATCTATAAATGGTTGAATCCCTTGATATAAGGAAAAAATCTAGTGAAAATGGCAAAAGATTCAAGAATTGTGTCTAGTTACAGGTTTAAATTCTAGGTGTGATATTCTATTATTATTTTTGAATTTTTTGTATAAATTCCTGGCTCTGCCGATGCTAGTAATAAGCCTTAGGTTCTCTTCTTATATTAATAAGCGTTGAATCCCTTGATATAAGGAAAAATCTAGTGTAATAGTAAAGGGGTACAAGAATTGCTTGAGGCTATACATTTAAATTGGATAAAACCAATTTCGTTTTATTTTTTATAAACTGTTGAATCCTTTGATATAAGAAAAAAAATCTAGTAAAATGACAAAGGGGTTGAAAAATTGCTTCTGGTTACAAGTTTAAATAAGTTAAAAACATTTCTTTCTTTCTTGTTATTTATATAAGCGGTTGAATCCCTTAATTAGTCTAGTGAAATGGTAAAGGAGTTTCAAGAATTTCTTCCGGTTACATGTTTAACTCCTACGTGCGACATTTCTATTCTTTTTTCTTTTGTTATTTATAAACTGTTGAATCCTTTTGATATGTTTTTTTCTTCTTCTTTTCGTTATGATAGATCCGGATGCAGAAGTGGTTTCGCTTTCACCAAAAACACTTTTGGAATCAGATAGATACATATGTGAGATATGCAACCAAGGTTTCCAAAGGGACCAAAACTTGCAAATGCACAGGAGAAGGCACAAAGTGCCATGGAAGTTAGTCAAAAGAGAAAATCCACAAGTTAAAAAAAGAGTATTTGTTTGTCCTGAGCCAAGTTGTTTGCACCATGATCCATGTCATGCCCTTGGTGATCTTGTTGGTATAAAGAAGCATTTTAGGAGGAAACATAGCAATAATAAGCAATGGGTTTGTGAGAAATGTGGGAAAGGTTATGCTGTTCAGTCTGATTACAAAGCACATCTCAAAACATGTGGTACTAGAGGCCATTCTTGTGACTGTGGCCGCGTTTTTTCCAGGTTCCAAGATTTTCCTTTTCGAAAATTCTCTCTTTTACGGGTTTAAGTTATATACATCGTCAGTTTAAATTTTTTTATACCATATTTTTCTATGACCGTGGTGTCTGGGTTAGTTTTCACGCGCACCTAGACTAATTCCACGAGCTGTCTGCTATCTTCCACCAGCAACAGGTATCAGGTAACTTTGTCTATCAAGGCTTAGACATACGGCCGAAAGCACCTAGTGTTTTTATACTATTAGATCTTCTGTAGTTGTAGCAAATAACATGTCTTATTTTAGGATTATAAATTCCATATATTTAAGATTATAAATTCCACATTTGAAAGAACTTACATGTAAATATATGTTGAGTGACCTGATAATGTAGAAAAAACTATACTGATAGTGTATATAACTTAAACTCATTTCTTATTATTTATTTTCTTGCTTTAACTAGGCTGACATATTCCACAGTTCCAAGATTCCTTTAGCCATTTCCTACTAATATGAACCTTGTGGTTTTCATGGAAATCTTTAACCTTTTTCTTTAGTCATTTCCTTTACAAAGTCTTTAATTTCTCTTCAAGATTTCTTTAGCGACTTCCCACTACGGTCAGACTTCTCTATGACAGACATTTCCCATCCTCTATAATAATATTTCACTATAATGATTAATTTTTTTTGTTGGCATCGATTTTTTCATATCATGTTATATTACGGAGTATATGTTTTCTATCACAAGATTCACTATAGAAGCCAATAAAAACATCCGAATAAACGATACCGTAAGATTCTGTTTTTTCCAAGTTCCAACTTTTTCCTTCTCAAGAATTCTGTCTTTAATATTTGGGTTTCATGAAATTAGAGCCAAATTCTAGATATCCTTTAGCTATTTCTTGTTATCGGTTTTTCTTTTTTGGCTTTAATTAGGCTGGCATATTCCAGAGTTCCAAGATCCCTTTAGCCATTTCCTAATATCATGAACTTTGTGGCTTTCATTGAAATCTTCAACCTTTTGCTATAAAATAAAGGAATTAATTACAAAATTTATTGCTAAATAATTCGTAGCTAATAATTTTTTAATAATTCATCTCAAATAATCGTTTAAATAAAATTAATGATAGATATTTACTACTATTTAGCGACAATAGTTGTAGGTTGCTAATCCTATACTTTTTTGTGGCATTTTCTTTGGTCATTTCTTTTACAAAGTCTTTAATATTTCTCTTTAAGTTTTATATATTCTCCGTGGAGATGTAGACATACGTACATTCCTGAATCATGTTTAACGATGAATTTTTACTGTTCAGCGATAGCAGTTATCAGTCGCTAATTTTTTGTAGAGTTTTCTTTTACAAAGTCTTTAATACTTCTCTTTAAGTTCTGTTATAATTTCTGTTGGGGTAGATAGACAAACATACATTCCTCTGTCCTGTTACAATTTCCAAAAGAATTAGGACTATACCCTAACTAGTAGCTGTAGCCAATGGAAGTGATAAACTAGCTAGCTTCACTATTTCCCATAAATGCCTCACTTTTTTAAAGTATATAGTACAGTCATTGTCAAGAACACAATGGTGCATCTTTGTTTGTGCTGCATATATATTAGTAATTGACTTCCACATTCTGTGTAATTTAATATTATATTATGAATTAAAGTCACATATATAAGCTGATAATGCAAAGATTTGTCTTATACAATCTGTGAATTTTAATTTGTAATAGTAAGCTAGTTTAAAGAGCAGCCCAACGCATTAAACTCCCGCTATGCGTGGGGGTCCGTGCATGCTAGTTTATTTTTACCAAATTATTGTTAGTTAATGTTTCTTTTGGTAGGGTCTATCGGAAACAACCTCTCTATTCCAAAGATAGAGATAAGGTCTGCGTACATCTTACCTCCCTAAACCCCACTTGTGGAATTACACTGGGTATGTTGTTGTATTGTTAGTTAATGTTTGTCAATAGATTTACCCGTAATCATCTAATAAATGACTCTATTGTTTAAATATTTTTTACATTTGTTAACACCTGAGCTTAAGTTATATACATTCAACGATTTTTAAAAAATTACACCATCAAATCACTTTTTCCTACTATAGCAATTAATTTTTTCGAAATAGGAACAATCTATCTGTTTGTTGTTAAAAATCTTGTCCCTCTGCATTCTTTTTAACTTTTTCCTTTTCTATGGTAACCCTACAAGAAATAGCCTCTTTTGTTTTTTCTTAGCTATATAATTACAACCCCTAGCTAACTTTGTGCAAATATCAAGATACGAAATTATTGATGGTTAATTAATAAATCCTTGTTACTATTTGACCTTTCAGAGTGGAAAGTTTTATTGAGCACCAAGATACTTGCACTGTAAGGAGAATTAGGCCAGATTTGCAAACATTGCAAGCAGCATCACCAGCTGGTAATTGTTCTTCAAGAACTGCTTCAAGTACTAGCCCTTCAAGTGACACAAATTTACCAAAGTTAACCACAATGTCCTTGCCAAATACTAATTCTGATCATCAACATCATAATTTAGAACTTGGCCTTTTACCATCAATAAGAAGTACTAGTGATCATGATCATGAAAATCAAGAACCACAATTGAAATTATCAATTGGATCATCATCACAAAGTAGTCCCAAAAAAAGCCATGGGGAAAATGAGGTACTAAATTTAGCTATGGCTGAAAAAGCTTATGCTGAGGAAGCACGAAGGCAAGCGAAGAGGCAAATGGAATACGCAGAGATGGAATTCGCGAATGCAAAGAGAATTCGACAAGCAGCACAAGCTGAAATTGAAAGAGCAACAAATTTGAAAGAGGCAGCTACTAAGAGACTAAGTTCTTCCATTTTGGAAATTACTTGCCATGCTTGCAAAAGCAAGTTTCAAAAAAATGCACCTATTGATATTGAGTCTTCTCCAGCTATGAGTTACATGTCTTCTGCTACAACTGAAGCTGAAGGAGAGCAATGACCAAAAGATATAATGTAATGTGTTGGTTAGGACTTTTTGTGGTATATTTGTGTTTAATGTATTTTGTTAATGTAGGGTTTTCAATTTTTTTTGTTTCTTTTGGAAAGAGGACTATTAGCTAGTATGTTTTTCTTTTGAATAAGACTCATTCTGAATCATTCAAACAATCATTTCATTTTTGTTTGGGCAAATAAGGAGGTGATATGATTAGTATGAACCCAATTTATTTGAGATTGAAGCATAGTTACGGTTGTTGTTATTGTAGTAAGAAGATGATAATAATATAAACAATGGGGCGCCAACATTAGTGGTAGATCTCATAATTGGATTATATTATGAGAGACAGCGGCAATATAGGAAAAAACTTTTAAGATATAAGCCAAATATATGTAAAGTATCAAAAGAAGTATCAAATCATATTATTGAAGGTAAAAGGGAATGCTATGTTTGAATAGTTCTCACGCACACAACAAGAGAAACGTGTCCTTAAAGAAAAAAGAGAAATTTGTCATTCTTTTTTTAGACATACGAAAAAGAATAGTAAGTTTACATAAAATGAGATTGAGAGACAAGTTTGGATTGGCTTTTGTTTATTTAGATTAGCTCGAAATATAATTTGTTGGGCTTCTTATGTATCAATGTAAAGAATAGTAACTTTTCAACAACAAATCATAATTTGAATGACCACGCATCCATAAAAAATATTCCGCTCTTTAATTGTGATCATACAATTGAAGTTGAAAGTCTTGATGAATAACTTTGAAAGCCATACTTTTAGCTAATGGTCTTACTTTACTTTTACTATTTAATCATGTGTTGTTAGGCTTGTTTGGTTTGAACAAGAAAGATATCATAGATACATATCATCACATCACAATATGGTGGGATGATGAATAGTAGGACCAATGTCCGCCATGGGATGTTGGTGACAATGTTTACCTAATTCCTTATCTATCATGGGAAGGAGAATATGTAATGTCTTATACATACTCTAAAATATTTTCAACTCAAATGTTTCCATTCGATATACTCCCTCCGTCCCAATTTATGTGGCGGTCATATTGACTAGGCACGGAATTAAAAAAAAATGATAAAATGATCACTTTTGCCCTTGAATTATGCGAAACTGAACAAATTTGTAAATTTGCATAATTTAAAAATAAAGACAAATTTATTCCATTTCGCATAGTTCAACTAGTAACGACGAGGGAATATTTGACCCCAACTATTAAAAGATGTTCAATTTCACAATCAGTAACAAATTTGATCCTTTTTTTCCCGTAAAAAATACTTTAAATAAAATATACTTTTGAAACTTGTGTTTTAAAATAAGTCATAGACATTTGTGATTTGTGTAATGAAAGTACCATAAGAAGTTTAAAGTTAAATTATTTTTAAACAAGTAAGTATGACATTTTTACGACAACTAAAAAAGGACAGTATGACATATAAATTCAAGAATTTTCCTTTTACTTGGAAAAATTACTTAGTTCAAAGTATTTAGATGAGAAAGTTAAATTAATTCTCTATACTTGGACCTCTTTAAACAATGTATACTAAACTCAATCTTTATTTTTTTTATTTTTTAAAAAAAACATACATGGGGTACAAAACTGAACTAGCTAGTCTCATTGCTTATGTACACATTTTTGCAGTCTATTCTTTGGGGTAATGAAACAACAATCATTTTAGCAAATACAGAAAAACAAGGCTTCCTTTATTTTATTTTTGCATTTGCAACTTCAATTTGGCATATTATTACTGTTTTTTTTTTCAAGGTACTTGTTTTGTCGTATTTTATGTGACACGTATTTTTAAAAAATTTGTCCCCAAAAAAGATACATTTGTTTTCTAAAATTATTTAATTTTTAGCATCATATTTCACCTTTGGTGACCAGGGGTGGAGCTACCCATGCCCGAGGGAAGTCAAGCAACACCCCTTCGCCGGAAAATTACATTGTATAGATAAGTAAAATTTTGATTTTATTGGTATATATATCAGTGTTGACACCCCTTAATACAAGCTGTAAGTTTAGCTCAGTGGTTAAGAAGTTGCAAAAATTTCCTAAGGTCCTGTGTTTGAACCTGGGTCCTGAAATATCTATATTTTTTGACATCTCTTAATATATCCTAGCTCCGCCACTATTGGTGACTTGAGTTGTTGGAACCCTCACATCCAGTATTTTAAATATGCATGCGTGTAATATTAAACACTACTTATTTCGAAACATATTATTGATACTTTGCATAAACCTGACTTACATATCAAAAAAATTCCATGACACTATATCATAAATTAGGAAGGAGGAAATATATAGTATCTGACAATTTCAAAGTCCTTGCTGTCAGATACTTACACCTAAAAGCATCATCAAATATTACTTCTTCTACTTATATGTCAAGATAAAATATGTTAAAAAAATTACTTTTCTCAACAAAAAGAGGGTAAAAGTAAAGCTCTTTTTTTCTTAGCCTCTTTAGTAATGGGAAGTTGATGAAATTTGATTCAGTTTGGTTCATATTAAATGTTTCATCAAAATGAAGGTTACAATGTTTTCAGTGCCACTGTTTGAAAGGTTAAAATCAGGCATTTGTCCTTCTCAATTCTGCTACAAAATTGCACACAACATAAAAGTAGAAATGTCACGGTCTATTTCTCTCTCATAGACTCTCACTTTTATCAGTGAAAAAAAAAAAGCAAATACTCCCTTTGTCCCAACTGATATGATAATTTTTGATTTTCAAAAAGAGTCAAATTTAACAACGAGAAAGGTTAGATAACCACAAGCGGGTCTCCAAAAGAAATGAAACTAAAGAAAAATAAGTAAAATAGAATTGAGTAAATTAATTAATCGAACAAGAAACCATATATAGGAAGAAACAAAACTATTATATATTTAAAAAACCTCCTATCTAAGGTAAATTTGTCAATTTAACTAAATATTTAAGCTAAATTAGATTAAATTAATTTAATATTTTAAGACCAAAATTTATATATTTAAAAATTACATGAAAAATACTACACCTTGCAAATTTTTTTATATTAATTTGGTGAAAAAATAATCAACAATAATGTCGTTTAAATCTCAAAAAATAAAAAGTATCACATAATACGAGACAGAGAAAGTACTATATACTGCATAGAGAGAGACCTTTTCATTATTCCAGCTATGACAAAGTTTAACCTATAACTTCTTTTACTGCTCTATCCATCCAATTTATTCCCTTCGTCCCAATTTAGTTGTCTTTTTTTGTTTTTTTTGTTGGTATGTCCCTGAAAGATGTCTCTTTTTATATTTAGTAAGTTATTTAATTAATCTCAAAATTTTATATGAAAAGTTTAAGACCACAAGATTTAAAGGACTATACACATCTTTAATTTAAGACCACAAAATCTAAAAGTCTCTCTTTATTTCTTAAACTTCACACCTAATCAAACTAAGACACTTAGATTGAGACGGAGGGAGTTTTTTTAATTGAACACGAATGTTATGACGATATACGAGAGCAATAGAGAAAAGTTCGTAATTTGTGGAGGAGATGATTTTGTTTATGATATAGTTCAAGAAGGAGACGTTTCATTTCCTTAATTACTTCTTTTCTATTTCATTTAGGAAAATCCGAGGGGCAAGAATTTTTTTCTCTTCATGGAGGCAACTCGTCTTTCTTGCATATAAGTTCGTAACTATAAGTGCATATATATATAAGACGCAGTTGGATGGAATTTTTTTGACACGTGTGGTCCAAAATAAGCTTTAATATCTGTGTGACTATAAATCATTTATTAATGGTAAAATGAAAATTTTAAAGTTAAACTATATTTAATTATAAAAGATTATATTATTCTTATATTTATTACACAGGTAGGTCTGAAAAAGAGAGACCCTTTCATTATTCTAACTAAGACAAACTTTAACCAATAACGTTTTTTTTACTAATTAATTTCTCCATCTTTTTTCAAACTGAAAAAAATGGGTGTAAAGATATAGTTGAAAGTTCCTTGTTACAGTATCAAAATTAAGTGTCCAAGCCAAATCTTACACTACTTTTTCAGAATCCAAACCAAATCTTCTTTTTTCTTTTCCCCTCTTCTTTTCCGAGTCCCAAGCATTATCCGTGCCCCTCGATGAATGGCATAACCCAAAGGACAAATGTATAATATTTGTTGGTTCAAAAAAAAAAAAAAAAAAAGAGAAAAAGACATCATTTCCTCTAAAATTGGCAAAGAAACTCACTTTAAAATAACTAAACTTAACCGGTAATTATTTACCCCCTAAACAACTTAACGGTAATTATTTACCCCCGCTTAATGGGTGACGTGGCAAGAAAGTGTACCCCAATTTCTTAAAAGCGCGTGGGATGAAAAAAAATAACACTAAAAGTGGTCAACCATACAGATGTCATCTTCTAATTGGATGATATATTAAGATTTTCTTAATATTTTATTTTCTATTTTAAATTAACTTTTTTCCTTGTCTTTCTTATTCTTTTCCCTTTCCCATTCTTCTAACTCCTTCTTCCCCATCCTCCCCCTATATTTGCTCTCGATCCTCATTTTCTTTCTTCTTCTTTTTTTTAATTTTTTTTCCTTTCTTTTTCTAGATAAATTGAAGAGAGCAGATACAATAAGTTAATGTTAATGCCGTTGAAGAACAAAATAAGTTAACGATAATGCCATTGAAGAACAAAATAAGTTAACGATAATGCCATTGAAGAACAAAATAAGTTAACGTTAATGGCATTGAAGAATCGAGTACTGATTTTAATGCCATTGCGATTCCTTCACCTTTACTTTATTACCACTAAGAAAGAATACACTGCTGGGTATGTTGTTGTTGTTCAAACCCAATTTATGAAAATTTCCCAATTTATGAAAATTTCCCAATTTAAACAATACCCACTTATCTAAATCACTCATTTCTTCACTTTTTGTTACAATTCGTCCTTTGAAGCTTCATATCTTCGTTACAAAGCACATAAAGCAAAAGACTACTTGAATTCGTAGTAAGCTTGAAACGATGGGAAGAAGGAGAGGGAGAGGAGGGTTGAGTGGGGGCGGAGGGACTAGGGCGTAGCAACAACAAAAAAATAAAGAAATTTGCACGGTTGTCCTTCAAATGGGATGGTCTTTAATTTTGAGGAAGAGCCACTAAAATGGTTATGGAAGAAATGGGTTTGCTAATAATAGTAATAATGAGTGAAAAATGATGACGTTTTGGAGAGAAGTATATGATGTTTGGTATGGTTTGATGTTGTTAATTTATGGATTGTGGAGTGAAGGAGAAGTGATGATGATGGCTGCCGTGCGTCTTTAATGGAGGAAACTTGAATTTGCCATTAAAGTGAAGACCATATGGATGGATGTGGAAAAGAAAAGAAAATAGGGAAAAAAGGAAAAAGAAGGGAGAAACTAAAGAAATAATAAAATAAATTTCGAGGAATTAAAAAAAAAAAATTAATGACGTGGACCTATCAGACGGCGAGTGGTGAACAACACCCACCTCTCAACTGGTATGGGCCACGTAAGGTTCAAAATAATTGATGTATAAGTTGTTTAGGGGGGTAAATAATTACCAGTTAAGTTTAGTTGCTAAAGTGAGTTTTCGTGCCAAGTTTGGGGGGAAAATGATGTCTTTTCTCAAAAACAAAACATGATATAGGCTTCGCGTCGACAATGAGGCCCATAACCATAACAAGGACCTAGAGAATCTAAGGCATACTGTATATTGGGATTATTTATAAGAATGTCCTTGAAGACTTTTGACCTCGTTTGCTCTATGGGTAAAACTTCAAGTTTAACAAGTTTTGCCCTATGCGCAACACTTTGGACTTTTGACCTTAAAATTTGCTTTTGGGGTAGGAATCAAAAGTTCAAAACCACTCATTTTTATGATCATTGGATATAATTTCTTGCATATATTGCATGTGTGATTTTTAAGAATTTGAATCTCAGTCAAAACTTAAAAATGATATAAAAAAGAAACATAAGCTAAAATCTTCAACCGCACAAAGATGAGTTGATATATTCTCCACAAAAATGACATAACTAATTTCACTAGTCAACCTAAGTAAGGAAGATATCCACACAACAAAAGCAGAACATACAAACCCCCGGGGGCTGACACGTTGGACGAAGCGGTATCACGTGACACCACTTTGTCTGAATTAATACTATGCGGAAATGCTAGATAAGAAAAGACAGTGACGCCGCTTGACAATGTCTGCCTACCACTTGGCACATTGGTTAAGCGCCTGATTTTGCTCTTCAAGGTTGGAGGTTCTCTATTGTAAATATCGACACCGCTTATGAAAAACTTCTGCGTAAATCCACTGTTGATGATCATTCACTCTTGCGGAGGTTCAGAGATGAAAAGATTGAAGAAAATAGAGAGCTAACAAATGCTGCTAGAAGAAATGCATTAGGGACATGCATTAGGGCCAAAAAGGTACGCAACTTTGCAACATAGCCCGAGCTCCATTCGACCTTTTGAAATTCCACAGTTATAGCTAGTGATGCTGCACATCCAGATCCCAATATGGCAAATATGATCTACATAAATTCCATCAAATAATTTTTTATAACATCAATTTATATAATTTGGCATACTATAAACGTTACTTGCCTCATATTTACTAGTCCATCGACGATGGATACTTACAATTAATTATCATTAAAGTTTACAATTGAGATATGGTGGGACAAAAAATTTACAATAGTTAGCAATATATAGAAAATAGACCTACTTTAAGGGTGTGTTGGTATGGAGAAAAATATTTTCCGAAAAACTTTTTTCAATTTCTCTTCATGTTTGTTGATCAAATAAAAAAGATTTAAGGGTCAAAAACACACCTCAAGTATCACTGTTTTTTTGTTTCTGTCCCGAACTATCAAAGGTGAGCCCTACCAAACTATCACCAACTAGTTAGAAAAACACACCTCAACTATCAGTTGTTACTTTTCATGAACACATTTCTGGAAAAAATATTCTTTGTGAAAAGCGTTCTCCTTCGTACCAAACACACCCTAAAAACATGTTGGACACATATTTACTTATGTCAGTAATTGAAAAATGGGAAAAATGAAGTTATAATTAAGTTAATTAACCAACCTTGTCACCAATAAATTCAACCCAGCGAAAGGCTTGGTGGTCTATGAGTTGTTTCTTTGCTAGCAGGTAATATGCTGCAAAAGGAATTAGCAATACAGTGTAGCAAATTCCTGCTATTAGTACACCATGCATGTATCTGCACAAGAAGAAAACAAAACAAGACTCATCCTATTTCATTGTTGCTGTTATTAATACTGACCATCATTACAAACACATTTAATAAAATTAATACGGTACAGAAAGCATCATCATTATTATCACTGTTTAATTTTTTGGTGGAATATATCAAAAACTTCCTAAACTTGTCATTACGTGTTATAGTAGGTAATTTATCTTATTTTAAAGATTACAAATCTCACATTTTTTAAAATAATTTACCTGTAGATGTATTATAAGTTACTTGATGATGCAAAGAATCATTTACTAATAATGATATATATATAACTTAAACTCATATATTTTTTTTTTTGGTAAAATTTCCATATTTTTTCTGTCCTCTACGACAACGGACAACCACCTGTTAGGGTTAACTGCACAAGGCCCCTGCAGAGGAAAGACTTTAATTCCAGCTATAAAGAAATGGATTTTGGGTCTAACTCAATCCCAAAAGCTAGCTTATGAGGGGAAGATAGTCCAAGTCTATATAAGGAGACCACTCAAACACCCCACCTCACGTACAGGGCTGAACATCTGGTGCATGAGCAATTTAATATGGGGGATGGATCCTACTCTGATATCATGCAAAGAATGAATCTTGAGCCTAACTCAACCCAAAAGCTAATTTATGAGGGGAGGATTGCCCAAGTCCATATAAGGAGACCAATTACCCATATCATTACGGATGTGGGACTTCAAATTAACACCAGCAAATAGAAGAAACTTAGCTCCACACAACATAGGGATGAGCACACTTTCGGAAAGAACATAGAATTGTAGAGGTTCAAGCATGTAGAACACGACGATCGTTATAAATTCACGAATTAGTAATGATGTAATATACTATTTCATATAACTTCTCATACCAGACCAATCCACTAAAATGCAAATAGGGATAAAAAAATATGTTCAATATCACGAAGAATAAATTATGCTCATATAAAAATGATCTATTGATCTGACTAATCCAAATTTGTGCATGAGAGGACCACTAAAAAGTTAATCTTTATTATTACCATTATTTCCTTTTTATTTTTGTTTAACCAATTGGGTAATGATTAAGGAGGAGAGAGATTACATGTATGTATTGTAAGAACCGTAGTAAATTTTTGCATAGGCCGTGACAAAAACTTCAATATTCTGAACCACAAGTAATGAAATCACCAAAGAAGCTAAGGTTACCACCCTTGCGATTGCTGCAAATAATGGTACTTTATTTAATGATGAATTAGAAGAAGAAGAAGAAGGCTTTTCATCAAAATCATACTGAGGTAACCCAGCCATTTTATTTTATTTTAATTTTTATGTTTTTTTCGCCTGAAAAGCCTCTTCTCCATAGCACTTCGAAAAAAAAAAATTCTATGGTTGTGTTTTTATAATCTTGGAGATGTTCGATTCCGTTATATGTGATATGTTGAAAGAAGACTGATTCAAATTAGGACATATGTCCTATGTACAAATTAAACAAGTTTTTGTTATTTAATTTAGGCTTAAAACTTAAAAAAAAAAGTTTTTAAAAGGCACTAGATTTGGCTCAATTTATAACTTGCACACCTAACTTTTGAAGTTTATATTACCCCTGAACTATAATGTCACGCCCCAAAAAAGAAAGGCATGATGGGCACCCGATACTGTCAATTTATCATGAACGCGATATTTACTAAGGGATGTGATCAGATGCAGATTCATGATTTTAATTTGATAGGTTCGACCTTTAAATTTTTATAACTTGCATTATATTTTTTAAATTACGGGTTACAAAATATAATATTTGTTAAAATAAAATTACAATACATATATACACACACATATATGTCGAAAACACTAGGTTCGGATGAACATCATAATTGTGCTCTACATCCGTTACTGGATGTGATGGGGTGGATAAGGGTGTCAAGTGGGCCGGGTCGGGCCGGGCCGGGCCATTTAAATGTGGGCCACAAGGGGCCGGGTCGGGGCCGGGCCGGCCGGGTTAAGGTGGCGGGGGGGGGGGGGGCGGGCGGGGAGAGGAAAGGGTGTCCGCCCACCACCTCGATAGGGGCTACACGTTTCCAAGCACCGGCCTGCGAGGGCCGGGCGGGTTTTGCATAGTGGGCGGCCAAGTTTTAGTTAGTGGGCCGGGCCGGGTTTTAGTTAGTGGGCGGTTTTATTTTAATTATTTTAAAAAAAAATTCTAATGCTAAAATTTATTAAGTTTGATACTTTAAAATCTAGTTGTTGTCAACTTTATTTTAACCATCAAGTTCCTTAAATTATACTTTGCCCTATTTTCAAACTATAAATACCATTCATTCTTCTCCATTATCTCACAATTCCCTACTCTTCTCTTTCTCTAAATTTCCTACTCATCTAAATGGGAACAATGCACATGAGTTTTGATACTAAACCAAAGTTCTTAATTTAATTATCTCATACGATCCTAAGTCCTAATGTCACGTGCAGATTGTCACGTCTCCATCATCGGTGGAGACATTTCAATACGTTAAAAAATATTTAATTATTATTATATATAAAATATTTGAAACTAATAAGATTATATTAATATATTATTATATATATAACTAATAGTTTATATTATTATATCTTATTATAACCTATTGAAATATTTTTGAACTTGTGTAAACCAACAAGATAGTAACTTAAAAGGGGTATTTGATTTATTTCACGACGGTAATTTTAGAGGCTTGTCATTTCACCGATTTTGTCGGCCTCATTATAATGTCTTGTTGCTTTTGGGCACCGATCAATGTTTGTACCTCCTTTTGCAGTAAATTTATCTTGGAGTTGCTACTTGTGTAGGATTAGTTTTACACAATTACATTTATAGTTCTATTTTGACCGCGTACGTATTATTATTCTTGTAAATAAAATTAAAAATAAAATTATAACACAAATTTGAAAAGAAATTCAAAGGCTCGTTGAGCCTTTTTAGTTTTATTAATCGATAATTGCAAAGTCGAATTTAAACTTTAAAGCTTACAAACTTACAACTACTTTTCTTTGATTTCGTAAACTTAAACTAGAAAAGAAAAATTCAATTTGACAACTCTTCAAATTTAAATCTACATATTTTCCATTTTATTCAATTCTTCCATATTAACATTAGGAGGAATTGGCTCAAAATTTTCATAATCGACATCTCCATTGGAGATGTTTGTCTCGATTGATCTCCAAGCGACATTATATCTTCAAGTCGTCGGTCTTCTCGGATCTTGTTCTCTTCCTTGATTTCTAACCGCTCCGATCTAATCCGATCTCGAAAACATACTAGAACATTCATTGCGTTGTTTTGCAACGAAAGTGTCGGTTATCTCCGAGTCGTCGCTCTTCCTTGGCTAAATGCACTTTACGATACAGCAGTTGACATTGGAACATTTAGCACATCTCTAGCCATTGTTGAAAGAACGGGAAATTGTCTTCTGGTTGTTCCTCCACCAATCCAGCATTAGCTCCATCTTCGAAAGGCTCCAATGGTCGTCTCAAAAAAAATTGAAGCTCATCAAAGTTTGTATTACCTTGTTGAGGTGCTATTTGAGACCAAATAGATAATCTAGGAACACCCGTGATAGGCACACTTTGTACGTCTTTTAGAAGATGAAGTTTCGTTAGAAAGACCGCATGGGATAGAAGTCGGTGTAGCATTATCAAGTAATGTAGAATAATGGTTATATAATTGTTGTGCGTAATTGTTTGCATCACATAGCCTTAAGAAGGGATGGTTCCATAGGTAGTTTTAATATCTAAAGAAGTATATATGATACGGGTCGATCTCCGACATATTAATATATTTAATACCACTGATTTAATATAGCACCAACTAAGTAAATAGGAGGAATAGGAAAGAAATACTTTTTGAATTTAATTATCATTGCAAGAATGTTATCCGTGTAACGCCTTCTTTAAACTTATATTCTTTAAGTAAATAAGAGATATCGGCTAAATAAGCTAAAATGTTACAAACAAGAGGATAATAAGCACGAAAATTCCCGTAGTAGCAAATAAAATTTTCTAAAAAATCTACAACATCTTAATTTTGATCCAATCAAAATCACTTAACATTAACTCGGGATATCCGGTAGCAAATTGGTTAAAAGTTCAAGTATAGGAACTTTATATTCAACACAAGTTTTTAAGAAATCATAAGTAGAATTCCACCAGTGTCTATTTCTTCTGCATAAATCTTGGTCTAAGATTATTTTGCACATTTATTTTTAAATTAGTAAGTCGCTTCCTATTATTATTTCCTTGAATAAAACCACCGCGTGTCTAATTTTCTCAATCACAAGGCCCAAAGAAAGAAAGACCATCTTGAACAATTAAATTGTAAATATGACCAGACAATCGCACATGAAATATTTCGGGTAAAGGTGGAGACAACTCGTATTTTAAACTCGTCGATATTGTATGTGTTGTTAGAAGCATTATCAAAGGCCATACATAAAACTTTGCTTGTAAGACCATAATATTTTGCAATGGCAGGACGAATATCGTATATGAATTGTGATAGTCTCACGGTCTTCGGCTATATTGAAAAGCTAAAATACGTTTTTGCATATTAAAATTATCATCTATCCAATGACAAGTAACCGTTAAATAATCATTTCTATTAACGACTTACCAAGATCCGAGGTGAGAGAAACTCTACAAGGGAGATATGTCAATAAATAACGTAGATAAAGCAGTATATTGTCCATGAAGTCTAAAAATACTCCGCATCTACAAGTAGTTCTAGGAATACCGCTAAACATAGGATTATAAATTTTTTTGTATATAATGAATAAAAGCATCGGAAGAAGCAGCGTGAAAGGCAAATAACCCCACCTATCATTTTCGCTAATTCTTCACGGTCCTTCATTTTATTATATGATCCACTTAATTTACCTGTCTTTAGGTTCGGTCTTGTTTGGGTTAATCCCCGGTGGCACACCCCCGAGCCTCGCTATATCTCTTCTTTCCAATTTGGGTGATTGTTATCAAATGTCTAGTCAATTGACCCGTCCCCCCTTTACTACCCCCCCGGTCTTTATGCTTATAAGGTGTCTCACAAATTTTCATGCAACATAACCCTGATTATTTTCTAATCGGGCAAAATAATTCCACACTAAGCTAGTTTTTTCCGGCGCTAGTTTTTTTTTTTGGGCTCCCTTCAGCAAGCGTGGAGGGACGACATTTCGAGCATGAGTTCGAGATTGAGCAATATCATTAGCGGAGACTAATGTGGGTGTATTATTGTCACATCATCGTAAATCTACTTCGTATCTCAACTTCATTCCTCATCTTCTATACCGTACGTTTCTTGTAATTCTATATAATTCATATCATGTGCACCCACACCTATGTCGCCTATTTCACTAGGTGGTGCTTCGTTTAACACGAGTATAATTTCTAGCGCTAGTACTACCACTACCACTACCACTACCGGATTTTTTCTTACCGCTACTACTACCATACCCGGACATAAAGCTTTACCGAGACTTTTGCTTGATCCATTATGCAAATTAAAATAACGAAAATTAAAATTAAAATGCAAGAATTAAAGTACTAAATAAAAATAAAGAGATCTAACGAAGGGTACTAAATTCTCGGAGATAACGAAATAACAACGTGATCGTAAATTGATAAATTGAATGTGCCCTTCCGCTTGATCTTGTAAATTAAGTTTGCAAAAACAATTAAAGTAGAATACTAAAATTATAGAAATCACGAAAAATTAGAGGGAAAGTGAGATAAAATGAGAGGATTGTAGTAAAAAAATGATGAAATGTATAAGGTATTTATGGGTGAAAAAACGGTTAAATTGTAATTTTTTAAACTTAAAGGTAGGACCTTTTTTGGTCCAATCATTGAATTGCTTAAAAAAAGCAACCGGCTGCAGAACGTTTGTTTGCGCTTCACTTTACGCCTTTTTTTATTAATTTTGTGGGGCCCACTCGCCCCTTAATTGAAAAAAAAAAAAAAAACACAAAGGAAGAGCTAACTATTGTTGACCTTTCAACCGTTGGAAGACAAACTCACAGCGGTCCCTGCCCACTTTAATTCTTCGAAACACGATCTGATCATTAATTTTTTTTATTTTTTATTTTTTAAAGAGAGCTAATTAGTTTTTTAATTTTAAGAATAATTAAATATTAACGATCCGACTCCTCTTTCATTTTTATTGTCTTCCATTTTTTATTTACTATCGAATAAAGAGCATACATTACATGAGTTAAAATTAATGGTTAAGTTTTAATTAACTAAAGTAAGATTCTAACTATGGTTTGAATAATTAATAAATATTTCATATATTTGCTTCCAAAATTTTAAGAATCCCACAATTATAACTACAGCTATTTTATTGGGATACAATATTTTTAAAATACTTATTATTAGTGATAAATGTAATACTTATCTTTTCTTTTTTTTTTAATTTGAAGTGGGGCCGTAAGTTGGTAGGGTACCACGCCACCGACGGTGGGCGGGCTGGTGGGGTCTGTCCGCGCTGTCCGCCCGCCCCCTATCAAACCCACCTAGCCTAGCCCCTTACACATATTAGGTGGGCTTACCAAGGGCATGGTGGGCGGTTTATCGGTTCGGCCGGCTCCTACCACTTGACACCCTTAGGTGGATGGGATGTCTATGCATGCCTTTAATTTGAGGTTCAAGTTCAAGTCCAAGCTGGAATGAAAAAAATTCTTGGTATGGTACATTTTTCCTTTAGTGAAACCTACGTATCGAGCCAGTAGGCTTCAAATCGGATGATTAACCAACCCCCCCCCCCCCACCCCCCCACACCAAAAAAAATCACTATTACTCAACCAAAAGAAATTAAGGAATCAACACAACAAAGTACATCAAACATACATTCAAACAATTTCACTAGTACTCAACAAAGTAAATCCCCTTTAATGAAACCTACACGTTGAGCCAGTAGGCTTCGAATCGAATGGTTAAACCAAAAAAAGAAGAAGCTAATTGTTAAGTTTAAAGTCCACAAATGCATTAAGTGAGAGACTTTAAAGGTGAAGTATGAATTGGGAAATGGAGGGAAACAAAAGTGGAGGGAAATAAAAGTTTGAAAAACAACCTTTCAAGTGAACACTTTTCCCACATTGGTGGTTGAAAGTGTTATGTGTGTGCTTATATTAAGCAACACATTCTCTAAATTTCAAAGGGTTGAGAAGAGGACTACTCGCCCCGTCGTCATCCCTCTACTTTTGGGATTTGGATTGATTGATATTCTTTTTGGACCAAAATTTATTTTCTTTCCATTTTCGTTACTTAATAATTCCAATCCGGATATTAATTAATTCACGCGAAATTTAACTTAATTAATTAAATTCGTGGAATTATTTTTCCTTTCCAACGGAAGTAATTCCCAATGGACACAACGATGACCAACGGTCATCTCCTTCACCGAACAAATGCACTTCCACACCTGGTTCGTATCAAAATAATAAAGTTATAATTTTCAAAGGCTTCATTTCTCCTTTACACACCGAAAATGAAAAAGCGTTTGCTTTTCGAAACGCATTTTTCTTTCCCATCACTGCATTCTTTTCAAACACCAAAAATCGTAAGTGTCGTATGATTGCTACCATTCGTCAGTTCATTGAAATCTCCCGTAATTTCATCGTTTGCGGGATAGAATTTCGTTCTATCCTGGGAAGAATTAATCCAAACCTTTGACAACTGTGAGGGGATTAAATTCTTTAACGAAAAACAGTTTTTCTGTGGGCTCGAAATAAACATATTGTTCTTTAGTTTATGTAAACAGATTACTATTTGATTAACAGGAATCACACTAATTTCACTGGTATTCAACCAAGAAATTAAGGTCTCAACACAACAAAGTAAATCAAACATACATTCAAACAATTTATACAATCTTTTGAATTTCTTCAACATAGATTTATAATTATTATATAAATTAATCTTGATCATTCACTCTTGTGGAGACTCAAAGATGATAGGACAGAAGATATTCCAGAGGTCACAAATGCAGCAACAAGAAATGCATCTGGGATATACATTAGTCCCAAAAAGTCATGAATCTTTGAGTTATTTTCTGTATAAACAATTTTTTGTAAATCCACAGTTGCACCTAGCGCTGCTCCAGCTGCTGTTGCTATTATGCCAAATGTAATCTGCATGTATAAAATCATAAAATTAATTAAATAATCTTGTTAGAATTTTTTTTTTTTTTTTGAAATGTTCTTTTCCTTTTATAGTGTTTTGCTACCATTGAAATCTATTTAGGTTTCATAGATTGAGGAGTCGTTTGGTTCATGGGAATAAAGAAAAATAATATCGAGATAGAATGTGGGATAATTTAATTCCGTATTAGGTTGGATTTTAATTTATTATCAATATAAGTAATTTTGAGAGTAGTTATATCCTAATTTTGATATTATTTTATATCACATTCAATATGGGAATTATCCTGAAATAGAGCAACCAAATGCCAAAATTGTCTTTATCCAAAGCTGTTTTTCCAAAAAGTCATTCAGAAAGACCAAGGTTAAAATTGAAAATAAAAGTTTATTCAAGATTAGTATCTCCCCACCCCCTACCTTTGGTTTCTCACCTCATGTCTACTACTGTTTTATGGTCCAATTAATTCGAATTTGCGTCGCATAAAGTCCATTAAAGGAGAAAGCGCTCTCTATCGAGATTTTTTCTTTCCCAGGAGTCGAACTAGAGAACTAGATCTGGTTAATGACGTGGGGTCCCTCATCCCATCACAGCTTTTAGTGGTTATCCAAGTTTATCGATTGTAAAACTAGCTAATACATGTTTTATCCGAGTTTGTCTATGAGTATTAAATCAAACACATATATGTATATTATACTCCGTATATCTTATTTTTAATATTAATCCAATATTTAGCAGAAAAAGTATATCCACTCAATAATCATGTTATTATCTATTGCTAAATTATAATCCTTAAATTATAATTTATGTATAATGTTTTTTTCTAACCAAACGACCTCCAATATATACAAAAAAAAAAAAAAATGTACGATCAATTTAGTTTAACTTATTATAGCAGGTGCGTTATATCATTTTTTTTAACAAATCACCAAGTAATATTTATTATCATAAAAATCTTTTTATAACTATCCTATATGTAACCTTATTGTACAAGTATTTTCTACAGCTTAGTACATAAAACTTAAATTAAAAAAAAAAAATACGATAAATTATGTTTCTCAATACTCAAAGAAAGGGGAAACGTTGCTAACCTTGTCACCATAAAATTCTGCAACTGGCGAAAGCTGTTGTGGTTTATAAAGACGTTTCTTTGCTATCAGGAAATATAATGCAAAGGGAATATGCAATGTATTGTAGATAATTCCAGCTACCATTACACCAAGCATGTACCTGAACAAGAATACACACACACACAAAAAAAAATGTAAGTTCAAAATTGTTTATGATTTATTTTTAAAAAATTATTCTAAACGATAAATCACTTTGTATATCATCATAAAGCCAAATGTGACAATTCAAATTGACACAAGAAGAAATACTTTTATCATCACAAATACATTAATTCCTTTTCACTTCTTTCTTTTCCATATTACCAATTGGCAGGAACGACCAACAAAGATTGCTTGTGGACAGATAGATCCTTCACTTTTAATCGTATGCCTCAGACGGCTCAAAGATTTAAAAACTCTTTGTTAGGAAGCATTTTCTCATTAAATAGACACATAATACGATTTTTAATTATCCGGGATCTAATTTAGTATTTGTATTACTGGTGGATTCCGTCAGAAATGTACTCATTGGAAACACATGTTTCCGACTACTTCCCGTCAAGAATCTCGAATTTTCAATGGGATTCCGACTGATAAATGCAATTTTCAAATAGTATTCAGTGGAATAATTGTCGGCAAGTTGATCCGAACACCACTGTTATAAATATTTAGAAAAGGACAAGGTTATAGAAAGCTTAATTACCTGTATGAGCGGTAATAATCGTACTCAAGTTTGGCTCCTCTATCCAACGTAACTTTATTACTCTTCAACACAACTATTGAAACCACAGCACAAGCTATAGTAATCAACCTTGCTGCTAATATAATCAATGGAAACTTTGATGAAGAACGAGGTTTTTCATTAAATTATATTGAGGCATCTCAAACTCCATTTTAATTTCTCAACTTTTATCAAAGCCACATAGTCCATCGTTAAATTCAATGGTGTCTTATATATATTTTTATTATGGACTATTGTTGGATTCTTTCAAGAGAATCTATTAATAATTAATTAGATTATTGTAATTTCATATAAATTTGTCGTCTAGCTAGAGTTGAACAATATTTTGAACCAGGCAAATGTAGAAAAAGTCTACCCTATCTTATTGGAACTTTGAATAGACTAATGTGCCCCTACAAATCAAATGGGAATATGATACAGTCAAATCTCTTTATAATATCGTCATTCGTCTTGATTTTTAACGCTATAAAATAAACGCCATTATGTAGTAATATATCATACAATACAACATTAAAAATCGATCTCAAAATTGGTTGTCATAACAGATCAGTATAATGGACCATTAAGTATAAAGAGATCTGACTGTACCAACACATCCTCTAATCAATCAAATAATACATACATAATTACTCATTATAATAATGTAACTAAAAGTTAAATTTCTATGATAAGCATTAATTGGCAATTAATCTAGTAAAAATGATTATTGTAGCACATGTTATTAAACCAATAGTTACAAAAGTTATCATATGTGAGCGTAACTTAAGACGATTTTCTTATATGTTTTGGTCTTTTCACATCTGGTTCTTCTTCAAAAAATATATATATATATATATATAAATAGCAAATAAAAAAGTAATTAAAAAAAATTGGCGACGGCTTCATAACGCAGCAAATTAAATCGTGTGTGAGAAGGAAAAAAGAAAAGAATGGAGACGTTTTCTTCAACTTTTATGATACGTCAATTGTGAATTAAAGTGTTGTTTAGGATTAAGTCAACAAGTATTGACAAATTCTTCAACTTCCTAAGGAAGTGAATTATGAAGTTTAGTTTAAAATTATGAATTTTAATTTGAAGGAGATGAGGAATCGTTTTCGTCGTTGTGACTTATGGTCCCCAAGAAATCGTACATTACAAGCTATGTTTGGTGTGACGTTGTGAAAAGGAAATATTTAACAACAAATATAGGGAAAGTCCTCTCAAATTCAAAAATTCAATGGTAAAGATTGTACCAGAAATAGATCAGACATAACAGAATTGACCAAAAATAGTACTTCCTCCGTTCTCTTTTACTGATCCCTTATGCAGTCAAACCTCTCTATAATTGTCATTCGTTATAACGGCCTGATTTTTTCCGAAACCGATTTTTCATGTTATATTTTACTTCTTTATAACAGTATTCTACTTATAACAGCAATGACATTCACTATAGCGGTACACTCTTTATAAAATTACCTCTCTATAAAGGTCATACTCAAATATTGTGTAATAATAATCTGTAAAAATACATTATGTGTAAAAATAAAGTATTAAAATATTTATGATAATCATCATTAAAACTATCAATTCCGCTGAAAGTTTGGCAAAATCCCCGTCAATTTAAATAATATCTGTTACCAAGGATCTTAATTCTACGAACAACCGACTACAATCGGTAGGATTCTCCCAGTCAAACTCAAATATTTTAATTTTCAAGTGATTTTAAATGCATATATTCCATAGATTTTAATTCTTCTGGTAAGGTACAACTAGTTATAAATTTATTAGTCACTTCAGTTTTTAATTAATGAAATATGAAAATTAATTGAAAGTTTAAATTTAACAAGTATTTGTTTTCGTTATAACATAAAAAGTACCAGAAAATAAAACAAATTTTTGCGTACTTTTGTTTAACAGCTAAATGAGATCCAAACATCAAACGCGCATAGATAATAGCAAGACCTCACTATAAGAAATTATTTAAATTTTTTGACAAACGTCGCCATTATGGTAGACTTGACTATATTACAAATATTTTTTCCTTATGTCCATTTTAACAAACCAAAATAATTTTTTTTTTCAATATTACACTTAGTATTAAGTACCTACACCCCTAAAATTTACTGGAGTTACAACTTTAATAACAGTTAATAAGGGTAATTTTATAAATAAAATCTTTTATAAATGATTTCTTATGCGGTGCCAAGTCAGTTGAGGGAAGTTGAAGAATTTGTCATTAATAGTTGATAAGGTTTGCTATTTACATTTTCATTTGCAGCAAACCGTGCCTGAGAAGGAACTCACAATTGAAGGTACAATTTTCAGATTATTTATATCATTGGACATTCTGCCTTAAAGGCAAAATTCTAGTAAAGTGGCAAAGGGGGTTCAAAAAAAGTTTGTCCAAAGCTCAGATATGACATTCTTTGTAATTTTCTTTTGAATCCCTTTGTATAACTTCCTGACTGCGCCACTACGAAGTTGTGAACAAAATGTGTGTAGACAAATTCACAAAACTTTGGTCCAAAAATCAAGCTTGGATTTCCCATATACTAGAACTTGTGGAACTTCCTGCCTAAAAAGTCCTCTCTTTTAACCTATCTTTTACAAAAAGCTTAAGGTATATTTATATGACAAAGTTGGAGTACACAAACATACAAACTTTACTTTTTAGTCTACAATGCTATATTACTCACACTTGATAGATGATAAATGTGACGAACAAGAGCAATGATGCACGGAAACCAACAGTCCCGAGCATGAGGAAGAAACCGTAGCAGAGGCACGCCATGTATCCGAAGAAAAACGAGGTTTGCATGAATCCAGACATGTCCGATCTCGCGTAGTAGTAGTACAAGCAGTAGCTATAGATAAATATACCCGTTGAACCACCACAGAGAAATGACCTGCAGCAAAGCAAAAAACTTAACAATATAGGCCCTTGAAAGATCTAATAGGGAAAGGTTCACATAAGTACTACAAGCAAAAAGGTTAGCCAGGGGAAATCCGGTCGGTAAAGTCCTGTTCCGGTCGCTATTACTAACAAAGACCGGAAAGATCATCTTAGATCAGCTTAAAATGAACTTCGTTTGTTGTAGCTGCAGCCTATATTGTTCGTACTCTCAAAAAACGTTGTCAAGATTGCCAGTTTTATCCTCCAAAAAACGCACTAATTTTGAAGGATCCAAATACGCACCTATCGACATTTTTACAAAATACTCACAAAAAGAAAATAAAAGGAAAGCAGTGATATTAGTGATATGCAAAATAAGCTAAACATTATTATATGGACTGGAACTAGAAGGCTGACATGCTTAAGCACTAATTTAGAACATTTAAAAACAGCTACAATTTAGTTAGCACAGACGTCCAAAAAAAAAAAAAAATTGCAGAAATAAGTTGAAAACTACTTGGAATGAAAGGCTTTATACATAAATGTTTTACTTCTAATAAATATGCACTGAACGAAAATGTGTCTTACTTTCCTTCTCAATGTTTGGATTATACAGACATTTGCATAGCAAGTAGTCGTTTAAAACTTTACTCCCCGTTTAATTTCGT